>NC_090440.1:1149996912-1150312175 GCF_031143425.1 Pleurodeles waltl | reverse complement strand
GGCCAAACGCAGAATATCCATAGCATGGAAAAGCGCTGAGGGTCCTGGCCTCCAGGATTGGACACAGGATGTCACGAGATGGGGGAGGGCAGAGGTTAGTGCCCTGAAGAGAGAGGAAAGTGGAGGGATGAGGCGCAGACCACTAGCCCCACTATGGTCTGAAGTGATGGACAGTTGGGAGAATAGAGCCATAGGAGTTTAACCTGACTCCGGGAATGATACTGATAGCTCTACTAACAGCTTATAGAAGGGATGGTAGGAAGGATTACTCTGTGTTCCCCCTGGAGCGTGAGAGACTAGATACAGGAGCAAGTAGACCCTCCCCCTTGCACACGCGGCCGGTGTGCAGCCCCGGATATAGTCCCTGAATGCAGTTGTTCATATTCAATGACACCACGCATACTGATCATACACATGTAGGAACCATGGGCAGAGTGTTTCTTTTGATTTTTCTTGGTTCTGTTATTTTGTTGGCTTTGATCCTGATTATCCCCACTGGAAGTGCAATGCCAGACATGAACAGGTAGGGAAATCCTTGGAGTACAGAAGGGTACACTAAGGTAGACATCAGCTAAGGGATTGCAAGAACTCAATCGTCCCCTCCCACTGTCCCACACTACCTAAGAAAGCTCCTGAAAACCACAGAGCATTTTCATACAATAGTTACGCATATAAAGGGGTGATAATTTCAGCGATTCAAAGATATTAGCATACTACCCCACAACTACGCTTGACTTATGTAACATGTATGCACTGTGTACACGTATACTATGTAGTGTGATGTACAGAATATCAAGTGATTGATGTACCTGACTAAACTTTAACTGAAAAGCCAGCAAAATAAAAGTTATATATGTATGGAATATAGTGGAATTTGTGAAAACATTAATTAGTGCCAAAAATAAGAGAATAGAAAGGAATTTATGAATGTGTAATTTTCCTAACCCTGGAAGTGAGAAATATATGAAAGTGCCGACCTAAATTGCCCATCTGAAGTTACACGTGAAGACTACCACACAATATGTATGCAAAAAAAACTGAAAGAAATGACTACGAGTGCCCAAATAATACAATAATCAGAACAGGTGCAGGCTTTAATTATGCACGGCCTAATTTACAAGTGTTTTTGTGAACAAATCTCAGTGCTTTATGTTTTTTAATAATTACATAAACATTGTAGTTTTTACAATGACTTGAATGTGTGTAAGAGCATGTCTGTCCTTTCTCGTCTGACCCTCTGTTGGTCTGCCACTCTATGACGTCTGCACTTGCTGTTCACATCTCTGGCCGGACGGGACTTATTTTGCCACTCTTTGGTTCTAGGCTAGATGGTATCTGATCTATGGAGAAGCATGCCTATTTCTTTGGAGATTTGATTTCAGGCTTCAGAGCATACATGCATTGCTTGACCGAGGGTTGCCTTCATACATCGTCTTGTCGGTGATAAATTCCATTCTACAATTTGATTGCTCAATAGCGCATGACGACGGCCGGTCACACACCAGTAGTGGGGAAATTGTTTTCAGAAATTTTCTTTAGATTGTTCTCTGGACTCTCTAGCTAGACCAAGTCTGAAATGTCTAGTTTAATTATTTATTTTTATCGTTGGTAATGTGTAAGAAGTATAATTAGCCTAAACCTTTAAAGGCCAGAAGTAAATTTTTCATTTTGTATGTCATTTTTTTCACATTATATCCCTTTTCTTATGGTTCCTATGCTCCTTCGTTTCAAAGCCTTTCTACTTCTCACAAACAGCACCTATCTGTAACAGATTAGACCAAGCCACATCTGCAATGGGCGCAGCAAGGAAGTCATGGGCTTTCTCTTTATTTTAGGACGAGAGTTATAGTTACTTGAGAGAACTCCAGCTATAACTGCTGAAGTTCTATGGTTTTGTACCAGTAAATTCAGAACCTAACTATAACTTCCCTGTAACTTTTTTTTCAGTGATTTAAAAAAAAAAAAAAATCTATTTCTTAGCTATAACGTCCCTGTAACCTCTGTTTTATTCACTGAATTTCTCTGTTTTTTTCACAAAGTAATTTTCATTACTATAAGTTAATCCAACCACCGCCACCCATGGCTGTAGCCAACCCCTATAACAACCTAACCCCACATTGCACACAGCCTTTAGCCATACGCAGCAGAGTTTGCTGCAGGGCCTGAGCAGGCCAATCCCTATAACGACCCAGCCCCATGCTGTGCATGACCACAGGGCCTGCAGCCAACCTCTGATAACCGCCCAAACCAGTACCCCGCACAGCCTTTGCCCGTGCATGGCAAGATTGGGCAAAGGCCTGGCCTATGGCCAGGCCCTGGAACCAAGCCCCATAACTACCCAACCATGCACAACCAAACAGCCTGTCACTCTTTGTGTGAGAATAGGTGTGAGAGAGTGTCTCTGAGTGCGAGAGTGTCTGTCTGGGTGTGAAAGTGTGTGCATGAGGGTCTGAGTGGGTCTGTAAATGGATGTGTCAGTGTCTGAGTGGGTTTGTGAGTGGGTGCATGAGGGTCTGAGTGGGTTTGTGAGTGGGTGCAGGAGTGTATGAGTGGGTCTGTGAGTGGGTGTGTGAGGGTCTGAGTGGGTCTGTCAATGGGTGTGTCAGTGTCTGAGAAGGTCTGTGAATGTGTGCATCAGTGTCTGAGTGGGTCTGTGAGTGGGTGCAGCAGGGTCGGAGTGGGTCTGTGAGTGGGTGCATGACTGTCTGAGTGGGCCTGTAAGTGACTGCATGAGAATCTGAGTGGGTCTGTGAGTGGGTGCATCAGTGTCTGAGAGGGTCTGTGAGTGGGTGCATGAGGGTCTGAGTCGGTTTGTGAGTGAGTGCATGAGTGTTTTGAGTGGATCTAAAAGTGGGTGTGAGAGTCTATGAGTGGATCTGAGTTGGTGTGTGAGTGAGTGCATGAGCTTCTGAGAGCATGTATGAGTGAATGAATTAGTGTATGAATTAGTGTGAATTTTATTATTTATTTTTTTTGTGCTTATTTTACATTAATTTTGATTAATCTTGATTAATGGCGAATGTAATGTATGGTGAAGAAAACTCATTGTAAACCCATAATTTGACCCTCAAATGGGGTCCAGGTACCTATGCCCTGACCCCTTATGCTACTTTTCATTTTGTTTATCAGCCCCACAGACCATGTCCCAAGACCTTAAAATGGAGGCTGCAACTTTCTGTTCAGGTTGTGGCCAGCCAACTACAGCATTTCTTTTCACACATGCAGTCGTGAAAATTCAAGAATATTCGCAAATTATTCACAAGCTCTGATATACAAATTTGGATTTTCTTTAATTTCTTGTAAACTACTGAACAGAATAACACCACATAACCAAAAGTGTAATCTGAGAATCTACAGCTAGCTTTTTGCCAAATTTGGTGTAATTCCGTCCAACGGTTCGGGCTGTATTGGTGTCTAAAGGACCAATAGGATTTAACATGGGAAACACAACTTTTTTGACCCCCCTCTTTTTCTCGGTCCCCTCTTGAAGGATCACCCAGAGCTTTCTGTGTGCAACAAGAATAACCAGGGCACTTTTTGGGGGAAATTTCTTGAAGATTCGTCAAGCGATACCAAAGAAATAGCCAAGTCAAAAAATGTTTTTTCTATAAAAACATGGTCCTAACTATAACTATTTAGTGGCGACAGCCAATACGTAATATATTTATATACATGTATATATTTATATAAAATATATATATGTGTGTGTGTGTTTGTATAGTTATAGTGAGGTGAAATCTTCAAAAACAAATTAAGTTTTAAACTCAAAGATCATCAGAAATGTGCCACTTATAGTTATAGATATCTCAAGAAGCTATAACTTGTACACTAAGGAAACCATAGTTTGAGCCCCTGTCATGCATAGTATTCTAATCAATAATTTGATTACAAAAGTTTTAGTGATATCATTAATGATGTAATAGAAGATGTCATGAGTGATGTAATATATGGGGTAATTAGCAGTGCATGGCAGAGGGACCCCTCTGGGACTCGATCAGAAAGCCTTTGGGGTCAATATATCCCTACCCCGCCCCAATGTATTTTTATTTATTCTTTCTTACGACTAAGTCCTGATTCCTAAGATTGCTGCTACCACTTCCTGGTTGATGTGGTGGCAGCCAATTAGATCTCACCTTGAGATCTGTCAGATCCATGGAGGGTCCGAGTACCTAGATGAACATTTATGGACATTTATGTTTATAATTGCCCAAAAACTACTGAACAGATTCACACCAAAACATAAAAATCACTCTTTCTGGACCAAGATCTAGTTTTATACCACATTTTGTGTAAATCCTTTCAGTGTTTCCTTTGGAAAATGAATGGGGAAAATGAGTTTTGGGACCCCCAATAGCCCCCCTGAGCATCCCAAAACTTTCCATGCACAAACTAGTAAAAAAGCAGCAGTTTTTTTTTTAATGTTTTGGGGAGATTTGGGGTGTCCTAAGTTAGTCTACAAGGAATGAATCCTGTCCTTAATTTCAGGACAGCCACAATTTTGCAAATTACTTTGATTCAGATTAGCTATATGCAGATTTTTCCCTGGTGGATATTCTGAATACTTAGAATTGATACGGTCCTCATGGAGTCATGTTGGACACCCCAGTGAAGAAGATTTTTTTTTATAGTTTGGAAAACAGTTGCACTTATTTGTACTTATGTTTCTGGTCTAATTATGCTCAGATTTCGATTTCTGCCTGGTCAATCCACCCATGGTATATCAAGAGGCTCTGGTGCAAGCAACTGTAAATAACACCACCTCTTCCTAGCCCACTGGCTAGATAATAAAATACAGCCATAATTTGGTCTCACTGCCATGCAGAGTATTTTCTTAAATTATGTCATTTCAAATGTCATGAGATGCTATAAATGCAATTACTTGACATGCTGCAAGTGATATAATACGAACGATTATAAGCATGGGGAAGGCATGAGTTACAGTTAATATACTGTGACTAGTGTGTTCACAAAAATGTGTACGTAGGCACGTGAGAGGCACGTGAGAGGTGGGGGTGCAAATGATGAGTTAAACCTATAACTATAGAATTTCTAATGTTTGTGTAGTTTAAGTTGGTTTTGTATATAAATACTAAATTAAGTTTTCCTTTAAGTATTCTTAAACTTTTGGTTTGCCATTGATTATACATATATATATATATATATATATATATATATATATATATATATACACATTTATGTATTCAAACTCCGCAACTCATTAACAGTGTATCACCGGGGTGTGCCAGTGAAAAGCAGTCATGCCAGAGTTCCAGAACAATTGACTCCCCTACCCTCATTTGGCTTTATTGCAAAGATACAGACAATGAAACATGTGCGTCAACACGTTTCTATGAGAATTGCCTTGGTCATGACACTGACCGCCATATTTTTCTTTCTATTTGTACTTGATATACGGCATTGAAACAGACAAAGGACTAGCCTGCTAGCCTGGGTTTCCACAGTGCAGAACCATTTTAGAATATTCAACTTCATCAGTGAACAATCACATTTGTTACCAAATTATGTTACATACGTATTCAAGCACTTATTACAACAAAACTTGAAATTAATACATGTCATTTGTCAGTCATTTTACTACTCAATCAAAGTACCAACAGCGGGCAACACATGTTCATAATTCAACTTCAATGCTCTCCTAATGGATGGCGATCTACAAACAAAATTTTGATTTGTGGTATACATTTATCTTTTACCTTATGCTTTTCTTTTCTCATTTAAAAAAAAATAATTTCTGTATTAGATTCTAACATTTCACTCTCATAAACTATTTTTGATCTCTCATTTGTATGACTTCCTGCCTACTTTCTTCCCCCAGGCTGTGTTCCTGAAAATGTAATTAAAAGAAACATCAAAAGCTTACTGTAATTAGGCAGTCAATCACATTACACACCTCAGTTAAAGGCAGCATTATTACAAATGAATACACATTTTTTCATCAATGTTTAACCCATGAGGTTTATTGGACCACATTTCTAATATATATCTTGACTCTACCCTTCTAAGTTGTTTCTCTCTGTCCACACCTCTTACTGTTCTCGGTACACAATCTATCACACTATATTTGTGTCTACTCTTATCTCTCTCATGAAATTCTTGAAAGTGGTGAGCTATTAGGTAATTAACATTTTGAAACTTAATTCCTCTTAGGTGCTGGAGGACTCTTTTATGTGCTGGCGATATAGTGCTTCCCACATAAGTTTTTTTGCAATGGGGCAAAACAAGATGTGCACAGCAAATTCAGTCTTGCAGTCTGGAGCTGCTTTCATCTTATTCTTCTGTTAAAGTTTGCAACAATTTCTAGTGTGTTTATGCCATTGACACATGCTTTGCATTTATTACATTTTGAAAAACCATTCTACGGGTTTAGCCACTGTCCTCTCTTTGTTCTCACTTCAGCTTTTACTAACTTGCCCCTCATTGATGGAGCCTTCCTGGAGGTAATCGGTGGTCTCTTATCCATCTCCTTACTTATAACTAGATATTTCCTAATGAGGTACCAGTGCTTCTGTAAAGCACTCCTTAATTTGTCATGTTGATTGTTCCCTGTCCTGCAGTTAAAAAAATAATATAGATGGCAGAATAGGGGTACCCTACCCCTAAGGCCCAGTGGGATGGGATGCAATTTGCATGGAAGAGGTATCACTGTAAAGCAGAGTGTTAGACCTGGCATCCTTGGAGTCCTGTTCCACCGAACTTTGTGCCTTTAGCCCTCCTGTTTTGCTGACTTAGATTTTGCTGGCTTTAGGACTCTGCACTTTTACGACTGCTAACCAGTGCTAAAACATGTGTGCTCTTCTTAAACCATGGTCAAATTGAATTATATTCAATTGGTATATTTAATTTACTTGTTCGTTCCTAGGAAACAGATACTACATGTGTCCAGGTCCTGCAAATTAAATGCAAATAGTGCGCCTGCTGCATGGCTTGTGCCACCCACTTAAATAGCCTTTCAACGTGTCTCAGGCCTGCCAGTGCATCTTGTGTATGCAGTTTTATACAGTTATATCAATTTGGTACAATAAACAATTTGCCAGGCCCAAACCTTTGTTTTTAATACATGTAAGTAACCCCTAGTGGAGGCTCCAGACAGTCAAGAGGGCAGGGTGCAATGTATTTAAAAAAAGTTGGGCAAGTACAATCAATTTTTATAAGTCCTGGTAGTGAAAAACTCTTAAAGTCACTTTACACTACTGCAAGGCCTACTTTTTCCATAAGATAACAATGTAGTTACCTTATTACATTTAGTAAGCTGTAACTTCCAATTGGGAGCAGGTGGACAGGTCAAGTTTGGGACTTTGGAATTGTAATGAAAACTCCTCTGTTATGGTAAAGTAGGATTCTAAACTACAATTTTGAAAATGCCACTTTTTGTAAATTAATATTTTTCTGCCTTAGACATTTATTGCATGCTGCCTGTCTCTGGATCACATGAACGGGTGTAGCAGACAGTTAGACTTTGTGTATTCCTCCTAGACAGCCACACAGAATAGAGAGCTTAGCTGTGCCTGGTTGGGCCATCACTGGCACTATGGGAGCACAGCACCTACTTACATTTGAATCGGCTGTGTCCTGCATCCACACAAAGGGCTGCATACCCCCTGTAATCAGTCTGGAGGTAGGACAGGGAGTGTGTACACTTCAAAGGGAACCCTCTGGAAGCGTCTCCCACTTCAAAGGAAGCCCCACATTGAATATTGGACCTCAGACACCAACTCCTCAGGGCACTTCTGGTCCAGTGGACTCTGCAAGGAAGAAGGACTGCTGTGTTGCTGAAAGGACTGCCACTCTGCTACAATGTTGCTCTGAAAGGCGTCCTGTCCTACTGTGCTGCCCTACTGCACTCTTGTTTGAGTGAAAAGGACTGGCCCTGCACCTGTTGAACTCAGGACCTTGGAATGACTCCAAGGGTTAGTTGGCAGGCCTCCTGACTAGAGCCTCAAGGACAGAAAGCTCCAACAACCTTGAACCCAACACCTGGACTCTGCCACCTGTGAGTCCTACCCTGCCAAGCACTGCTACTCCAGTCCTCAACCTTTGAAAGTGGACCTGAAGGTGCTTTGCCAGCCCATCTGTGGATTCCGCAGAATCGACTATTCATCGCTAGTCCTCATCAACAGGATTCTCGAAAACAACAAAGGACCTTGCATCACAGATTTGCACCCCTCGGTACCAACCTAATCACCTCTGCTGAGCGATGCATCCTCGACGCTGAACTACAAACCACTTCACAATCAAGAATGAAGGTACTCTTGTTCAGCTGGTCTAACCGGGTCCCTGTAGCCAGCCCACACTCCATCACGGTCGGCCTGAACTTGTGGCTTTGTCTCAGTACTACTCAACTAGATATCTATAGTTGGTGCTTTGCGCACCATTTTCACTGAAATCTTTAAACCGTCATATCTGAGGTTCTACTAATTGGAGTTTTGTCATTTTAGTCTTGTTTTATTTAAAAAACATTTACTCTATTTTCTAAATTAGTGTGGGATTTTTCTTGTGTTGTTTTTTTTTTACTTTAGTACTGTTTGAAGCGCTGCATTAATACTTTACATATTAACTCTGAGTTGTTTGAGCGCTATGTGCCAAGCTCCTAGAGGGATGAGCACAGGTTAATTTGGGGTTTGCTTTTGCCTCACCCTGACAATGACTATGGTTTCTGCTTGTGTAGGGATTCACTACCCTCAACCAGTAATCCAATTTCTTACAGGGAGGATTTCCCCTTTCTAACAATATCCATCCCCAGTGTATCTCTGCTTGGGAGGGGGTCAACACTGTTGAGACATGGCCACTCACCTGAAAAGCAGGATGTCTGCAGGGATGATGGTATGCCCCGACCTCCTGGAACACCTCACAGCACTTCCTGGTGAACACAGAAACCCCGGCAGGTGTCCCAAAAGGAAAGGGGGAGTGGAAGAGAAAGAGACAAAACACTGCCACGTCTTGCCTGTCCAGCCAGGTACCCTGTATCTTTGGGGGCAGGTCGTTGTTGACAGAGTGATAGTAGAGTTAGTGCACCCAACTTCCTTGAAACTGAATCTCCCTTTCTGATATGGGCACAGGAGCGATAGAAGAACACCGGGATGCTCCAGCACTTTTCTTGGATAATATTAACTGTTGGCACAATTAATAACACTGCATTACCAAAAACCCAAACTGAATACCATAAAATTAAGTACTGCAACACTAGAGCTGGCTTCCCAGAGATTCACTATTGCACACTCCAATTAGGCACTTATCATGCACAAGAAAGACAAACAAGGGTATTAAATATATCACATATAACCTTCCTGCATGCATACGGTTAAACTAAAAGGAACACAAACAATCCAAGAAATACAAATGTCCACTCTGGGTTCAAACAGTTAGGGAGGCACTGTTTGGTTTGGGTTCACTGTGTGTGTGAAAAACCCTTCAAAAAGCAAATTCCTCAAACCTTAAACACAGGCATGAATGACACAATTTAAATCCAAGAGTTATGCTATTAGAGAAAGAAAAGTCACTTAAATGCTCTTTTAAAATTGCACTGTCACTTTTTGAAGTACTTGAGCCCAAGCAGATTTCCTGAAGCACATTTAGGCAAGTAACTACAATAATAATGTAGAATGTTCAGAAATACATTTGTCTCTTCTAGATAAGCACTCTGCTAAAATACGAGGTCTGAAATACACGAGTTGTTCTAGAAAAGCGCAAACTTCCTGGAGAGCACTTGTCACTTAGCTGCAGTCTTTTTCGGAGTGCTGGAGGAATGCCTGGTGTCAGCTGGTACAGGAACAAAGAAAAGAATTGCCTCAAAAGTCCTGAATACGAGGATGACGGCAGGGGCTGGACTGCCAAGTCAGATGCTGAGATCAGGAAGCAAAACAAAGCCAAGCACGGAGGTAGGCTTCACTCAGCTATTTATAGCCAATCAGGAAAGCAGTTGAGTTTGCACATGTCGATGAGTCATCACACCCAATTAGAAGCACATGTCTACACCTGCTCACATTAGCAAACAAGCATTGGTAAAACAAGCATTGATAAAAAACAATTGTGTAACACAGCACATTATTTTTACTTAGAAACATGAAGGTTTAACCAAGAACAGAGATATGATTTAACCCTAATCCCTGGGGATGCTGACAGATAATGCAGGAGGCACCTTGGGGATTCCTGACAAACACGAGATGGCAATCTCCAGACTGGGATCCACTCACTAGACACCAGGGACAATTATTGCATGATGGAACCCCTAGCAGATGGATGGGGTCTTTTTTACTCCCAATCTGCCCCCAGAGGAGCAGACAATCCAGTAGAAATTAGGGTTTTGTTAAGCAATGGTATTTTTCTTTGGGGTGGTGGCTCCCCTAGGCCAGTGCTCCCACCTCCCGCTCTGGACTCCACAAGTATTTCTGTCACACCCTGGAGATGGATGGGATTGCTCACCCCCAATCTGATCCCACTAGACACCAGGGTTTTGTTAGACAATAGCATTTTTTAAGGGGAACAGCACTTATTTGAACAAACAGCCCCTCTTGGCATGGGGCTGTTCTCCCTCTGCCCTGACCCCATTAGTCTTTTTGCCATTCCAGGGGGTGGATAGAGGTATTCACCTTCAGTCAGCCCACTGGGGTTGGAGAAAGCTCACTAGAAACCAGGGATTTTTTATTGTTGTGTTCTTTGTTGGGGAGCAGCCCCCCTGGGTGCAACTCACACCAGGGCCCCATTAGTCTTTTCTGCCCCCTGGGTGGTTGATTGGCATGTTCACTCCCATTCTGCCCCCCCCCCATGGAATCAGTAAGTCCACTAGACACCAGAGATATTTTATATTGTTGTAGGAAAAAATGGTGTGTGGGTGGGCCTCCCTGGGCTTGTCCTCCAGCCCTAAAACTTCAACAGTCTTTCTGCCCACCTTCAGTGCTGAGCTCCATTGTCAGGTCATGTAGCATGAAATGTTGATTCTTCTGGATGTAGTTTTAACATATGGAGAGGCAGAGTGGAAGTAAATGCAAATTTCCTCTTACTTGTCATGGTGAATAATTGCACTATTCAGACCGTGCTCTGCCACTCCGGGAAAGCAACTAAACCCAGCCATTCTGAAAACTAGCTAACCTTTCTTGTAGTTGGGAAACCAACTAAGCCCAGCCACTCTGAAAATTAGATACCCTTTCTGTTTTCCTGCTTTTACCGTAAAAATGGTACCCCAATAGTGACTGACTCCCACACCCACAACACATAAGGCCCAAAAATAAAACGTTGAAAAATCTGCAATATGGATAGCAGCGGTATTTGGACCTGGGATGGAAGGACACCGCAGAAAACCTACCAAACCCAGACATTTCTACAAACTAGACAACCATGGGAGTCGAGGGAGATGTGCGTCAAGTGGTTGTCATAACAGTTTCTTACTCACATTGCCTAAACTTCAACATTTTTCTTGCATTTCTCTGACATAAACTTATAGATCTTCAGGGATTCACAAATTTTTTACCACCTAGCGTTCCCCCACTTGTTCCAAAAAAACCCTATCCCACTTGTTTGGCTTGGCTTCCTACCTGTGACAAGAATGGATCAAACCAGGGTTACGGGAGTCTGATCTGTGCATTTTGAGTTTTGGGTCTTTTCTTATCACGAGCTCACCCACAAAAATGAGGCACCATTTTTATCGAGAGACTTGGTGGAGTCCACATGAGGCCCCAGCAAGTTTACGTCCAGACCCCACCATGGAGCATATAATTCAAGAAATAACCACAGTGGGACGCCGCCTGGAGGTTATGGACTCCAAGATCACAGATCTGGCCACAGAATCCAAATCGATCTGGACTGACATGGCTGGATTTCAGGACCGAGGGACAGAGTTCGATCACCGACTTACAGCCATAGAGGGCAGATTGGATGCCATGCTGGACAAAGACCAGGAACTGCAACACCTTCAGACTAAAGGTAGGAAGGTAGGAGGCTGGCCTGGTTTGTAGTAGGTAACTTGGGTACTTACACCTTACACCAGGTCCAGTTATCCCTTATTAGTGAAATGTAGTAGTGTTCTAGCAGCTTAGGCTGATAGAGGTAGCTATAGCAGAGCAGCTTAGGCTCAACTAGGAGACATGCAAAGCTCCTGCAATACCACTTATAGTTACACAGTACTTATACAAAAGTAAAGACAATACTCAGTGTTACCAAAAATAAAGATAGTTTATTTGGGTGAAATAAGGCCAAAAATATCGTAGAGGCAATACTCCTTCTGGAGGTAAGTATTATACACAATATATACAATAGACACCAAAATAAGGCAACTAATTAGACACAGTGTCACGTAGGCTCTCATTATCCTAATGAGACTACTGGATTTTGAGCGGCAAGATCGTCCACAGTGTGGGGGACTAAGTCTGACTCACGGTGAAGGACCCTTGTCACTCTAAATCCGGGTTTTGCTCCGGCCAACTAGCAATGCCTCATCTCTCCCAAGGGGAAGAGACAATTGGGCAGCCGAGCGCATGACATCTTTATACTTCCCAGGGAAGTCGTGGTCACTCAGGTCACAACCGGTTCTCTCATACACAGTGCTGTCTCATATATAAATGACAAAGGCAGTTTAAGTTTTAAAGATCAGTTTAATAAAACGACTGCATTTTAGATAGCAAAGCGTGAGCTGCAATAACCAGAACTATACAACACAGCAGGATTAAAATAGTAACGATGAGAGTGAAGTACTAGAATAAGGCTATCATAGTGCAACTAGATTAGGTTCTCTCTAAGTTATAGTGTGAGCACAGCATGTAAAGCTCTAAGCTTGCCTTCCAGGTTCCCCCGGGAGGACTTCAAACCTCATACCTGTGCAAAGGCCTGTATTCTGCAGCAGGATCTGCAACGGGGCAGTCAGCGTCTAGTTGTGGGTTCCTGGTCGGAATCTCCCTCTGATGTGTACTAGGACTAGAAAGTGTTTTTATAACTAACACACAGATGTTCTAGGAAAATGTCCCTACGTAAGGATGTGTATTTTCTACGAACACTAGAGACTAAACTTCTACCACGTTTACCGGCAATGTACCAGACTGTAGCCTTGACTGAAGCACAGAGTGAGCAAGAATGCATTGTTTGAGAACACAGTGCTGAAGTAAGCTAAACAGTGTGATAGAATGAAATAAAAACAAGACCGGAAAACTGGTTATTGTAAAATAACCGTGAGAGGTGGAATAAAATGTATCTAGGGCAAGGTGCACAGAGGCCTAATACGTTAAGCTAAAGCGCTTGAAGCTATATTAAAAATGGCTACACTACAATAGGATAGTGCAAACAATAGGAAATGCTATAGAATGCAATGGGAGAAAATAGGTCTAGGGGCAACACAAACCATATACTAAGAAAGTGGAATGCGAATCACGAATTCCCCCCTAGACAAGTGTAGTGTGTAGAGAATTGCTAGGAGAGTAAGAATACAACAAAGGTAAGTACAATACCCCACCCCAGAGCCCAGGAAAGTAGGAGTAAAGTAATGCAAGTTTCCTTAGGACACACTACAAGTCGTGATTAGAGTTATTGCAAGAACCAAGCAAGACTCCAAACAACAAATGGTGAATTCCTGGACCTGAAGACCTGCACAGGAAAGAGACCAAGTCCAGAAGTCGAAAGAAGTTCCAGGAAGGACAGGAGCCCCTGCCAACCCAGAAGAGGGAGCAAAAGAAGAGTCCGCGGTTGGACGATGACTGCAGAAATGCACCCAAGGAAGACATCAGCATGATGCACTGGATGTCCAACAAACCTTGGTTCCAGCAAAGTCGCGTTTTGCATCAAAGTGGCACTGTCTGGACCCGGGAGGGAACTGAGGGCCTCAACTCTGTGTGAGGAGGAAGAAGGGGCTCTCAGCACTTCAGAGAGCCCTCAGAAGATCAGACAGCACCCACGGGAGTCCCAGGACACAGGGAAAAAGGAGGTGCAAAATGCAGTTGGTGCAGCAATACAAAGGAACGTTCCACGTCGCCGGAAAACAACTCAGCGAGTTGAGCATCGCAGGATAGAGTGCTGGGGACCTGAACCAGGCTGTGCATGAAGGAATTTTGTAAATAGTGCACAGAGGCCTGAGGAGGTGAAGAAGACCTGGTGCACAGGGGAACTGTTGTTCTCGGGGAAGGCAAAGTCTTACCTCCTCCAAATTGGGACAGCAGGATCTCAGGACAGTCTGTGTTGAAGGGGTCCCCCCTCTGTGTTCCAAGGAGCATGCTAGTCGCCAGGAGAGGAGTCCAAGAGAACTGGTTGTCGACTTAGACTACGTCACTCCACTGGATATTTTCTCAGTCCTTTTGGTGCAGGGTGAAGACAGGGAGTCCCCAGGGTGTGCACACCATGGAAACTGTTGCAGTTGCAGACTGGAGCTGAAGTTGCAGAGGAAAGGTAGGCATTCTGGATACTTTGTTGCTGTTACAGTGGTTCCTGGAGCAGTCTGTGGTTGATCAGAGGTCAAAGGATGAAGTAGTAGTTGCAGAGGATTCCTGATGGAAACTTGCAAGCAGAATCTGAAGAGAAACCCACAGGAGAGGCCCTAAATAGTCTTGAGAGTGGGGTTGGCTACCTTATCAGGTATGGACCTATCAGGAGGGGTCATTGACGTCACCTGCTGGCACTGGCCACTCAGATGCCTCCAGAGTGTCCCCACACCTTGGAAAACAAGATGGCTGAAGTCTGGGTCACACTGGGGGAGCTCTGGACACCACCCCTGGGGTGGTGATGAACAGGGGAGTTGTCACTCCCCTTTCCTTTGTCCAGTTTCACGCCAGCGCAAGGACTGGGGGTCCCTGAACCGGTGTAGACTGGCTTATACAAGGAGGGCACCATCTGTGCCCTTCAAAGCATTTTCAGAGGCTGGGGAGGCTACCCCACCCCAGCCAGTAACACTTGCCTTAAGGCCAGGAATCACTTGACACTCCGAGCAGCTCCACCAGCCTGCCTCCATGCCACCGACCCCGTCCTCGCTACTGTCTCGAGTTCGAGGCCCTCCACCATCCGCAGGCACCCGCCTGCACCTCATCCCTGGTGTCTAGTGGTTGCCGTAAGTATTGTGTGTGTGTCCTGTAATTTCTCTCTGTGTTTCTGTGCCATTTCTACTCCCTCCTGTGCCTTTTTCTGTTTTTACTGACTCTGTCTTGTGCCTTTCCTGTTTTGACTCTGTTTTATTGCCTTTAGTATATTTCCGACTTTTTCGCCGGTTTTTGCCTTTTTCCCCTCCTCCCTTCCCAGCCGCTGCGTCCCCTGCAGCCCTGTCCCCCTGGGGCCCCTATTTGCCACCGCCCCCTCCTCCCGCCCCCCAGCTGCTCCTCCCTCCCACCTCCCCTTCTTAATGGCGGCCACGCACAGCCAGAGGCAAGCCGGTCTGCACCAGAGGCAAGCCGGTCTGCGTCCGTCTGTGCCTGGACCGCGCCCAGCGCCATTACCCCTGTTCCAAGCACCTCCCACACCACCGGACACCGCTACACTGCCAAAGAACTCCACGCGCTCAACCGTAGCCGCCTGCATCCAGACCTCCCCTAGGTACACCCTGTAGGAAGGTAGCCTCTTTCTAGCATTGTTACTCCTTCTTTTGGCTTGTTTGTGAGCATATGTCAGTGTGCTTTTACTGTCTCACTGGGATCCTGCTAGCTAGGACCCCAGTGCTCATAGTGAAAACCCTATTTGTGAGTGTGTGTTGCCTGTCTCACTGGGATCCTTCTAACCAGGACCCCAGATCTCATAGTTTGTGGCCTAAATGTGTATGCCTGTGCAGTGCCTAACTGTGTCACTGAGGCTCTGCTAATCAGAACCTCAGTGTTTATGCTCTCTTAGCCTTTAAATTTGTCACTATGGGCTAGTGACCACTTTTACCGATTTCAATTGGCACACTGGAACACTCTTATAATTCCCTAGTACATAGTACCTAGGTACCCAGGGTATTGGGCTTCCAGGAGATCCCTATGGGCTGCAGCATTTCTTTTGCCACACACAGGGAGCTCAGACAAACCTTTACACAGGACTGCCACTGCAGCCTGAGTGAAATAACGCACATGTTATTTCACAGCCATTTTCACTGCACTTAAGTAACTTATAAGTCACCTATATGTCTAACCTTCACTTGCTGAAGGTTAGGTGCAAAGTTCCTAAGTGCAAGGGCACTCTTGCACTAGCAAAGGTGCCCCCACATAGTTCACGGCCATTTCCCCGGACTTTGTGAGTGCGGAGACGCCATTACACACATGCACGACATATAGGTCAATATCTATATGTAGCTTCACAATGGTAACTCCGAATATAGCCATGTAACATGTATAAGATCATGGAATTGATCCCCCATGCCAAATTTGGTATTGGGGTGCCCATCCCATGCATCCCCGGGGCTCCACTATGGACCCTGGGTACTGCTAAACCAGCTCTCTGGGGTTTTCTCTGCAGCTACCGCTGCTGCCACCCCACAGACAGGGTTCTGCCCTCCTGGGGTCTGGGCAGCACAGTCCCAGGAAGGCAGAACAAAGAATTTCCTCTGAGAGAGGGTGTTTCACCCTCTTCCTTTGGAAATAGGTGTTGAAGGCTGGGGAGGGTTGCCTCCCCTAGCCTCTGGAAATGCTTTGAAGGGCACAGATGGTGCCCTCCTTGCATAAGCCAGTCTAAACCAGTTCAGGGAACCCACAGTCCCTGCTCTGGTGTGAAACTGGACAAAAAAAAGGGGAGTGACCACTCCCCTGTCCATCACCACCCCATGGGTGGTGCCCAGAGCTCCTCCAGTGTGTCCCAGACTCCTGCCATCTTGGATCCAGAGGTGTGAGGGCACTCTGGAGGCCTCTGAGTGGCCAATGCCAGCAGGTGACGTCAGAGACTTCTCCTGATAAGTGCTTACCTGACTAGGTGGCCAATATTCCTCTGAGGGCTATTTAGGGTCTCTCCAGTGGGCTTTTCCTCAGATAATGACATGCAAGAATTCACCAGAGTTCCTCTGAACCTCTCTCTTCGACTTCAGCCAAGGATCGACCGCTGACTGCTCCAGGACACCTGCAAAACTGCAACAAAGTAGCAAGAAGACTACCAGCGACATTGTACCGCCTAATCCTGCCGACTTTCTCGACTGTTTCCTCGTGGTGCATGCTTTGGGGGCTGCCTGCCTTCATCCTGCAGTGGAAACCACAAATAAATCTCCTGCGGGTCGACAGAATCTTCCCCCTGCTTCAGCAGGCACCAAACTTCAGCGTCACCGGTACTCTGGGACCCCTCTCATGCTGATGAGCGTGGCCCCTGGAACACAGTTGGTGGACCCAAGTGAACCACTCTGTCTAGTGGTCCAACTGTCCAAATTTGGAGGAGGGAAGTCCTTGCTTCCCCTTTCCAGACAGTAATCCTGTGCACTGCATGAACTGCAGCTGCTAGGGCTTCTGTGCACATTTCCATGATTTCCTTCATGCACAGCCAAGCCCGGTTCCCCAGCACTCTGTCCTGCATTGCTCAACTCCCTGAGTTGATCTCCGGCTTCGTGGGATCCTCTTTTGCAGTGTTGAGACAACCACCATGTTCAGACTTCTTGAACCTGTGTTCAAGGACTTCTGTGGGTGATACCTTCTTGTGCATGGGCTCTCTGCATTGCTGAGGGCCCCCTCTGTCTCCTCTCCTAAGTGGCATCATCGTGGTCCTTCCTGGGCCTGGGCAGCACCCTTTTTCTTCAACAGCAACTCTTGCAGCTAGCAAGGCCTGTTTGTAGTCTTTTGCCAAAG
This sequence comes from Pleurodeles waltl, assembly GCF_031143425.1. Lineage (NCBI taxonomy): Eukaryota > Metazoa > Chordata > Amphibia > Caudata > Salamandridae > Pleurodeles > Pleurodeles waltl. Next base: position 1,150,294,458 of record NC_090440.1, on the reverse strand, counting down.
AAACAACTCTGCATCCTCCAGCACTCCGTGGCCATCTTCTGCATGAAGGAAAAGTTCCTAGCACCTTTCGTTGTTGCAGAATCTTCAGCTTCTTTCATCCGGAGGCAGCCATTTTGCACCTTTATCCGGGGTTTAGTGGGCTCCTGCTCCCCCTGGACACTTTCACGACTCTTGGACTTGGTCCCCTTCCTTTGCAGGTCCTCAGGTCCAGGAATCCATCTTCAGTGCTTTGCAGTCTGTTGTGGTCTTTGCAAAATCCTCTATCACGACTTTAGTGTGTTTCTGGGGAAATAGTAGTACTTCACTCCTACTTTCCAGAGTCTTGGAGTGGGGTATCTTGGACACCCTTAGTGTTTTGTTACACTCCCAGTTACCCTCTACACACTACACTAGCATAGGGGTCTATTCGTGGTTCACATTCCACTTTCTTAGTATATGGTTTGTGTTGCCCCTAGGCCTATTGCATCCTATTGCATTCTACAGTGTTTGAACTACTTTCTGACTGTTTTACTTACCTGACTTTGGTTTGTGTGTATATTTTGTGTATGTTACTTACCTCCTAAGGGAGTATATCCTCTGAGATATTTTTGGCACATTGTCACTAAAATAAAGTACCTTTATTTTTAGTAATTCTGAGTATTGTGTTTCTTAAGATTTAGGGCCATATTTATACTCCGTTTGCGCCGAAATTGCGTCGTTTTTTTTGACGCAATTTCGACGCAAAACTAACGCCAACTAACGCCATATTTATACTATGGCGTTAGAGGCGAATAGCGCCAAAGTTCCCGGAATGTGCGTCATTTTTTAGCGTGAACCCCTTCCTTGCGTTAATGATATGCAAGGGAGGCGTTCCCGTCTAAAAAATGACTCCCAGGCCTTTACGTGGTATTTATACTCCCGGGCAAAAGAGACGCCCGGGAGTTGGCGTGGCTAAAAACGGCGCATTTGCGCCACTTTTTAACGCCTGCTCAGGGCAGGCGTTAAGGGGCCTGTGGGCTCAAAATGAGCCCACAGGTGCCCTCCCATGCCCCCAGGGACCCCCCCTGCCACCCTTGCCCACCCCAGGAGGACCCCCAAGGATGGAGGGACCCACCCCAGGGACATTCAGGTAAGTTCAGGTAAGTATAATTTTTTATTTTTTTATATTTTGTTTTGGTGGCATAGGGGGGCCTTATTTGTGCCCCCCTACATGCCACTATGCCCAATGACCATGCCCAGGGGACATAAGTCCCCTGGGCATGGCCATTGGGCAAGGGGGCATGACTCCTATCTTTACAATGATAGGAGTCATGTTGATGGGGGATGGGCGTCGTTAAAAAATGGCGCAAGTCGGGTTAAGACGATTTTTTCGACGTAACCTGACTTGCCCCATTTTAAGACGCCCATGCGCCATTTTCCCCCTACGCCGGCGCTGTCTGGTCTACGTGGTTTTTTCCCACGCAAACCAGGCAGCGCCGGTCTGATTGCGCCGTCTAACGCCATTCCATAAATACGGCGCCCGCATGGCGCTTCAGAATGGCGTTAGACGGCGCAAAACTTTTTGACGCTAAACTGCGTTAGCGCAGTTTAGCGTCAAAAAGTATAAATATGGGCCATAGTACCTATATGATATAAGTGGTATAGTAGGAGCTTTGCATGTCTCCTAGTTCAGCCTAAGCTGCTCTGCTATAGCTACCTCTATCAGCCTAAGCTGCTAGAACACTATTAATCTACTAATAAGGCACAAGGTGTAAGTACCATCAGGTACCCACTATATGCCAGGCCAGCCTCCTACACACCCATGGACCATTCTCATGCCGGACCTGCAACTTCACCTGTGCTGAAGCCACCAAGCACCACAACAACGCCATCCACCTCAACCACCTCAGCTGCATCCTTCTTGACACCCGCTCCGTACACAAGCATGCCGACGAACTCTTGGACCTGCTCACATCAACCTCCCTAGGCATCGCCTTTCTCACCGAGACCAGGATGAACCCTTCATTGGAACCCGACATCGCCTTAGCCATCTCTGAGGGCTACAAAATCACCCAAAGAGACCGCACCAACAAACCAGGAGGAGGAATCGGCATAATCCACAGGAGCTCCATCAGAATCTCAACCAACCCCTGCAATGCCCTAGATACCGCCGAACTACTTCACTTCCAGATATATGTCAATGCCAACACCACCCTGAGATGGACCCTCGTCTACAGACCCCCGGACCCCCGGACCCCTGGACACCTGCCCACAATTCTGCGATGCCATCGCCGACACAATCAGCACCCACGCCCTCACCTCCACGGACTACATGCTCCTCGGAGACCTGAATTTTCACCTGGAGAGAACACTCTCGCTCCACTCAGGAAAACCACCAACACCCGCACCAACAAAAAAGCTCACTGGTTCATCGCAAACCTTCAGGTCTCCAAACGGGAATGCCGAAAAGCCGAGAAGATCTGGTGCCAAGAACAAACAGAAAGCAACCACGCCGCCCTAAAATCTGCCATCCGCAAACACCACCAGCTCATCTGGACCACCAAAAGATCTTTCTACAAAGAATTGATAACACGCACAACAGCATGGAGCTCTTCAGCATCATCAAGGAACTCACTAACCCCAAGTCCTGCTCTGCTGCGCCCCCACTCGCAAGACCTCTGCGACTCCCTTTCCACCCTTTTTCCCCGCAAGATCACAGACATCCATGGCAGCTTCGCACCGCCATCCACCACCACCTCCACTTCCAAGGCCGACCCCGATGCACCCAACCACACCAACATCCTGAGTGCCTGGACCCCCACCAATGATGAGGAAACCACCAACATCATGAGCACCATCCTCTCCGGTTCACCCGCCGACCCCTGCCCTCACCATGTCTTCAATAAAGCCAGCCAAATCATCGCTCCCCAGCTCCGGACCATCATCAACAGCTCCTTTTAGACCGCCAATTTACCGGAGAGCTGGGAACACGCCGAAGTCAACGCCCTGCTCAAAAAGCCCAAAGCCGACCCCGAAGACCTCATAAACTACCGGCCCCTCTCCCTACTCCCCTTCCCTGCGAAGGTCATCAAGAAGATAGTCAACAACCAACTATCTCGCTTCTTGAAGGACAACAGCCTAGTCGACATCTCCCAGTCTGGCTTCCGCAAGAACCACAGCACGAGACAGCCCTTATCGCTTGCACTGACGACATCAGGAGCAGGCTCGACAAATGTGAAACCGTTGCCCTCATCCTCCTTGATCTTTCCGCAGCCTTCGACACCGTCTGTCATCACACACTTCGCACATGCCTCCATGATGCTGGAATCTGCCACAGAGCACTGGACTGGCTCACATACTTCCTCTCTGGCAGAACCCAAAGAGTCCACCTCCCCCGTTCCTGTATGAAGCCACTAAGACCATCTGCGGAGTTCCCCAGGGATCCTCACTCAGCCCCACCCTCTTCAATGTGTACATGGCACCGCTCGCCAACATCGTTCGATCCCACGGCCTAAACATCGTCTCCTACTTGGACGACACTCAGCCCATCCTCTCTCTCATGAAGGACCCCGCAACTGCCAAGACCAACCTCCACACCGGACTTCACGCCATCGCCATCTGGATGGAGGCAAGCGCCCTCAAATTGAACTTGAAGAAGACCAAGATCATCATCTTCGGCTCCAACAGATCAGCGTGGGACAACTCCTGGTGTCCTGCCATGCTAGGATCTGCCCCAACGCCCACCACCCATGCATGCAACCTCGGCTTCATACTGGACTCATCGTTCTCTGTGACCCAGCAAGTCAACACCATCACATCCTCATGCTTTAACACCCTTCGCATGCTTCACAAGACCTTCAGATGGATCCCCGTTGAAAGCAGAAGAACGGTTACCCACGCCCTCATTAGCAGCAGGCTGAACTACGGCAACGCTCTCTACGCTGGAACAACAGCCAAGCTCCAGAGGAAAGTACAGCGCATCCAGAACACCTCAGCATGACTCATCCTCATTCTCCCTCGCCACAAACACATCTCAGACCCACCTCAGAGACCTCCACTGGCTCCCCGTCAACAAAAGGATCATCTTTAAACTCCTGATCCACGTTCACAAGGCTCTCCACGACGCCAGACCTGCCTTCCTCAACGAGAGTCTCAACTTCCACATCCCGACACGCCAGCTCCGCTCCACCAACCTCACCCTTGCGACCTTCCCCCGTGTATCCACGTACCACAACCAGCAGCAGATCCTTCTTCCACCTTGCCGCCAAAACCTGGAACCCCCTCTCCGTCAACCTACGTCTGACCTAGGACCTCCTTACCTTCAGGAAGTGCCTCAAGATCTGGCTCTTCGAGCAGTCACACCCCCTCCAGCGCCTGGAGAACCTACCACCAAACTCAGGCTTCGTGACAGGATGCATTGGATCCATTTATGTCCCTACAGGATCTAAATGCCTCTTTTTTCTCCAACTCAACTGTCTCCTGGCGCAGGACTGGAATTTGGCTTGAGATGCTAGTCTTAATCGTACAGGTAGAGTAGATGTAGGCAACAATGTTCACAGGGCTCTTTTGGGGGACATATTATTAGACCATGGCCTGGTAGACCACTGGCTTCTCTCCACCCGACTGACCGGGAATACACCTTCATATTGCCAGTCCATGGCAACCAGTCTAGGTTGGACTACTTTTTAACCACACACAGAACTATTGCCCTGGTTCAAGAGTCCCGGATATTGGAGGCTGCTTTATCAAACTACATCCTGTCCTACTTGCCTTGGACCTTGGACTTGCCCCCCAAGTCATAAGCCATGGTGACTGAACTCCTCGCAGTACCGCGCACCACATGGCAAGGAACAGCTACGCTCCTGTCTCTACCTATCTGGCCAACAATAATGGGTTGGTCTCCTCCTCCCAGGTCATATGGACAGCTGCAAAAGCAACTATACAAGGCCAGCTGATGATGGACACTGCAATTGCCAATGCCCAAAGACGCTCCCAACAAAAAGACCTTGAAGTCCTTATAGTGACATGTACCTGTGAATATACTGTGACCACTTCCCCTCCCACACATCGCCGCCTTGAGCAGGCAAAAATGGAGCTCAATGCCCTGTACACTTCCCAGGTGGAATATGCCCTTCAGAGAATCTAAGGGAGACAATATGAACAAGGGCAAAAGGCAGGCCTCCTTCTGGTAGCCCATCTCTGTCAGCAAGAAGCTGCACTTGTCATCCCGGGCCATTCAGGCTACGGATGGCACAATCCTCACTCGGTCACAGGATATAGCCTGTGAATTTGAGAACTTCTATCGGGCTCTATACACCCCTAAAAACCGAGTTGGATGACACCCGCCTTGCCACGTTTTTCGCAAACGACCACTTACCTAGCCTCACCGCAGATGGCAGAGGTCTACTAGAAGGTGAAATAAGCAAAGAAGAGATACCTCAGGCAATCTCCAACTCCCTTACCACAAGGCCCCTGGGGAAGGCAGATTCCTGGTGGAATTTTACAAATGGTCATAAAAAGAAACTGTGAATTCCTTATACGAGGCATTCTGAGAAGCGGAATGCACAAGTTCCATTAGCCCCTTCTCTAACAGGGCATCAATAGTGGTCCTGCTGAAGCTGGGGAAAGACCTTTTACTTTGTGGTAGCTATAGGCCCATCTCCCTCCTCAATGGGGATATTAAGATTTTGGCAGGAGTCGTGGCGTCCCAACTCAGGAAGGTGATATCATCCCAAATACTCAGGTGGGCTTTGTACATGGACGGTCATCTAGAAATCACCTCTGCACCCTAGTGCACACCCTTTGGTCTGCCAAAGACCTATGAGAAAAAGCCCTAACTCTCTCCCTAGATGCAGAAAAAGCATTTAACAGGATAAAGTGGTGGTACCGTTTTGAGACCTTGCAACGATTCAGCCTGGGGGATGACTTGATAAACAAAGACTACTGGCTTTATGATTCACCCACAGTCCAGGTAAACTGTGGGAGATTTCTCTTGGACCCATCTCCCATAAAACTTGGAATCAGACAAGACTGCCCGCTATCACCATTGCTTTTCCTATTGGCTGTGGAACCACTGGCAGCTTTCATTCGGCAGTCACCACTCATTTCTGGAATCCCCATTCCAGGCGGCCAGTCCACAATTTATCTCTACGCTGACGATATATTGGTTACCCTCACAGACCTCACCCATTCCCTCCCGGCGCTACAAACCATTCTTACTGTTTTTGAGACACTGTCGGCAAAATAAATTGGGACAAAAGTGAAGCTATACCTTTGTCCCATGTGACCACATGCATGGCTATGGTGGATTTCCCGATACAGGGGAACCAGTCATGCCTTAAATACCTAGGGCTCTATATTAATAGAGGCCTGGAACACATGCTGGCAGACAACCTTGGTCCTTTGTTTATCTGCACAAAACAGGACTTTGAGAAGTGGTCCCACCTGGTTTATCCCTGTGAGGGAGAGTGCAGGCTTTGCCTAGATATACCTATATCCTTGGTAAGCTGCCCCTCCTGGTCCCACTCCCCAAGTTATGAGACGTAGGCCAATGCATACATTCCTTTGTATGGGGGTTGTTATGACCATGCATATCCAGTGCAAAACTCATAGCTCATCATACATGTGGTGGCCTGGGTTTACCCTCAGTGGAACACTATGCACTGGCCCTTCATTTCTCCCAGCTTGCCTACTTGCTCCCTGGGATCCCAGACTCCCGATGTGTATATTGACAGAACGCACCCTAATAAGGGGCCCCCAAGGACTCAACCTAGTACACAACGCCAGGGACGCCATGGTACACCCTGCCAACCCTATGATACAAGCCATGTTGAAATCTTGTCACCGGGCTTACCACCTCCTCGGGTAGATCTTTGCATTCATAACCGTGCACTAATCTCGGGTAATCTCAGATTGCTAATCGGGGTGAGGCAGTTGACTGGGATGGTTGGAGATCGGTGGCAATTTTGCACCTGGATCAGCTTTTGGATAATGGGGGTCTTAAGTCCTTTGCAGCCCTCCATGATGAGTTTGGCTTCCCAAGACAACAATCATGGCTGTACCTCCAAATCCAGCATTGCCTCAACCGTCGTATGGGTTCTCGCCCGTGGACTCTTCATCCCTCTCCTGTGCTCTTCTACCTCAGGACCTGGGGTACCTTCGGTGGAGTAATGACGGGCACTTACAACCTGAAGACTCGCTCATTTATTTCTCCTGCCCCTCCTAACCATCTTCCGTGCAAGATGGCAGATGAGACTGCAGGTGGACTATGAAATGGAAGAGTGGGCTGATCTGCTAGAGGCACGAGACCGTGGCGCTCAAGAGGCTCTGATGAAATTTTGCCTTTTCAAAATCCTGCATGACTCGTATTTTTCCCCCCTAAAACTTAGAGCTGCAGGACTCCTACCTCATGTGAACTGCTGGGTTTGTCCTCATTCCCATTGTGACGATGCGGGAAACCATTCTAGTCCCGTCCCCTCTCTCCCGGACAGTAATCATTCTACATAACACAGGTGAGGTCCAAAACCACTATCCTCTGCAAATTTGTCTATTGCACATGGCGCTAGCCACAGCCAAGACATGCATCCGCCGACACTGCCACTTGATCATGCCCCCCTCCCACGATGAATGGCTCACGGCGATGTATCAAATGGCCTCCCATGAACGAGTCATGTATAACCTGCAAGACAGAACAGAAGTCTTTCTTCAAACCTGGGCCACTTACCTTAGTGACAATGGGTGATAATCACAACCACACGGTCCCTTATGCGTTTTCCTGTCTACCTGTATGCCTTCCCTGTGCCTTAATCCCTTCCCCTAAGATCATGTCCAAGCACAACGTTGTACTCGCGTGTCCACCTTTCCCACCCCCCTATGCCCCCACTGCCTACCAGACTACCCCACCCCCTATTCCCACACAGCGTTCTTCATACCCACTCCTACCTTTTTCCCCTTGCCCTTCGTCCGTTTTCCCTCTTCGCTTACTTCACACTCTTCTCTCCCCCATGGCACTGGACACGAGCACCTTGCATATTATCATGCCTTACCACTCCTGCCTCAGCATCAATGCTGCCCACCCATAGTTCCCCCCCCCCCTTCGAACCAAGACAGCCATCTACTTACAACCCTGCTGTTCACCTAGGGTCCTCTCTGAAAGGTACACATATACTTTGTGATGCAAATCAGCGCTAGCGCAGATGTGCGTCAAAATGTTTACTGTTGGCTAACACCATTCCAACGCGCCAGCCGGGCGCCTTATTATGGAATGATGATAGCCAGCGCTGCGGGCTGGTTAGCGTAAAAATAAATGACTCTAACCGGGCAGCAGAGGTGTAGGGAAGAATGGGGATTGTGCGTCAAAGAATGGTGCAAGTCAGGTTAAAGTCAAAAATATTGACTCAAACCTGACTAGAATCATTTTTTTACGCACAACCCCCATGGATATGACTCCTGTATTAGAAAAGACAGGAGTCATGCCCCCCTGCCCAATGGCCCTGCCCAGGGGACATGGGCACAATGGCATGTAGGAGAGCCCAGGTTAGGCCCCCCCATGCCACTTTAAAAAATAAAAAAAATACTTAACGTAGATGGGTCCCCCCATCCATGGGTGTCCTCCAGGGGTGGGCAAGGGTGGCAAGGGGTATTCCTGGGGGCAGGGAAGGGCACCTGTGGACTGCTTTCATGGTCGGAGACCATGGAAATGAGCCCACAGGTCCCTTAACGCCTGCTCTGACCCAGGCGTTAACAAATGACTCTAAACTGATTCAGAGTCATTTTTTAAGGCCCTCCAGTGCGTCATTTTTGCACAGGAGTATAAATAAGGCACAAAGGCCTTAGAGTCATTTTTTGCCCTGGAATGCCTACCTTGCATCTCATTAACGCAAGGTAGGTTTCCAAATTTAAAAAAATGACTCACACTCCATAAATTTGGCGCTGGATGGGTCTAGCGCCAAAGTATTAATGTGGATTTAAGTTTGCGCCGGATTTGCGTAAAATACAATGATGCAAATCGTGCCCAAATAGAGTATAAATATGACCCTTAATATCTGTCCTTAAGCCTTATCCTTCCACGTATATGGACTTCCATGATGTCATGGGGCATGAAACTCTGGGACTTGAATCCACTTATGACTTTGAATTCTAACGCTGTATCAAATTGCTCTGTGTCTGTCTTTTGATGTTCTCCCCAGGGAGGTTTCTTGCCTCACCCCTTCTGTATTTTGTATTGTGATGCATTAGTTAACCAATAAAGAATTGAAAAACAAAAAAGAGATTTGGTGGAATGTTTTGTGGTGGGACATTTGTGGCTCCCCAGTGATCACAAAGTCGGGAAGTTTCTGTTAATAAATGTGAGGAAAATGCACATTTTTAGCCAAAGTTTGAGATTTCCAAGGGAACCATGCAAGCCTCACGAACCCAGACACCATCAGTTGTCTAGTTTTCAGAAATGTCTGATTTGATAAGCTTCCCTGGGTGCCTGGTGAGCTAGGGTCCAAATTGTGCAGCCACTAATGTTGCAGAAACTGGTTGGTTTTTCTGTGGAAAAATTAGATCTGTCCATGTTGAATTTTGGGTCTTTTACTGCCATGGGAGTGCTGGGTAGTATGAAATTCCTTTCCACAAATTCCAGAGAGTTGTGTAACAACATGTGTGAGAAAAAGGTGTGTTCTTAAGCACAATTTAAGGTTTGCAAGGTCTTCTGAGTAAACAATCCATTAGAACCACACAAGTAACACCACCCTAGACAGCCTGAATGCCTAGTTGTCAGATATAATTATGTATGGTAGGTTTTCTTGGGTGGTGGCTGAGCTAGGACCCAAAATTCTCAGCTACCCATGTTGTGAAAAACATGGGGGCAGATGTAAGAGCCCCTAGCGCTTCCTTGCGCCATATTAGTAGGTAGTGTTTTCAGGTGTAGTGTCTTGCAAGCGCCATACAAGTGATGTACCATTTTATTGGAAGACACATGGGAACACAGAATAGTACAACATTTGTCATTGCTAATTCAGTTTCTCTATATTTGTGCCATCCACATGTAAACCAGTATGCTAGAAAGAAGACATTTTACACAGTGCCCTCTGCATCACATGCAAGTATGAGTACCCACAAATTCAGAGATGTACAAATAACCGTTGCTCCTAAATTCATTATTTGATCTGCATTTCAGAAATGCATAGGTTTTCTTTATAACAATTTTTCACTCTTTATATTTTGCCATCTGAATTTCTCTGTACTCAGTAGCCAATGGAAATTCAATGCAAGGTGAAGCTCAGTTGTTGGCTCTGTGTAGCTTGGGTTCTTGGTGAACCTACAATACCCTATATGTCGACCAGAAGGGTTTAGTGGACATAATGGTATATTGATTTTACAAATCGGTCAACGTGACAGAAAGTTACAGATGAAGATGATGGCATACTTAGCTGCTTTTTCCTACTCATTTTCAATATTTAACTTCATCGGCTAGTTTCTTTTGGAAATCCTTGAGAGGCGTAAACAAAAAACCCTTGCTGAATTCAGAATGTTGTCTATGTATATTTTCTGGGATCACACGTGGTTTCACACCTGTTTCCACAGCAAACTGAACATAGGGTGAAAAAACAGAAATTAGGAAAAAGTTTCTACCGCTCTGAAAAATGTTATAATTATGGTAAAAATGTGTTTTTTAATTCATATCTGCTTTTCACGAAAGCCGGGAAGGTGGTGATTTTAGTTCAGCAAACCTTTCGCTGATGTCATTTTTGGTCAAATAAAATGGATACTTTCTTCTGCAGCACATTTTTCCCCAAAAACCTAAAATGTAGCTGTATTTTGGCTATTTTCTCAGCTCCTTTCATGGGAATCCACAAATGCTGGGTACATTTAGAATGCCTATGATGTTGTGAAAAAAGGACACATATTTAGCATGGACATCTTATGTGGAAAAAAGTTAAGGTGTTACTAATAGAGATTGTCACAAAATATTTTCAATAAAACATTTAGAAAAATATTAAACATGTGTTTGAGCTTTTTTAAAAAACATTTTTGAGGCCATAAAGTGCGGCCACAGAACAAACCACAAGGTGTCACTGCACTCCAACTGAAAAGTGCGTAGCTTCAGCTGGGAGTGTTTTAAGCAAAATGTGTTAAGCTCTCCTGAGGTCATGGATTCAATAACCGCGGAGACTTAGACCCATATTTATACTTTTTTAGCGCCACATTTGCGCTGCTTTTTGAGGCAAAAACGGCGCAAACTTACAAAATACAGTGGTATTTTTCAAGTTTGCGCCGTTTTTGCATAAAAAAATGACGCAAATGCAGCGCTAAAAAAGTATAAATATGGGCCTTACTGGTTTTTTTTTATGTTGATGGAGGCTGCTTCGCTCCCTGAAGCCTTCTACAACATTAAGAAAATGCTTGATGGTGATCCTACCACTTCTACGCACACAACCAAGATCCAAAAATCTAAATAAAAATCGCTTGCATGGAATTATGAGGCTCTCCTTGCTTGGAGCAGTGAATACTAAAAGAACGGCTCCTACCACTTATTTATTATTCTTTTTTTTTCAAACTTAATTTCCCAGTTCCTCTTAGGACACCCAAACTCTATATTGACTTTCAGGGAGTGGGGGAGCCCGAAGGTACCCGCAGCCCCTGAAGGCTCCCCAGCCAACACGCATAGAGGGTGCAGGCAGGAGCCAGTCATTATTTTCCCTATGGGGGCCCTGGTGCCCATCTGAGGGTACCCACACCATTCCAATCACTGGAGGCTGCCTGGGGATCCCCAAAGGCCCATGGCCCACCCTAGCTCCACAGCCAACACTTATCCTGGGTGTCTGCTGGAGCTGGCTCTATTGCTTTGTTCCCACTGGGGTGGGATCAGATAATTTCTCTGCTGCCACGGGGCATTAGCATAGTTGTGTTGCCCTCATTCTCCTAGACCTCTCCGCAGCATTCAACACTGTATGTCACAAGACCCTCCGCGCGCACCTTTTTGACATCGGAATTCGACACAAGGCCCTGGATTGGCTCACCTCCTTCCTCGCCGGAAGAACTCAAAGAGTTTGCCTCCCTCCCTTCCGGTCTCCAGCCACCAAGATTATCTGCGGGTTCCCCCAGGGAAACTCCTTCAGCCCCACCCTCTTCAATATCTACATGGCCCCTCTCGCCAACACCCTCCCCCCAAGGAATCACCATCATCTCTTATGCAGACAACACCCAGCTCATCATCTCCCTCACCAGGAACTCAGCCACCGCCAAGATAAACCTGCACGCCGGACTCCTCGACATCGCCAAATGGATGACAGCAAGCCACCTCAAACTTAACTCAAACAAAACAGAAATCATCATCTTCGGCCCCAACAAGACAGCATGGTATGACTCCTGGTGGCCCACTACCCTCGAGCCACCCCCAACACCTACCACCCACGCACACAACCTTGGCATCGTTCTAGACTCATCTCTCTCCATGGCCCAGGAAATCAACACTATATCGTCCGCCTGCTTCAACACCCTTCACATGCTACGCAAGACTTTCAAATGGATTCCTTTAGATACAAGAAGAACGGTCACCCATGCCCTCATCAACAGCAGACTGGACTACGGCAACGCCCTCTACGCAGGGACCACAGCCAAGCTTCAAACAAAACTCCAGCGAATTTAAAACGCAGCCGCACGTCTCATCCTCAACCTCACCACGAACGCATATCCACCCACCTCAGATCCCTACACTGGCTGCCTATCAGCAAAGGAATCATCTTCAAAGTCCTCGTCCTCGCTCACAAAGCCCTCCATGACACTGGACCGGCCTACCTCAACGAACAAGTAAACTTCCACATACCAACTCGACAGCTCCGCTCTGCTGACCTCACCCTTGCTACAGTCCCCCGCATCCAACACATCACCTCCGGCAGCAGATCCTTCTCCAACCTCGCCGCCAAGACCTGGAACTCCCTCCCCACCAACCTATGCAAGACCCAGGACCTCCTAACTTTCAGAAAGCACCTCAAGACATGGCTTTTTGAGCAGTAACCGGCAACCCCCCCACAGTGCCTTGAGACCCTAACGGGTGAGTAGTGCGCTTAAGAATTTTTTTTGATTGATTGATTGATTTCCTGCCTGGGGAATGCAGGCAGGAAATTAAATGTGTATTCCATGTCACCACTCTCCCTGGCAGGGAATAGCAGTGCTTTGGGACATAGGGTTCCCGGGACACTGCTATTATCTGGTCCCAGGGGATGGGGTCCCCTAGGCAGGTGAAGTGTTCAGGAAGAGGAACCCAACACCCCTTTCTCTACATTTCGAAGTGGGCCCCAGGGAAAGGAGTCTCAGGGCCTATATGAGGCTCTGGTAGGGGGGCTGCATGCCACCTCCCATAAATTTAAGCTCAACCCCAGCAGACAGGGTCTCTGGGGCCTCAATGAGACTCAGGGAGGGTGGTTGCATGCCCCCTTCCCTAAATATTATTGTCAGGCTCGCAATTGGGAGACTGGCGCTTTAGAAAGGCTTAGAAGGGGGCCCCTCTCCCCCAAAAAATAATGGCTCTGCCCCTCCTCAGGCCTGTCCCAAACGACAAGGCTTTTTTTTGGTTTTTATGCGACCCCAGATCTATGGATCTTCCACAGATTCATGGTGGATCCCATCCATCAGACCCACCAGGCCTAGGGGCAGGGTGTCACTACCCTTGCCTCCTGTATTCTTTTAATACTTTTTGCAGGACATGGGACTGAATCCCAAGTCCCAAAATGAATGCAGCCACATCTTGTTGACATGGTGGCAGTCAATCAGATCATCTCCTTTGATCTGTTGGATTTGCTGATTCTCTTCAACTATATATATATATATATATATATATATATACATATATATGCATATATATATATATATATATATATATATATATACATACATGTTTAAACATTATTATTTCAAAAACTACTGAACTGAGTCACAACAAATAACTAAAAGCCAGCATTGAAGACCAAAACCTAGCTTTCATAGTTTAGTCATTTTTGCGGTATCGCTGTTCAATTTTCTGTGGAAAATTGCATTGGCAAACATATTTTGAGACACCCCTTTTTCTCGGCCCACATTTGGCAGATCACCCCTAAAGTTGCAAGAAGAAGCTAAGGTGGGTGAACTTTTTTTTTTAAAGTGTTTTGTGAAGAGTCACCAAAAGGTAGCAAAGTTAAAAGCCCCAAAAAACTTTTCCTATGGAAAAATAACTACCCAGTGACAAACCACTATCTATCTATCTATCTATCTATCTATCTATCTATCTATCTATCTATCTATCTATCTATCTATCTATCTATCTATCTATCTATCTATCTATCTATCTATCATATATATATATATATATATATATATATATATATATATAAATATATATATATAAACATATGTATGTGTAAATTCCCTTATAAAACAAAGATTACAGTGATGTTATTGTTAGGTTATGAATTTACACACAAAACCACAGAAATTCAGCAGTTATAGTTATGGTTATCTCAAGTAACTAGAACTTGTGCCTTAAGGTAACTACAACTCGCACCCCCACCATGCACAGTTTTCTCCTCAATAATTTTACTGCAAATATTACATTGATATTATCAATGATGTTATTAAAGATGTCATGAGTGTTGTAATATGTGGGGTAATTAGCAGTGCATTGCGAGGGCCCGAGTTGAAGTTACCGTAGGACACAAGTTATTGTTACTTGAGATAACCATAATTATAACTGCAGAATTTCTATGGTTTTGTGTGTGTGTGAATTCAGGGCCTAACTCTAACGTCCCTGTAATCTTAGTTTTTTATAGTTAATTTCTATGTTTTTTTTTACGTAAAGTAATTTTAAATACTTTATATCAATCTAACCACCACCACGCCCGTGGAGAGGACCTGCAGCCAACTCCCTATAAGCACCAAAATCTGTGCCATGCATAGCCTTCGGCCTGCAGTCAGGCCTTGTACCCTACCCTCTATAAGCACCCAAACAATTGCCACACATGGCGTTTGGTCGTTCACTCCAGAGGTTGGCTGCAAGACCTGGCCTGTGGCTAGGCCCAGCTGGCAACCCCATAGAAGCACCCAACTCTCGTCATGCATGCCTATGAATGTGTGTGCCGGGGTTGGCCACAGGGCCCAGTCTCAGGCCAGGCCCTGCAGCCTACCCCTTATGAACACCTGACCCATGCCATGCACACCCTTGCACTGGGCACTGTGGGGGTTGGCTGCAGGGTCTGACCTGTGGCCTACCCCAAATATGTACCCATTCCTGCACCATGCCTGGCCTTCAGC
Organism: Pleurodeles waltl; assembly: GCF_031143425.1. Taxonomy (NCBI): domain Eukaryota; kingdom Metazoa; phylum Chordata; class Amphibia; order Caudata; family Salamandridae; genus Pleurodeles; species Pleurodeles waltl. Next base: position 1,150,279,227 of record NC_090440.1, on the reverse strand, counting down.
CATGAGCGCCGATGTTGGCTGCAGGGCCTGCAACCTCCCCTATATCCACCTAACCCACACTGCGCATGGCCTTTAGCTGTGCGTGGTGGTGGTTAGCCAGAGGGCCTGACCTGCGGCCCAAAACCCCATCACGTAGTTATCCATGGCCCGGGGAAACAAAAAAAGACCATAACCCACTAGCCTTGGTGCTGCAGTACCCCTGAAACCCTGTATTTGTTTGCCACAAAATAACCATGGATTTGTGAATCCATGGCAATTCTTTTTTTAAAGTGCAGTCTCCCGTGCTTCTTTTCAACAAACCGTCTGGTGGGCCAGGCCCCAAAGCATGAATGTATTTAAAAAAGTAATGGAGGGGGGCACATGGGGCCACCTAACTTGGGTTCTTTTGAGCCCTGTGGACCACGTCTCCCCGGGGCTTGATTCTATTAAGGAGCGGGCTACACAGAACCCCCTCCTTGGGGTTCTTTCAACCAGGGGGACCTCCACTTCCTTGGGGCTTCAATTAAAAAAGGAGTGGGGCCACACGGACACCTCCTGGGGCTTTATTGTACCTCAGGGGCTGCCACCTCCCCAGAACTAAATTTAAAATGAAGCAGGGGGTCATTGAGGGCCCCAGGTCCCAGGGACCACCACCTCCTTGTGGCCAAACACATAATTAAAAGGGGGGTCTCCATCCCCATTCTGATTTGAGACTCTTGGACCCTATCCCCCAGGACCCGGGGACCATGCGAGAAGCCTCAAAGCCGGCAGTCACAGCTGCCCCCCCCGCCTTCTGTGGGAGCCGACATTGCTATAGTTAGAGTTATTTCAAGTAACTATAACACGTGTCCTAAGGCAACTATAACTCATGCGCTCGTCATGCACTGCTAATTACTCCAGATACTACATCACTTGTTACATTTTCTTTGTCATCATTGATAATATAGCTGTAACATTTGTAGTAAAGCTATCGATGAGAAAACTGTGCAGTGCGAGGGCACGAGTTAGAGTTACCTTAGGGCACGAGTTATAGGTACTTGAAATAAATGTAACAGCTGAAATTATACGGATTTGTGCATGTAAAATCTGAACCTAACTATAACGTTTCAGTAGCCTTTGTTTTTTTATTGAATTTGTAAGGTTTTTTTAAAATTCTATTTCCTAACTATAACATCCCTGTGACCTTTGGTTTTGTGAATTTACATGCACAAAACCATAGAAATTCAGCTGTTACAGTTATTCCAAGGTAATATAACTCATGTGCTCGACATGTACAGTTTTCTCATCAATAATTTAATTACAAATGTTGCAATGATAATATCAATGATGCCATAGAAGATGTCATGAATGATATAATATGTGAGGTAATTAGCTGTGTATGGTAAGGGTGTGAGTTACAGTTACCTTAGGGTACAAGCTATAGTTGCTTGAAATAACTCTAACTATACCAGCTGAATTGCTATGGCTTTCCACATGTATGTTCAAGTCCTAAACATAACGTCCCTATAACTTTTGATTTTTCAGTGAAAAAAATTAAATATAAATATATATATATATATATATATATATATATATATATATATATATATATATACACACCTACTGGCGGTCGTCAGTAGGTAGTTATATTTAGGACCATGTTTCTATCTGAAAAGCGCATTTGACTAGCCTTTATCTTTGGCACCGTTTGACGAATCTTCACAAAAATTTCCCAAAAAAAGTGTTGCGTGATTCTTGTTTCGCATGGAAAGTTTCAGAGTGATCAGTGAAGTGAGGGCCGAGAAAAAGGGGGCTAAAAAAATGTAGCATTTCCCATGTTAATTTCCATATGATTCTTTAGACACGACTACAGACCAAACCCATAGAAAAATTACACCATATTTGGCAGCTGTCAGTATGCAAATCACACTTTTGCTTATTTGAAGTAAATCCGTTCAGTTGTTCTTGAGAAATTTAGGGAAATTCAAATGGCCACAAAGTATTTGAGAACAAAGATGAGCTCCTGCAGGGAAATGCACTGCTCTGATTGGTGCCAACACTTCAAACCAGGAAGTGTTGGCAGCCATTTTGGGACTCAACTGAAGTTGAGTCACAAAAAAAAGTACAAAATAAAGGAAAAGGGGCCAGGGTATGAACATCCTGACCCCTTAGCTCTAGTGGTGTCTGGTTAGAGTCATTTATTATTTTTGATTTCACGTCCGGATCTGCAGTGAAAAAATGAAGCACAGACTCCTGCACTTCATTATTATAAAGCCCCTGGGTGGGTCAACTCCCGAGGGCATTTGTTTAAAAATGCGGTGGGTCCTGACCCTCTCCTGCTGCCCCATGGACTTCCACCTCCCTGGGGCTTATGACTTATATGCAGGGGAGCGGCATGCCCCCCCCAGCTGTGCTGGGGAACACCTCCTCCCCAGGGCTGTGATTAAACATGCAAGGATGTGTGACCCCGCTGCCCCAGGGCCCACTACCTCCCGGGGTAGTTACCCAATATTATGCAGGGGCTGCCTGGCCCTCTCCCGCTGCCCGGGGACCATGTCCTCCCTGGGGCAATCAATGCAATTTATGTGAGGGGGCACAACCACCGCGGGGCAAAATGTAATTGACTTATGGTGGGCCGTGCGGCTCCCCTGCTGCCCCAGGGTTCACCACCTCCCTGGGGCAAATAATTTTTAAAAGTAAGGGGGTTTCTTTGGACCCCCAAGCCCTGCGGGCTATCACTTCCCAGGGCTGTGTGCATGTTGGAGAGGGATTGTGGCTCCTCCTCATGGAGCTCCTGCTTGCCCTGGGTACTGCCATCCCCCAGGGCCTGCTCCTGCTATGTGCCGGGGTGCCCACCCCTAGGACATAACTGTTTGCTGTGGCTTGGCTGCAGCTCTCCATCTGCAGCCAACTCACAGCAAACACTTCAGTTTTTGACAGCGGGACCTGATCAGGGGACAGAGATAAAATGCTTCAGCAAGCACGGAGCTGCTGTCAAAGCAGCTCCTTGCTTGCTGAAGCAATGGCACTATAAGGGGTGCCAGATAGCCTATAAAGGGCATGTTTAAAAAAAAGTTACAAATAAATAAAAAAATAGTTAAGGACCACAGGGGAGCCCTTAAGAGCTACCCCACAGTCCCAAAATAAAAAAGAAACAAATAGCTCATTGTAAAGATCAGAGACCTTCACACTGAGCACTCAGGGTTTGAGTCCAGCTTTTTTTTTTTATTACAAAATATTTTAATTTATAAAAATGATAGATACATTTTTTATTTTAAATTGTACAGAAATATCTCATTCTAACTAGATCACACAAACCTAAAAACATCTCTATCTCTCTCCCTCTCACTCTATTTCTATCTCTTTCAATCTTTTTCTCCCACTCACACACGCACTAAGGCCCTTACGCTCCCAATCACAGACCCACTCATTCAATCATGCACCCATTCACAGACCCACTCAGCACCTGATGCACACACACACAGCCCCAGTCAGACCCTTACGCACCCACTCACCGACCCACTCAGACAGTTACGCACCCTCTCACAAACCCATTGATAGATACATGCACCACTCACAGACCAGCGCATACACTGACAGACCCACTAAATCCCTGATGTATGTAGTCTCACACCCAAACAGACACTCTCACAACGATTCTCACCCCCAGATACACCCTCTCACACCTATTCTGACACCCAGAGAGGCTGCGGCCAACTTCTGCTTGGCACGGACAAAGGGCTGTGCACAGTATTGGGTTGGGTGGTTAATGAGGTTGGCTGCAGGGTCTGCCTGCAGGCCAGGTCTTGCAGGCAAGCTCCGCTGCGCACAGGCGAAGGCCGTGCTTGGTGCAAGGTTGTGTGCTTATAGGGGGTTGGACCTGGGACATGTGGCCAACCCCCGCCGTACACAGCCTTCGGCACAAAACAAATTATAGGTACCTTACGGCAAGAGCTATAGTTACTCAAGGTAACTCTAACTATAACTGGTGAATTTCTATGGTTTTGAACGTTTAAAATGTGAGCCTATCATGTCCCTGTAATCTTTGTTTTTTTTAAGTGTAAATGTATATATATATATATATATATATATATATATATATATATATATGTGTGTGTGTGGGTGTGCGTGGGTGTATGTCTATATGTATATATATATATATATATATATATATACATATATATATATATATATATATATATACATGTGTATATATGTTTTTTTTTGGAGAGACAGGCCCTTGCACCACCATTCATGTTGAGCTAACATATTTAAATCTCTCTTTCACCACCTATTTGGGTGAGCGCTCTTGGAACAAGAAAACAAATGATACTCTCACCAAAGGAAAGCGTGAGTAAGGACAGACTCAGACCCCTTTACTGCCACCTATAGCAGAGGCTCACTTCAGCAAAATAAGATCCTCAAAGCAGAACAAAAACGTGGCCCCTGCACAGCAGTGTGCTATGATTCTTAACTATAGAAAATAGTTTAAACTAAAGAGTATTAACACTTTAAGAAAAATTAAGATTAATAGTAAGATGCCAAGTCAATATGCAAGATAGAAGGAAGTACCAACCCTGCAAAAAAGACACAAAGGAAAAACAAGAAGTGATTTTGGGCACATTGGATTTTATAGAGAGGGCTCAACTGGTGTGCCTCATAGAAAGTGAAAACAGCTTAGGGAAGATAGATTCAGTATCAGTCGTGGCTCGTGCTAAGCTGAAGGGGCCGGGCGGCACGCATAGGGGCAGGGGGAAATGTAATTAAATGAAAAAACAATAATAAAAAAATAAAAAAACACACTTAACATCCTCCGCCATGCGCCGCTCCTTTCTCTGTCTCTCGTCGACTGCAGGCACAGGCTCCCAGCCTGCCCCGCAGCCAATCATGACGCTGCTCAAAGCAGCATCAGGATTGCCTGGGAGCATGTGCAGGCTCTCTCCAACCCAGCAACAGAGAGCCCTGTGGCATTGTGTGTTTGGCTGGCCCGAGACGGCTGACCAAACACACAAGCTCTCGGGGGGAATGCACACCACTCCCCCTCAGTGCACATCACCCCTGTGGCCTGCCCCTTTTCCAAAAAACAATAATTAACACAGTTTATGATCGTTTTTTGGGAAAAGGTTTGCAGCTGCCGCTGCTGGTGGGGGACAACGCTCCTCCCACCCTCATGGAGGAACCACCCCTGTTCAATATTGCACACAGCTTGTCAATTTTTCAATGGCAGAAGCCACAGGATGGGAATTCCGGGAGCAGGTATAGGAAATGACACAGCTGCCGATCTGCAGCTATTGTGCTTTCCCTCGCCAGTTGAGAGTTAGGTCCACCCTAGAAAAAGGTGCTGGAACAATTTTCAGAGTGGTGATGCTGCCACAGATATTAAATCACTGAAGGCTTAGGGACTGTGAAAAATCCAAGCAATGTACAAAAAAGAAGTGTAGCAAATGAAGCACGTCCATTCAGCAGGAGAGTGGTAAGCATGTGGCACGTAGTCGGTGGTGCATTTTGGAGTACACTGTCGCAGATATATTACTAAAGCATGATTTGGTAGTGCACTGTTATAAACCAACAGCACATTTTCTATTGAAATGTCTGATATAGTTGCAAAGGCATTAATGGGCAGATTTATGAAAAGTGGTGCGGCACCTAGTGCAGTGCCACTTTTCTTGCACCCCTTAACGCCCCCCTAACGCCACCATGTGTGGGCCATATTTATAATACAGCACACCATGGTGGTAGTCATAATTGTTTTACGGTAGTCCGGTGCTTTGCAGGATGAGCTTCAAAAATGTTGACGCTAATCCTCCAAAGCACCCAGAGGCCCATTGAAAACTATAAGAGCCTTTTTTAACACCTGCTCTTAGCAAGCATTAAGAATGCTGATAAAAACGATGAAAAAACCTCTTCGATTTCTTTGCCCCATTTTTCGTCCCCCCCCCCCAGGTGCCGGAGTGCCCCCTTGCCTACATTATGCCTGTCGCAGTCATAATGTGGCACAAAGGCCCGTATTTATACATTTTTGCACCGAATTTGCGTCGTTTTTTGACGCAAAAACGGCGCAAACTTGCAAAATACCATTGTATTTTGTAGGTTTGCGCCGTTTTGCTTCAAAAAGCGGCGCAAATGCGGCACTAAAAAAAGTATAAATACGGGCCAAAGTGTTACAAAGTGACGCAATGCAAGCCACCATAAATATGGTGAGCGTTTTTGGGCTTCCAACGCCACATTAGCGTAAAAAAAATAATGGTTAATGTGGCGTTGGAATGGTGCTAGGCCCTCACAATTCTGGGTCTAAGTTTTATTGATAAAACTACACAGCGCTCAACTGATAATCTGTTGAAATCGGGGTATGGCAACAAAAAAAAAAGCTTTTGCACATCACCAAGTATAATGTGTTGATTTGTTTTGATCCTATTAAAATCATTGTTTCCGTCACAGGTCAGATTTACCGAAAAAAATAGCTTTGTTCATTTTTTCCTAACTGCTGATATATTTTGAAATATTTGTACAGTACATTTACAGGTTTTTAAATTGTGTTGTGTTGACAAAATTGAAATTACACTGCCTTCCCTTGCACACTCACTAAACCCCAACAAGATTGTCAAAAAGTTCACTTTACAAAACCATCTTTCTTTCCAATCAGAAAAACAAAAGTAAGCACCAGTTTCCAAGTTTAAGAGTAAGCAGCTATTTGTCAGAAGCCAGACTGACATTTGAACTCTAGCCATGAACACACAGCAAATGTGACAAAACAAGAATGTAATTTAAAGGTATTTTAATTGCCCATTCACCTTTTGAACCCTGGCATAGTTGCTAATCGGGGTGTTGCAGTACCTCAAGCACCCCTCCTTCCAGCGCCTATGTTTATAGGTGGCAGCTGGAAACAGTTTCCTGCAGCCTATGCCCTGTCATGTTGGAAGGAACACCAGGATGCAGGTAATAGCAGAGGGAAACTGAAATTATATCATTGGTAACGCCAGGAAACTATGGACCTGATATATAAAAAGTGGTGCTGCATCCAATGCAGTGCCACTTTTCTTGCACCACTTAATGCCCCCCAACACCACCATGTGTGTGCTGTATTTAAGATACGACGCACCATGGCGGTAGTTAGGGAATTAGCATCACAATTTTTTACGCCAGTTTGGCATTTTGCAGGATAAGCGTAAAAAATGTTCACGCTAAGTATGCAAAACAAATTGAGGCCCATTATAAATAATGGTGTGCCTCCTTTTAACACCTGCTCTGTGCAAGCATTAAAAATGCCATAAAAAATGGAGCAAAGAAATCTTTTAAATTTCTTTGTGCCATTTTTTCAGCCCCCCTTATGGGGGAACACCCCCCTTGTATACATTATGCCTGACGCAGGCATAATGTGGTGCAAGGGGTTACAAAGTGGCTCAATGCACGCATTGTGCCACTTTGTAATCTGACATGGCGATTTTGACCTCGTTGGGCCACATTAGCATAAAAAACATGAGGCTAATGTGGCGCAAGGAGGAGCTAGGCCCTCTAAAATCTGGGCCTATGTACCTCTCCCTACAAAGAGATTTCCTCCGCCTGTGCTGGCAGTAAGGCTCATGTGGCTCTTCCCTTCTAACACGTTCATACTGTGGGTTAAATGTATTGATCCTAACATTGTACAAATATGGAGGTGAGGCAACTAAAACTGCAGAAATATCAAAAAGTAGCCTAAACTGTAGAGGATCGAGAAAATGAAAACCCAAACTAATCTCAAAATATCTTAGACACGTTTTGCTCACACAAATCAAAAATATACCTAATGCATGCACGAGAAGCATTTAACCTATCATTATCCCAGAGAAGGCTCCAAATTTAGCATCCACGGGTGAATGAGCTATCTATAATGAGATTCACAAAGCTGTTCTAACAGAGACAAGAAATTCCTCCTTCTATGCTCGCTCCATTAACAGATGGAGGAAGCTGGCTTCAGCGCCAAGCTAAAGAATACTAGCGATGGTATGCTGGCAGGAGATGCTAAAAAAATGTCCCGTTCTTTTAAAGGGAATGCAGTGAATAATGAGGCAGAAAATACCTCTTATAAGCTCATTCACTGATCCCAGGAACAGCTCTTGTCTAACTTCTCACGGATAATGGCTGCAGTACAATAGCACCTTGCTTCATTTTTTCAGTTATGTTGTTCACCTCTCTGTCCACATTCTTAATGTGCTTTCTCTTTCTTATGCTCTTTTCTCCCCCCTTAGGCTTCCCTTCTCCTTTTGCTCATGTCCACACGTTTTCATCTCCACTCTTCCTAACTACTGACTCTGCCTGCGTCGTCGCAGGTAGGATAACAATCTGTCAGGCAGAGTTTAGCACACCCTTTCCCTGCCAGGCTGCACACACCTCTTATCTGCTTGATGTCACTCACGGCAGATTCAGGAGTGAGGGTGGAGTGCTTGCGCCTGGGAGGAAGTCCTATCCCCCTCCTGGATGCCACTTCTGGGGCAGGAACCTCCCTATTTATTCCTTGACTCCTGGGGTCGACCTCTTTGAACAATCTGGCACTATGGCTCCATCTCTGTGATTGAGTTATTTTCCTGGACTATTGGATCCATATGTGGGGTGAACCCCCAAAGGTTCAAAGGCATATATTTTGCATTCCTGGTTCTCATTTGCTAATCAGGAGGCAGCCAGGCTAGGTCATATCATCACTGGCTGCCCTTGGATCACTTGTAAGTTAGCCAAGTGCAGAACCAAATAAACCTGCAACATAACTTTCTCCATACAAAATGGTATGGTCTCAGTCATACACTTGTGGACCTTTCCATTGCATGCTTTTGTTTGGTGTAAATTAATTGGATGTACCTGGCTTTAGGATATCTGTGCTTTTAGACCTGGGATCCTTGGGGTTGCCTTCCTCAAACGTTTTGCCTGCCTACCTCCATTTTTCTGACCTTTTTTCTGGTTTGAGGACTCTGTACACTTTACCACTGCTGACCAGTGCTAAAGTGCCTGTCTCTTTCCCCTAAACATGGTAACATTGGCTCCTACCCAAAGGGCATATTTAATTTACTTAAAGTCCCTAGTAAAGTGCATTATCTGTTCCTAGGGCCTGGAAATCAAATCCTACTAGTGGGCCTGCAGTGCTGATGGTGCCACCCTTATATGTAGCCCCTTAAACATTTCTCAGGCCTGCCATTGAAAGTCTTGTGTGTGCAGTTTTGCTGCCACCTTGACTTGGCATTTAAAACCCCAAGGCAAGCCTTAAACTCCCATTTTATTACATATTTCATCCCTAAGATAGGACCTATGTGACCAACAGGGCAAGGTGCAGTATATTATAAAGGCAGGACATGTGCTTGTAAGTTTTACATGTCTTGGTAGTGAAAAGCTACCAAAGTTATTTTTCACTATTGTGAGGCCTGCTCCCCTCATACGTCATGTTGGACATGGACCTTCTTAGGGAATTTCCCTGAAACTTTTTTTCCTTTTACTCCTGTTTTTTTTATTGACTCTTGTTGCGTAGCCTTAGGATTCTTAGCACTTTCCGCCTGTGCTGAAGTGAGAAATTGTGTGCGCCCTTCTTACACATGCCACAAAGGGGTGCTTATTTGATTGGGTCAGGTACCATACCCAGGAGTGCCCTGTAAAAAAGGTACACCACATACCCGAAATGTGACAGCCCTGGTTACTAGTGGGACATTGCAGTGAATGTGCCACCCACGAGAATAGGCTGTAAAGCAAATATCCGGCCTGACAACGCAGTCCTCAGGATGCGGCTTTGCACAGGTTGGCATTTCTAATTCCATAGCCCTTTTCCATCCCTAGAGCACACCCTGGAGGGCTGAGCAGGTGGAAGACGAAAGGCTGAACAGGTACAGATAGGTGTCCCATGCCAGGTGGTGAAGAACCCCTATGTTGGGTTTTTTTACCTAGGGGATCGACTTTTCCCATAGGTTTTGCTGATTATCTAGTGGCCTTAGGGCCCTGGCCACTTACCCACTGTAAGTACAGTGTGAAAGTGTGCATGGCTTTTCTTTCTATGTTAGGAAGTTGTGCTAGCTCATGCGTGTGCCCACTGTTGGTTCACCTAGGTGCTGAGGCTGTCATAGCAGGCCTGTGTGTGCGCACTCGCATCTATGGTGTTCCTAAACATAAGCTCAGCCTGTCATAGCAGACCTGTGTGTGCACTCTTGCACCTAGGATGTTCTTAACCATGAGTCTAGCCTGTCATAGCAGGCCCGTGTGCACGCATGTGCACCTATGGTGTTCTTAAACATGAGTCCAGCCTATCATAGGAGGCCTATATGTGTGCACTGGCACCTATGGTGTTCCTAACCATGAGTCCAGCCTGCCAATGCAGGCCTGTGTGTATACGAAGGTACGTATGCCCAGGGAGTGAAGAAGACCCATGTGTGCTTTCACTACCTAGGAGAGCTGCTCTGCCCATAGTTTAACATCGGGATGTTTACAATTACTCCTAGCTGCAATGGTGGATTGCAGTAGAGCAGCCTCATAAGGTTTACTATCAATGGGTTTGTCCTGACAAACCCCTTTCTATGGTAAAGGTGGTTTTGTCAATAATAACCTACAGAGTGGGCATTTCTATCCTCTAAAACGCTTTTCTGTGCCTTTTAAATTCAACTCAAATCTACACTGGAGGCTGGGGCACATCTGTGCATTCCCCAGTGACAGCTATAAACCTTGGGCACAGAATTGGAACAACAGATCTCTACCAGTTGAAGGCCTATCTGAATAAATTGGAGCAAGATGTTTTGGCACTTGGCCTCTTACAGGCAGATCGTGGACCCATTAAAGATTAAGGTCTGCATTCCATGGTCCCATGGCAGACCAAACAAAAATTTAGGGGAGACATTTGTAGTTCAAAGTGGAACCCTTTCCACACTGCCAGAGGAATCTGTTGTGCACAAGGAGTAATTACTGCCCTTGGAAGGGACTGCACATCCTTCCTGAATAGTGGCTGGCCCTGGCTGACTGCCTGCTGCTGTGTGGCAACCCAAAGTGTGCTCTCCAAGGCTGACTTGCCCCTTGTTTTGTGTTGGAGGTCTCAGGGACATCAAAAACCTCCCCAGAGGGACCTACACCTTCTACCTGTGACACCTGGAAAGCATTGCCATCTTCAAAGCCCACGTCGTCTGTTGGATCCCACCTGGTAACGGCAGTGTGAGCATGGATCTAAGAATTGTGCCTGGAGACCGGTTTGCCTAATGCAGAGCCCTAAAAGAACTGCCTACATTCCAGGAGTGTGGCCCTATGTCGTGAGGCCTCAACACGCAAAAGCAACTTATTGGTGGTGAGTGGATTCCCTGGTTCCAGGACCCAGAATGGCCTGCTTCATCGATTATGCCTCATTTCGCTTGTGTGACATGCCAATTGCATACTCATTCCCTGCAGAATCTAATTCACAAGTTGCGACCCTCAGAGGTGGGGGCGTACCCTTAACAGTACCACATTCTATCTCGTGTGGCACTGCTGAACTTGCCCCTTCGTATGTGACTGGAATAGTCTGTTGTGACTCGAATCATCATACACCAGATGTTGTGCCTCATTCGCAAGGAGGTGCTCAAGTTGCTGCTCCATACTGTGTGTGATTGGGATTGGCTGGTGCAACTCAAGTCAACGTGCACCAGATGTTTTGCCTTATTTCCAGGAAGGCAGGGGAGTGAATTCATGTTCTGGAGTGCCCTGGTTGCCTGGGTGCGACTTTGTTCAACTTGTTTCCTGCGGAGAGCCTACTCAGCCAGCCAGAGCCTGCCTCCAACAGGCCAGGATTGTGAATGCCTTAATATACTTTTAAACTGTAATTCCTAATCTGAAAGGAGTATACATCATGTTTCATGCCTATGGAATGGTAATGATAAATCCTCTTTACTGGTAAAGTCGGATTAAACAATACTTTTTCATAAATGCCACTTTTAGAATGAAGGCATTTCTCTGCTCTTACTGCTCTGTGAGGCATACAGCGTGTCTCCAATACATGTCTGGTCTATGCTGTGTAACAGCTCCCTTTGTGCATTTCATCCAAACAGCCACAAACACACAACATTCAACTGCATCTGCTTTTATATGCATACTGATGGGTCTTCCTGGGCAGGAAGGGTAGAGTGGCTCACACTTACACTTCAAAAGGTAGTGGCCTGACCCCACACAAAAAGACTGCTCTCCCCCCACAGTTAGCCTGGCAGTCAGGCCTGAGCTGAAAGGGAACTGGTGCACTTCAAAGCCACTCTTTGAAGTCTCCTCCACTTCAAAGGAACTTTTGGGTATGAGTACTGGGTCTCTGCATCCCTCAAATCAGAAACTTCTGGACCTAGAACTGAACGTCTTTTAGATGAACTGCTGTGCTGGTCAAAAGTATTAACTGGGCTGCTTTTCTAGAAGGACTGCTTTTCTGCTTGTTGCCCTGCTGCCTACTGCTCTCTGATCCTGCTGGAAGGACTCTGCCTTTCCACTAGAGTGATATCCAGGGGCTTGCTGGCTTGTCCCTTGTTCTCCAGCAGTCTCAGGATATCAAAGTCCGCCCCCAACTCTTCTAGAGCTGCTAAACTGTGCTTTATATGAGTCTCACCCTGATTGCCTGGGTGCGACTTCGTTCAACTTGTCTCCTGCGGGGGGCCTCCTCCTTCTGAGAGGCTCCCTGGCTTCATCTCTCACTCATCGATTGCTCTTGTTGCTGCCTTCAGTGTGGCAGACCAATTGCCAGCTCCTCACCCAGCCCCTGTTACCAGGTTGTATTGACAGAATGGGCCTGGGTGGTGAGAGTAAGTGAGTAGGCTACAGAATGCTTCTGTGAATGATCAGAATCAGGTCCCGAGACATAGTAACCCCCCTTTTGTGTCTTGCAGAATAGGCAACTGCCTGGCGGCATGGTGGGGTGACCTTTCACTGAGCTTCCAGAGGGGTGGCCAAACCTCCATTTGTCGACTGCCACCTGAAACCGCCTGTTAACTATTGTCCCACCCTTTTTCCCCCGTAGCCTGAATAAGTGTGACTCTGGCCAGGATTGGCCTAGTATCCAGGGCAGGGAAAAATTTCCTTCAACTCAAGTTTGTGGGGTAGTTGAGGTTGACTGAAGAGTGGAGGAGAGTTTGTGCCATGGGGTCTACGAGTACAATAGCAATTGACCTGCTGGATATCAGTGCACAGCATTAGGGTGCTCTATGTGCGTGTGTGTGCGAGTGTGTGCCATACAAACCTGTCTGGTATCTGTATCACTGGGTATCAGTGCTGAGTAAGTGTGTGGGAGTGACTGCCTGTGATTAACAACAGTATACATTAGTGTTGCCCTACACGTTGATTCTTGCCAAGAGTATATTACATTTGACATTGGTTTTACCCTGGTGGCCTACGGTCCACAAGGCTATTTAAAAGTGTTATAATTACCTCTGTGTACACATTACCACTATCGGTGTGAACTGGGTTTGCACCCTATTACTGTGTGGGATTGAATTAGAGTAATTGTTCGGGTGGGTCTTGTGCTGACAACATTGTACACCGCATGAGGGTGCTAGGGAGGAAAGTAGGATCTTTCTGAAAGGGTACATATTACTGATGTAATTTTAACACAGATGGGCCTATTATTGCTAATGGTATTCTCAAATGTGATCTATGACCAGAGATACTTGATGTTAATGATGTGTTAATTAATGTGTGTTGAATACACACTTTATTTACATACACCTTGTGTGCTGTGCCAATGCTTTCCACATTACCCCTGTGATAAGCCTGACTGCTCAATGGCAAGCTACCCAAGGGTGAGTGCAGGTTATACAGTGAGTGTAATCAACCACCCCTGATGGGAGTGGTAGGTTCTGCCTGGCTAGGGCCTTGTCTCAGCCAGCCAGAGCCTGCGTCCATCAGTCCAGCATTGTGAATGCCTTAATATACTTTTGAGCTGTAATTCCTAATCTGAAAGGAGTAGTTACTTCATGTTTCATGTCTATGGAATGGTAATGATAAATCCTCTTTACTGGTAAAGTCGGATTAAACATTACCTTTTCAGAAATGCCACTTTTAGAATGTAGGCATTTCTCTGCTCTTAATGCTCTGTGAGGCATACAGCATGTCTCCAATACATGTCTGGTCTATGCTGTGTAACCGCTCCCTTTGTGCATTTCATCCAGACAGCCACAAAAACACAACGCTCAACTGCATCTGCATTCATCTGCATACTGATGGGGCGGCCTGGGCAGGAAGGGTAGAGTGGCTCACACATACACTTCCAAAGGTAGTGGCCTGACCCCACACAAAAAGAATGATCTCCCCCCACAGTTAGCCCGGCAGTCAGGACTGAGATGAAAGGGAACTGGTGCACTTCAAAGCCACTCTTTGAAGTCTCCTCCACTTCAAAGGCACTTTTGGGTATAGGTACTGGGTCTCTACACCCCTCAAAACAGACACTTCTGGACCTAGAACTGAACATCTTTTAGATGAACTGCTGTGCTGCTCAAAAGTATTAACTGGGCTGTTTTTCTAGAAGGACTGCTTTTCTGCTAGTTGCCCTGCTGCCTGCTGCTCTCTGATCCTGCTGGAAGGACTCTGCCTTTCCACCAGAGTGATATCCAGGGGCTTGCTGGTTTGCCCCTTGTTCTCCAGCAGTCTCAGGATATCAAAGTATGTCAACAACTGTTCTAGAGCTGCTAAACCGTGCTTTATGTGAGTCCCACACTTACCAAAGGTGTGGCATCCAAGCTCTGGGCCTCAGAAGTGGTTTCTGCATCTGATTTCTGCAAAAAGCAATGCATCGCCTCCAGTGCAGGAGGAAAATTAGCACATCTCTCTCTGATGACGAAGCAGAGCCTTCTGGACTACAGCAGATTCACAAACTGCGCTTCTCACCAATGAAGGTCTGCGCAGCCCATAGAGGACGCATCCCATCCCCTTCAACGGAACCCGCCAAAGAGGCAGTGACCCACTGAATGGAAAATACTGACGCATCATGCCCTCAGTGTCGACGCTTTGCTCCATCTAAGGAACTGTTTCAGTGGACCCTGTGTCGGTTCTGTAGCCGGCCTACCCTCAATTGCGGTAGCCCTGGATTTCGGATTTGCACCTCTCCCTCATTTCCTGAAGTAAAGCACTGTTTTCACATTTAACTTTATAAAATTCATATCTAGACTTCCACTGGATGGATTTTGGTCTTGTTTTACTTTAATATTCTCTATTTTTCTAACACGGTGTAGAGTCGTTTTGAGGATTTTTCACTGTGTTACTGTATGAGTTATTGCAAAAATGTTCTACACATTGACTTCTAGGTTAAGAGGTTAAGCCTGCCTGCTCTGTGCCAAGCTACCAGAGGGTGAGCACAAAATAGGTTAGGCTGTGTTGTGATTTACCCTGACTAGGATTAGAGTCCCTACTTGGACAGGGTGTATATATCTGACAACTAGAGACCCAGTTTCTAACATGTGCTATGCCCTGTCCTATAAATCTCTGTTGCTCTTTCTGTTTCTTTCTCCCTGCTCCAAATTTTGCTTCCTCTCACTAGCTTCTCATTCTTTTACTCCTCTCTTCTCTTTTGTCACGTCCCTTCTCTCCGTCCTTCTCCCTACTTTTTGCTCCCTCTCTGCAATTACATTTCTCCCCCTCTTTCGTTCTCCAGTCTAGCAGCCTGAAGTGTATGTTTTGGGGACTATGGCCAAAGTGATGACAATATAAAATATAAAAGGAGGCTTCAGAAGGTGTGGGGCGTTCTAACTAGAGAATTCTTTTGGAAAATTGCATGGGTATACTTACAGCCTGACTAGAACTGAAACAATCTTAAGTGGTGTCTCCAGTTCCCCACATGTTTTAGACCATGGTGACAGTTTGTAAAGGGGTGGCAGCATGTGAGTAGGTATTCCCTCATTATCTAAAGAGCAATGGCCAACAGACAGGATCCCCTTCTGAGTAACAAGGCAAAGTGCATTTTCCTCCTGCAGACTTTGGCTATGATGGCCAATTGACGGATCATTAAACATTCTTGTCTGTTGCTATTACATGTCTTTCTTAGTGACTAAGCCAGTGCTTGGTGCAAACAGCTTTTTCCACCACATTGTGAAAGCATTTTTTCTGGAGGTGATAATGTGTGGCAAGAATGTTTCTGCAAGTTTGTTGTGTTGCATTTTGTTCTGGTGGTGACATTATGTTTTGTTTATTTTCATGCTGTTGTGTTTTGTGCTGCATAATGGCATTTTATTATTGTGTTGTACTGTGGTTGTTGTTTTGTGCCCTGTTATGTTTTGGTTGTGTTTTATGTTGCTTTGTGATATGCTCTGTTGCTTACTGTAGAGATGTCAACAGATGCTGCTACATTTCCAGACAAAAGCAGCAAGATTCCTTTGACGATCCAATGACAAACAGCCATATCCTACTGCTAACATGATACAATACCACTGTTTCAGCTCCCCAATAACTTTGGGCAACAGTTGGCCCAAAACTGTTGCAGAGACTTGTCTTAAATATCCTTTTCAGTTCTCACTTTACGTCCTAGGCCACGTGCTTGCTAAATGCCTTCTCCTATCCACCCTTCCCCACTAAGGGGCATATTTACTATTATTTCATGCAATGGAGAGAACTTGCTTCACTGCGTTATGTGAAAAGGAGCAAGCAGAAATGCTCCACATTTACAAAGATATAGAGCATTTCTACTCTCTTCTCACGCTGGTGCACTGTGTGCTACCTAGCCTTATCATAGGCACCCATGCACCATAGTGCAAAGCTGCCTGAGTAGTGGGCACAATTGTTTTTGAGCTGCAAGGGACACCTTCCAGCACAAGACAATCCTAAGAAGCTTAGACCACTTTCTATGAGTGCTGCAGAATGCAGCACAAATGGAAAGAGGAAACAAAGAAGAGAAATACAAATATTTCTCCTCATTACACCTTTGTTGGGTAGGCACACTATACTGGCATAAACCCCGGTTTACAAATCTTTGTAAATCTGGGTTTGCATCAGATTACGTGAATTGAACATGGACGGGCCCATGCTCCATCCATGTAATGTCCACTGAACACAAATTAATTCAAGACATGACTATTCATTGCGCTGGGTTGCTTTGCATTCACTAACCCACGCACATCCACACAAAGTGGCTTTACATGGCTAAGTAAATAGCAAAAATGATTTCACGTCGGGGCTGCACCACAAAAGCAACACATCCATGATGCGAAATCATAGTGATTCTGGGCCTGCATCTTTCAAATAGTTCTCACTTCTTGATCCTCCACATACATGCAGCTTTTGCACTGTCCCTCTGTCTGCAGACAAAGAAATTATGGGTTATGTAGAGAGATGTGCCAGACGTTTTCTAACTAACAATCATTGCAATAAAACCTTCCTCCTATTTGATTCAGGAGTCATTGCTTTGAAATGTCCCTCATTCTGAGGTTCCAGTTCTCCTTTATGGTCTAAAAATTGACAGTTTCCTTCTGTGGCCCTGCAAGATGTTACAACAGTACAAAACATTTAAATGGAATGTTGACAAGTAATTCAATGTAAATGAATGCTCATGCTTGAGAGGTTGTGGTTATGGTTCCAATTTAGAAATCTATTTTTCTATGTGTTTTACTGATGGAAAATCAGATATTGGTCACACTTATGTGGAGAGTACGGACAATTAAGGCATAAAAAAAATGCACCATAATTACGAGTGCGGCATGTAACAGCAGATAACAGTTACCTCAGGAATTACAAATACTGCAGGAACGCTGTGGCTCGTGATTTTTTTGCCCAGACATTTTACCTGCTACAAGAGGGCTTAATGACCAGTGGAAAAAAGATATAAATGTAATACAATTCGGAAATAGGTGCGGAATACCAATTTTTGTATATTATTTCCATTTCACAGTAGCATACTTGAAGAAGGCCAAATTTACCATAATCCAGAAAACACTGATACACATGGTATCAGTATTTCTGGTTTCTGGCATGCTAACTGTAGGGCAATGTCTTGTCCACATTCCTAACCTCAACACTAGGAATGATTATAGGGCATACCCCTTAGTTTAGAGGGAGGAAGAGATATGCTCCTGAAGTGCATATGTGCTTAGCTCTTGGGGACCTCATGGGAATATCTCATCCATACTGCACCCTAAAGTGTACAGGTTCTGAAGCTGAGGATCTGAAAGGCTTACCCACATGGGTAGCATGCTACACTATTTAGGGTGTGTGGATGGGTGAGTGTTGTCTTAGTTTTGAGCCTAAGAGAGAGCTCTTTTTATGTTGTGCGTGATGACTACGGGAGGAATAGATATCGAACTACGGGATGTAGCACCAGGCAGTGTGATGGATGCACAGTTTTTTAAATAGATTTATAGTTTGCTGGCATCACCGATTAGCTCTTCAAGTTCCTTTACTGTGTAGGTAATTTTTCTTTTATGTTCTTAGTCCAATTTCCTCTGCTGCCTTTGACAAGAAGTCATCTACTTTGTGATCTTATGGATTTTGAGAGGTAATAGGTGTGGAGAATGAGTGAGAAGGAATCATGAACTGAACTACGCAATAGAATGCACTACAGCTCTCCTTTATATGATTTCCATTACGAGATGTCAATTAAGGAGATTTTCAAAGATACACTTTAGGAACATCCTGTTGTCATAATAAAATACTTATTTTCAGGGAACATCAGTATATAAATGCGTGGCAGATCTCTCTGGTCTTTGCAGACCTGTATGGTTGGTACTGAGTATTCAGTTAGGAGCGCTGGTATAGCTTGTATCTGTGCCTTCAAACTGCCAGGAAGGTTCTACAGGATCGATACAGTAAATGCCTGTCCCGTTGTGAATGAGGGATTAGGTAGTAGATTGATGTGCAGTATTTTTTTTTTATTTAGAGCATTCAAGCGGCCATAGATTATTCAATTACATCTACTTTGCTATCCTTTAAGTACAATTATCGCGCATAGTACAGCAAACTCAAAATATTTCTTCATACACGGATTAAAAATTCAGCATTACTCATCAGTAAATGAAAAAACTGAGAAAACGTTATAAATATCAAGTTAAAGAGGTTATTTTGCATGCCTTATATATCATCCTAATGTGACGTAAACCAGCACAAAATGTTTCTTTATTAACTGGAAAGTAGTCTGAAAGTAACACAAACCAGTGCAAAACACTGCTTTGTATTACTCAGCGTCAAGGGAGAATTCCATGGGTTGTACATGGGCGTTCCCATATAACCACCCATAGATTTTGGCGCAAAACCATATCTACTAACAATAGTAGACAGGGCTTTGCATCTAAAATTAATGCCACTTGAAATCAGGCAATAAAAGCAGAAATGTTTTAATTTCTCCTTCTTTTCTGACTTTGCACTGTATAGCACACATACAAAGCAGGAAAGGTTTTAAAATGTGTCTGGCATAGGATTTTGTACTCATAGGGAACCCTTCCAGTACAAAATCTATGCTAGACTCATGTACACACCATTGCACTATGGCGCAAAGGTGTGTATTGGCACTCAGAAGCAAAATCCTCGCCAGCACTAGGGAAAGGGGAGGAGAGTAACATATATCTGTAACTATACCACTCTCCTGCTGTTTCAATGTCATGCAAAGCATTGCAGCATTTTTGACTCCTTCATTGCTTTGGATGGCAGGTTAATAAATCTGGACCCTGGTCTGATTCAATCACTTCAACTCCTTTTTCACTTTTAGTTTTAAAATAGCTGACTCCTTTTCCAATGTCTAACACATGTCCACAATTCATTATTGTCGGAGGTGTCTTAGCTATCCAGTCTCGTGCAACACATAACTGTACAAGAAGAACAATAGTGATGGATACTATTACAGACATGGGTTTCCTAATGCCGGTTTTTGTCCCAGGCATAATATTGGCCATATTAAGCTCAATATCATCATGCATGTTGTTGTAATCTGTCTTTTAGTTTAGTATGAGCGAGCGCCAGAGAGCTCATAGAGTAAACATTCTGTTGTATAGATTCCATGGTTGTCAGGTTAGCGTAGAGTTCCAAACTTTGACAATTGTGAGGGACTGGTAAGGAGGGAAGTCACGCTTGACCTATGCCACTATTAAATACTTAAACGCCTCCAAAGTGACTACATTACAAGAATTTTTGGGGCGAGCTGCTAGTCTCTCTTGTTCGATGGCTAGACCGGCGCATGACTGGCCTACGTGGGAAGAACCCAAGGTGTTACCGTTAACCTAGTGAGTGCTTCAAGAAAGTTTCCACACTTATGTCAGACATCAGAGGACAGCACGATTAGCCTGGCGTTTAGCTGTATAAAGAGATTTTTTTTTCTTTCCACTGAAGAGACTTAATTAAAATACGAGGCATGAGGCATTAACGTGCACAATTTTATTACGGGCATGATTGCGTGCTGCTTCCCTTAGGCTAAATTGAACGCCACAGCATGCACAACGCAGATCTCTTTACTGGCATTCATCATTGATTGCGGACCGGCAAGACAGCTTTATTAGAAATTCTTACCAGCACTTTTAGCCGCTGTGTGGGTTCATCAGTGAGGAGGTTCTGGGTCAGCAAAAGAACATACCCACCAGCTACTCAGTGGAAAATTGAAGAAGGACTACATAAAAGGTGTCAGATGAAAGACCCTTAAGCAGTGTTCAATAAGAAATGGTTTGAAAATATACAAGTCCTCTCTTGTATCATATAATCTCAAAGACAAAACTGAAAAATATAGACAACTATCATTACCTATACATATATTGTTTTATCTACTTGTGTTCTTGTCAAATATGGATGTTCCGTTGATTGCAGCACCACCACCATTCTTGTCACAGCCAGGAGATCCACCTGTAGAATGCGAGGAGTGGCTAGACATTTTTGACAATTATCTTGAAGCATTAGATGACCAAATATTTCATCTCAGTAGGAAGAAAGCCTATTTTATTAAATGCTTTAGGGAATGAGGTCAACACATTTTCAAATTCTTATCAGATTTGCAAATTCAAGGAGATGAAGTAGACCTGGATGTGTATCTTTAAGCAAGGAAACAATTGGCTTGGAGGATCACCAAAACTCAAAATGTAGTCATGAGGTGACATCAATTTTATACTCAGCCTCAAAGAGAAGGAGAATCGATTGACAATTTTGTATCAAGACTGAGGAAACTATAGGTAAAGTGTCAGTTTGGTCAAATGACGGATGAGATGATAAGAGATCAATTAATTGTTCAATGTGGAAGTAAAAACAAATGCAGGAGAGGTTATGAACTGCAAAGAATCCTACATAAAAGATGCTATAGAAATAGCAAAAGTGGTGGAAGAATCTGAATATTGTGTGAAGGTGATGAACAAAACAGTGACAAGAGAAGAAGTGGTGGCAGTAGGAAAGCACCATGATGTATCTAGCATGTCAAAGACTAAGAACATTAATAACAAATCAACAAAAGAAGTAACTAGCAAGTCTGCTAATAAAAAATGTGCAAGGTGTAGTAGTTACTATCATTCCACCGAGGCAAAATACTGTTTTGCAATAGGGAAAGAGTGTAGAAAATGCAGCTTGAAGGGATACTTTGCCAGGACGTGTCATAGTCCAATGGGAGAAAAGATAGCTGAATTGTCAGAAGATGATGTAGATGATAACAAGCAGGAGGGAGGAGACAGAATCCTTTACATTGAGGATGATGAGATGAATAAGATGAGAAAACAAAGGCAAAGTGGTGAATTTTTGGTTCGGGGGAAACCAATAGAGTTGATGGTAGATTCTGGGTCTTTATATAAAATTATTCAGAGAAACTTGTTCATGTCTGAGTGGCCACAAGTAAGACTGCTTTCTAAGGACATAAATCCAGGAGGATACCAAGGAGAAAAAATAGATATAATTGGATACATGATCTCCGAAAATGAATTTGGGGGAAGGAGTACTAAAGGAAAAGTTTACGTAGCAGCAGCAGGTCTACCAATTTTGGGGTGGATTCATCAATATAACCTCCACATTGTTGTAAATCCTCGAGCACATAGTCAAATTTTAGTTGTTGAAGAAGTAGTGTTAGAAGACATTATTAGGGATGCAGGTGATGTCTTCGGTGAAGAAATGGGACAATTGAAGGGTTATTGTCATAAGATTAAACTGAGGGAAGGTGCAATCCCTGTTCAACACAAAGTCAGGAGAATACCCATTGTGGTCAGGGAAGAACTAAAAAATAGATAGATTAAATGTTGACCTGTGGAGTGATAGAACCTGTTGAAGCATCAAATTGGATTTCTCAAGTGGTTATTACAAGAAAACAGATGGCAAACTTAGGTTTTGTGCTGACTTAAGAAGCCTAAATCAAAATGTGTTTATGGACAGTTTTCCCCTTCCCAACATCAATGAACTTGTTTTGATGTCAAAAGGGGAAAAGTTTTTTTCAAAGCTTGACTTAAAACATGCCTATCATAAGATAAAACTGCATGCTGATTCCAAGCCGTTGATGTCATTTATACCCATGAATGCAAATTTAAATTCACTGGAATGCCGTTTGGACTATATACTGCGGAAAGTGTTTTCCAGAGAATGATGACTGATTTGTTTAAGGGGATACAGAATGTCATCTACTTTCAGGACGATATCTTGGTATTTGGGGACACCCTGGAAAATCACAATTTGACACTGAAGCAGGTTTTAGACAAAATTTCAAAATCTGGTCTGACTTCAAGGGAGGAAAAATTTGTTTTTCTAGCAACAGAGGTAGAATATTTAGGCCACACCTAAACACATGATGGCATCAAACCCAAGAGAGATCAGCTAGAAGCTATCAAGTTGGCAATGCCACCTCAAAATAAAGACCAGTTAAGGTCTTTCTTGGGCTTGTTAGAATATTATTCGAAATTTGTAAGAACTTTTGCATCCAAGACTGAGGTTTTGAAGCATGGGTTGAAAAAAAGGGTAAGCTTTGTTTGGACTACTTCTCAAAAACAAGGTTTCAAATCTATAAAAAAAGACATATGCGAAGCTAACATTGTGAAGTGAAAAGGAAGTCTGTTATTACAGTGGATGCCAGCACCACTGGGGTTGGGGCAGTTTTGTTGCAGCTTCTTGGAACCTGTGAGAAAACAGTAGCTTTTGCATCACGCTCTCTGACTCCTACTGAACGTAATTATTCTGCAATAGAAAGAAAGGCTTTAGCAGCAGTGTGGGGGTATGGAACACTTTAGGACCTACATTTGGGGAAGTCAATTCAAGTTACTTACTGATCAAAGGCCCCTGATGAGAATCTTGTCTCCAAGGGGAGCTAGTAAAAGTTCAGCCAGGTTAGCTAAATAAGCAGGGAGATCTCAGGAATATAATTATAGTATAGAATATATACCAGGGTGGAGGAATGTGCAAGCTGACTGTCTCTCACGATTACCGCAAAACTTGGAAACAGTTGACAAAAAAGCATTGATTAAAAATGATGGAGAAGGTGCTGTTGCGAGTTTTGGAGATATACAGTGGTCATCGGGACCACTAAGCAAGGAAGAGTGGAGTTATGCTATGGTTCAAGATGATGTGTTGAGTGATGTGGTAAAATTGATAATATGAGGAGGACGTAGGGAGAGCACATTACCAAGGGCGGTAAGGACATATGGTGAGGTTTTAGACAAATTGTCTATGGTAGGAGACAGCATATTAGTACGAGGTAAGAAAATTAGACCTCCTTTCGGAGTTAGGTAGAAATTATTTGATACTGCTCATGAGGGGCACCTAGGACAATCCTTAACTAAGAAAAGACTCAGGGAGGACTTCTGGTGGCCAGGCATGGATGAGGATGTGGTGCATTAGGTGGAGCGGTGTGACATGTGTATGCACAGTGAAAAGAGATTGAAGGTAGGAAAACAATCAGTTTGGCAGCATAGGTGACCCAGGACAAGTATGGCACACAGTGTGTGGGAACTTCATTGGTCCCATGCATGGTGTTAAACAGGAACTTAGATTTGCATTTGTTTGTTTGATGTACACTCAAAGTGTTTGGTAGTAAAATTCATGTTGGAGATAACCACATAATCTACAGTACAGGTAGTATCTGAAATTTCTAAGGAAGAAGGGTTTCCTGCATGCTTAATCACAGACACCGGTACACAACTTACCTCATATGAGATGAGAAAATATTTGGCTTCTTGTGAAGTGAAATGTTCTCACACATCTCTTTACAATCCTCAGGCCAATGGTATTGTGGAAAGGGCTAACAGGCTGGTCAAAGGAGCAATAAAGCTAGTGTTAACAAATAGAATGAGTGTGGACATCATGATTGCAGAATTGGTGTGGGGATATCGTACAACTGTGAATAGTACAATTGGCACATCACAGTTTTTCTTGTTGAGAGGCAGGAAACCAAGTACTAAACTAACTCCATCATGGGTGAGGGAATTCATTAAGGTTGGAGGGACTACTTTAAATTCTTTTAGAGAAGTATGTCTACCATGTGATTGTTTGGCGGGACAGAAAAATACTACTAATTCTACAGGACTTGAACAGAAATGTATCATGAATTATGAAGGAAAATCTATAAGCAAGGACAAACTTCAACCAGGGGATTGGGTAAAGGGAAAATTATTTAGGTTTGCAAAAGGTTTGAGCAAGTTCAGGGGACCATTTCAAGTCAAAGAACGTAATTGATGGCATGTACTTTTAGATAATGGCGAAAGATGGAAATACAGGAGAGTGGCAGAGTATGGATCTAATGACTACAAAGACAAGATAGATGTGGGAAGTGATGAGTGTAGTAGATATATGTTCATAGATGATAAATGTGTGCCTGGTTAGCGTCAAAATAAATGACACTAACCAGGCAGCAGAGGCGTAGGGAAGAATGGGGTTTGTGCGCCAAAGAATGGAGCAAGTCAGATTAGAATAAAAAATATGACTCTCACTTGACTTGTGCCATTTTTTGGCGCACAAGCCCATGGGCATGACTCCTGTCTTAGCAAAGACAGGAGTCATGCCCCCTGCCCAATGGCCATGCCCAGGGGACATATGTCCCCTGGGCATGGACATTGGGCACAGTGGCATGTAGGGGGGCCCAAGTTAGGCTCCCCTATGCCACTTTAAATTATTTTAAAAAAATACTTACCTCCACTTACCTCTACTTGCTGTTGCTGGGTCCCTCCATCCTTGGGTGTCCTCCAGGGGTGGGCGAGGGTGGCAGGGGGTGTCCCTGGGGTCAGGGGAGGGCACCTGTGGCCTGCTTCCATGGTCTCTGACCATGGAAGTGAGCCCGCAGGTCCCTTAACGCCTAACCTGACCCAGACGTTAAAAAATTACACTAAACGTGTTTAGAGTCATTTTTTAAGGCCCTCCCCCTCCCGTGCGCCATTTCCCCCAGATGGAAAAATATGGAGCACGGGTATTTGAGTAATTTTTTGGATGGGAACGCCTACCTTGCATCTCATTAGCGCAGGGTAGTTTCCCGCATCCAAAATATGACTCTAACTCCATATTTTTGGCGCTAGACAGGTCTAGCATCAAAGTATAAGTATGAAGTTAAGTTTGCGCCGGATTTGCGCCCCAAATAATGGCGCAAATCCGGCGCAAACAGAGTATAAATATGCCTCATAATGAGCAAGTCAATATACCTATCTTAGAACTGAATGATGTGGCACATCAATTGAGTAATGAGGAACCTGTGTCTTGTGAGAGGGTTGGAGATGGTAATGTTTCTTCCAGGGAACTAAGACCCCAAAGATTCAAGAGAATGTCAAAGTATTTATGTAACTGTAAAATTTTAATTTCGGTATTTAGTTGCTTATATTTTAACCTAATTATTTGTTATTCATTTGTTTAGGTGAAAGGGGGAAGATATGTTGTAATCTGTCTTTTACTTTAGTATGAGGAGACGCCAGAGCCCTCAGAGAGTAAACATTCTGTTATGTAGATTCATGGTTGTCAGGTTAGCGTAGAGTTCCAATCTTTGACAGTTGTGAGGGACTGGCAAGGAGGGAAGTCACGCTTGACCTGTGCCACTATTAAATACTTAAAGGCACAGCTGTCCCCTCCAGAGTGATTACCTCACAACACATGTGCACCGGAAAGATATTAGATGCTGTTAGACCATAAAAAGACGACCTTTGCAGAGTGGCAAACATTAGAAAAGTGACATCAGCTAGTAGCCTCCATTTAGGACATATTTTACTTGGATTATTTATACTTTTGGTATCCCATAATGTTAGGTTTTCTGTTGTATAATGTCCTGCCTACAAATAATTTCGAACTGGTAAATCTTAAGGCTTACAGATTTTAACAAAGTGTAGGTAAACTTTTAAGCATCCTTTGCATCTTCTGACTGAATTACCTTTCCAATTTTCAGAATTTAAGAGCCAGCACTGGAATGTTCTCTTCCATATTTTTACGCTTAGTTATATGTATTTCCCTAACTGATATTTGTGCTTTAGTGAAGTACTTCAATGCTAATATGTCCAGACCATCACATATGTAGTCACTACTAATTTCCCAAACACAAAGGCCCTGATTTATACTTTTTGGTGCAAAACTGCACCAACGCAGTTTTGCACCAAAACGTTTAGCACTGGCTTGCACCATTTTTGAGCACCAGCCAGGCACCATATTTATGGAATGGTGCAAGCTGGGGCAAAGGGTAGGCTAGCGTAAGAAAAAATGACGTTAGCCGGGTGGGGTATGGAAGAAGGGGGTTTTGCACCAAAAAATGAAGTTAGACTGGTTAGAGTAAAAAAATGACTCTAACCAGCCTAGCGTTATTTTCTGATGCAAAACCATCCATAACACAAGACTCCTGTCTTAGAAAAGACAGGAGTCATGCCCACCACCTCAATGGCCAGCACAGGGGGCCATGGTCCACTGGGCATGGCCATTGCACCCAGTGCCATATAGGGGGGCCCACTTCAGGGCCCCCAATGGCACTTCAAAAAAGAAAATACTTACCTGTACTTACCTATACTTACCTGGGATGGGGCCCCCATCCTCCGCTTTCGATCTGGTGTCGGTGGGGTTGTCCCTGGGGCCTGGGGCCTGTGGAAGGCACCTGTGGGCTTATTCCATGGTGTTCCACCATGGAAATAGGCCCACAGGCCCCCTAACGCTTGCCCTGACCCAGGCATTAAATAATGGTGCAAAGCTTGCTTTGCACCATTATTTGACCCCTCCTCCCCTCAGTGCGTGATTTTAGCACAGGTGGATAAATATGGCGTTAAGGCCATAGAATCATTTGACTTTAACTACATAAATTTGGTGCTAGACGGGTCTAGCGCCAAAATATAAATATGGAGTTAGTTTTGCACCAAATTTGCATTAAAAAAATGATGCAAATTTTGGGCAAAACAATTATAAAAATGCCCCATAGTCCCATATTTGCAAATACTTAAAGATAGTATTTTATGGCAAATTGTATTTTGCTTGTAGATCAGAAAAAGTGCAGAAACCTAAAAAATTGTCCTACAGACTGTAATCCATTGCAAGCTACAGTGTCCTGAAATATAGATGGTGAGGAAAGATTGCCCCACAGAGATATATATGAATGAACTGCAGGCATCTGATACTCTTTTCAGCAGTCATCCCATATTTTCCTTATGTCAGCTATTATCATTATGTGCACTCAATTAAAATAGTTTGGATCTGTGTGCCTACATAAAACTTATTTCATATCTTTACAGAGAGCAAGTTGGTATATTAATAGATTCTTATTGTCACAGCCGTCTGTTATTAGGCCGCAAATACATTGTCCAAAGGAGTCCAGAAATATTTTTAATTATGTAATGCCCAACCCCACTTATAAGGTGGAAGCTTAATATATCTAATTGCACGTTATGCCCTCTTATAACTTCATGTAACGCTTCCTATTGCAAAATCTGGACGTTTAAAAAAGAGTTGGGCACACAGAGTGGAATCGCCTTCAATATATAGAAAAAAGTGTGAAATGATAATTTTTATATCTATTGAATCATCCAACAATGCTTACGGGAAGTCAATTCCAGTAACGCATTTTGGATACGCATTGTTTTAATAATTGCTCATATAATAAAGGCACACAATATAGTTCACTTGCTAAGAACTTCATACTATGCAGGGCACCTACTTAAACGTTCATCCCTCTATTCCTTTAACAATTGGTTCAATCTCCTTTTTTTATGTTCATATTTATGTCAATTAACTGCTGAATGGAGATGACAATTATGTCAAATGATTGGCCTGCTGAAGGAAGTTGGTGCGCAGGTCTTTCTGCAGAAGCCGGCTTGACTAAAGCTCCTAGAAGACGCTAAAATCCACATTTGGTTTTCCAATGAGGAGGCTGCTGTTATTCTGTACAATGGAAGAAGCAGGAGTATCACACAATGACAGTTAACAGTGGTGAGACGAGTGACAATGAGTATTTATATGGTACAGGGCAATTTTCATATTGTTTATAGTCTGTATATTGGTGTTTTTTTGCTGAACAAGGAGCAAATAAGCAGATCGGTTTTGAATGGTGATTGAGGGAAGGGGGTATCTGGGCCATGCAACTTTCAGAATTAGCTGACAGCAAAGATTGGGCTGATTTTTTTCCAAATGCATCTTCAAAAAATTTGAAAACTGGCAAAAATGAGTGGCATGTAGTTTTATTGCAGAAATCTGTAATGTAGTTACGCCATTAAAAGAAGAAAGAGGGAGCAGCAGAGTGGGAAAGATACCAGGATATTTTGCAGCATATATCGCCTTAAAATATTGAGCTGCAAAGTTTTTGGGTTAAATTGTCCCTTAAAAATGCAGGTGATCAGGGCAGAGTTTATGACATATAAGCCACTTATAATTTGTTCAATTGGAACCCACATACCATTTAAAGATCTGGCAGGTTTGTGATCGATAGCAGACGTCTATCAGAGGGTTTGCCATGTTATGCTCCAAGTCTGATAGTATAATGTTATTAAGGCTACGGTAGATCGACGTGTGCAGTGGGCATTGTTCAGTTAAGCATACATAAAACAATGTATAGCTACTGTGTCCTTCATAGTCCTAAAGGAAATGACCCAAGTCTCTTTGACATTTTCAATTTGGAACTGACAGGATGGGCGGGGGCAACTCATTATACTGGGAGACTTCAATTATATTACGAGCTATAAAATAGACTCTACTGCCTTTTCATTTGTTTTACTGTTTTATTGTTTAAAAAATGTATTGCACTTTATTCTAGAGACAAGTATGTGAGGGTGATTAAACCGGGGTCTGCCCGCAGTGCCTTTTGAGCGGGCATTGCCATTTGTTTATTCAAATAAGCAACTGGTCAAGAGAGACCTCCGGTTTGTCAATATGCATAATCAGGTTTGGCCATGTTCAGGACCTCACCTGGGCTCCAGCAATAAAAAAAAGACTAAATGGGCAGAAAGGTTATAGAGGAACACCTCAGGTAACACAAGTAAAAATGATTATTAAAAAGTTGTTAAGAGGTATCCCTGTGTTATCAGGGAAGTGAGTTAACTACTTTGCGAACAAAATACAAATCATGTCTAAGTCCACAAAATAAATTTCCATCAAAGATACTCAAACCATTTTGTCAGGCTTCCCTCAAGACCCAGCAACTCCTGACATCTGACATTCTGTCTAAGAGAGAAGCGCCAGTTACGGGGGCACCACTGCCTTCATCTTACTTGACCTAAGTGCCGCGTTTGACACGTTATGGCATTCTACACTGATCAATAGGCTAGCTGAAGGGGGCATTGTGGACACTGCCCAGAAAATGGCTTATCCCTTGTCTTCACAATCGTACTTTCTAAGTACAAGAAGAAGACAAGCAATCCAACATTTTCTCCCTTGACTGTGGTGTCCTGAGCGCCACACTCTTTAATTTGTATGTCGCCCCTTCGGCAGAGATTATAAAATCATATGGAATGACCTCAATCTCCTATGTGGACGATACACAAAATATTATTAGTCTGTCTGATCAAAGGTGATGATAGTTGGTAACAACCCCACTAGGTGGATGGAAATAAATTGGCCAACGTCCTTGGGCAACCATCCCATCCCTGTGATGAAGATTAAAAGCTTGGGAGTCTGGCTGGACCTAATAGCTGACAATGGAAATCCATGTCAAGAAACTGACAGCTCCTTGTTTTGGCCTACTCTGCATCCAAAGAAGATTTTTGAGATTGCTACCAGATCTAACAAGTAGAGTGGCGGTGCAAGGCTTAGTAATTTCTCAGCTTGACTGTGGCAACTCCTTATATCTTGGAAGCCCTAAATCAGTCTTGAAAAGAATGCAGGTCATACAAAACTCTGCAGCATGCATTCGTTTAAAAATACCCAAACACCAGTCAGCTAGGACCTAACTGCCAGCCCTGCACTGGCTTCCAATGGACAGAGTTCATTTTAAGACTCTATGCCTTCTACAGAAATCAATCCATGTAAAGGTTCTGAATTGATTCAGGACCTTATTGTCCCTTATAAGCCAGTGATATTGTTACGTTCCACTAATCAGTTGTTACTTACTGTCCCCAGAATCGAGAGAGCCAGAGCCAGTGGTAGCTTGTTTGCTCACATTGCCCCAGAACTTTGGAACTCTCTTCTTCACAAATGAGACTATTGGAATCAGAACTGTAATTTAGGATACTACTAAAGACAAGGGCCCTGATTTTTACTGTTTGACGTAAACCTGTGTTAGCGCAGGTTTGTGTCAAAAAGTATACCGCCGGCTAGCGCCATTCCAGAGCGCCAGCGGGTGCCATATTTAAGGAATGGTGCAAGCCGGCGCTAAGGCTCAGTTTACGTCAAAATGCATGACGATCACCAGATGGAGGAGGCTTAGGTGAAACTGGAGGTTGTGCGTGAAAGAATGGCGCTAGTCAGGTTAGAGTCAAAATAATGACTCTAACCTGACTAGCGCCATTCTTTCAGGCTCAACCGCCATGGACATGACTCCTGTCCAAGTAAAGACAGGAGTCATGCCCCCCCAGCACAATGGCCATGCCCAGGGGACTTAAGTCCTCTGGGTGTGGCCATTGGGCCCAGTGCCATGTATGGTGGCCCAACTTAGGCCCCCCTATGGCACTTTAAAAAAAATAGTTAAATACTTACCTGGGATCGGGTCCCCCAACCTCCGCTGTCCCTTTGCTGTTTAAGGGGGGGGCCTGGGGAGGGCACCTGTGGGCTTATTCCATGGTCTTCCACCATGGAAATGGGCCCACAGGTCCCCTAATGCCTGCCCTGACACAGGCATGAAATAATGGCACTAAGCAAGCTTTGCGCCATTATTTAGGCCCGCCTCCCTCCCATGCCCCATTTTTGCACGGGAGGATAAATAAGGGGCTAGGGCTTTTGAGTCATTTTATACTCGGGAACGCATACCTTGCATCTCATTGACGCAAGGTAGTTTTCCGCAGGCAAAAAATTACTTTAACTCCAATATTTTGTCGCTATGCATGTCTAGCGCCAAAATGTAAAATTGAGTTAGGTTTGTGCTGAATTCGCGTAAAAAGAAATTACGCTAATTCAGCACACACAGAGAATAAATATGTACCTAGATTTTCGAGTAGGTTCCCCATGACAGCTTTCCTGTGTCTGTCTAGCAAGGGGAAGCCCCTCTCGGTAGCCCTGTGCTCTACAAATCCAGGGGAATGAAAGAATAATTATTGGGCAACCCCATGAATGATTAAAACCAGTGTCTCTACATTAGATTTAATTAGGACATATGCCTTGCTGAACGTGTGGTGAACACTAAAGAAAGAAGCCTGAACTAAACTTATTACTCAGCACCACAAACAGATTGCACTAGGATCAACATGATTCTGGTATTGCAAAGAGTTATCACCAGGGCAAATATAGAGATATGCCCCAAAATCTTATTCAATCATAATCGGTATGCATAACTGTCCAAATTCCAGAAGCAACTAAACGCGGACAGCGATAAACCTTTCCACTATATATACCTAAGAATCCCACATAAAGAAACAAGAGGATTTCCTTAGTGCCGGAATGTATTGCTACTAATAAGGAGTTAGTCTCCTACCACATAGTTTGAAAGGCTCTTAAAGCATATATTCAAGGAATTAGTTTACAGATTATTTCAGCACAAAATAAGGTATAATGGTGACAATTTCAACAGCAACATGGAAATTAGTAAAATTAGAAGTTAAACATGCTCAGACGACCCATGTGAATAAGAGGCGTATTTTGAATTAAATAACTGTAGCATGGCATAAACTCAGGTAAAAATCAGTTGCTGCATACAGAAACAGTAAGAGATCATATTATGAGTATGGGATAGCAATACTCACCCACAAAATCATAGAGGCAAAAAAACAAAAAGAATATTATTTGATTAAGGACAGACAGGATACTAAATACCATGTGCCCCCAAACTAGCACTGATCAATTTATGTGCCCCCTTTGTTGTTTGTAGTTTGTTCCCCTCTTTTAATTAGAAATTGTAATGCATATTTTGGTCCTCACAGAATATTTTGAATACCTGCTACAATACCCTATATTATTCACGCTCTGTCATCAATGGCTAAGGATCTTCAACCTGGACCCTAGTGACACTCTCCAGTAAATTGTATCTACTAGAGTTTCTCCAGTGCTCTTCCTTTTTTAACTGTAATACTTCCCAGGCTTCCTTTAGCTCTACTTCTTTAAAGCTATCTTCTCTCCTATAAACTCAAACACAAAAGAAGCTTACCATCCTTCCTCATCTACTTTTAAGGCTCTTGAAATTCACAAACTGTCAAGGAGAGCTAAAGGTGTGTCAATTTTATCGCAACTATCTCCCAGCAGATGTCTATGGGGGTCATTCCGAGATTGGCGGGCGGCGGGCGGCACCCGCCAAGCAGACACCGCCAATTGGCCGCTCCGCGGTCAAAAGACCTCGGAGGCCATTCTGGCTTTCCCGCTGGGCCGGCGGGCGCCCGCCAAGGGACCGCCCGCCGGGACAGCGGGAAAGGCTGCAACCCAGAAGCCGGCTCCGAATGGAGCCAGCGGTGTTGCAGGGGTGCGACGGGTGCAGTTGCACCCGTCGCGATTTTCACTGTCTGCTAAGCAGACAGTGAAAATCATGCTGGGGCCCTGTTAGAGGGGCCCCACGACACCCGTTCCCGCCAGGAAAAACCGCCAGAAACAGGGTGGCGGGAAGGGGGTCGGAATCTCCATGGCGGCGCTGCTTGCAGCGCCGCCATGGAGATTCAGCCCAGACAGGGGAAATCCGGCGGGAAACCGCCGGATCCCCTTTTCTGACCGCGGCTTTACCGCGCGGTCAGAATGGGCAGGGAAGCACCGCCAGCCTGTTGGCGGTGCTTCCGTGGTCATCCACCCTGGTGGTCGATGACCGCCAGGGTTGGAATGACCCCCTATGTCCATTATTCTCCCCTCTCATCATGTCAAGTGGGATTATTTTTATAAGTCACCAACAGACGCCTTTAATCGCGTTTTGTTGAAGACCTTTTGTCTTCAATACATTAAATTATTTACATATTTGATTGAATAGCTTTCTTGTCTATCACATTTCTCTCCTTATTCACTGTTTTTTGTCCTCCAGCTAGAACATTTATTTACTTTCTGTTTGCCATGTTATGACTGGATGGCTTTTGTCCTATCACTGCTTGCATTCAAAGCGCAACATGTTTCTTTATCTTTTAGCACTCATAAGAGTGGATATGCTTTTTTGCTTGATCCCCCATGTGCTACTTCGCCCCTCAAATCTCCCTGTGGTGCTTGTTGTATCACTCCCAGCCCAGGTTTTTTTTATCTTTACTCTCTACCCCCTTGCTCACTGTTGTTCCCTGTTCCCTCCTCCCTGTATCCCCGATCTCTTCCAACCATTCTGCAGTTGCCTTTACCCCTCCATATGTGCTTCTCTTGATTCCATGGCCTTCTCCATCTTGTTATTTACATATGTGTTTTTTGGAGGATCTCTGCTGGGCTGCTTCTTTCACAAGCAGTAATTTCACGCACATTTTATTATTTTTTATGTCCACTCTAAGAGGCATATTTTCAAACCGCAAGCGCCACCGGCGCGTCACTATTTGTGACGCTCCGGGGGCGCTGTGCCCTGCACCATCCTGTCAAGGCAGTGCTAAGCCACGTTTCGTGATTTAACACTGCTTTGTAAATATGGGCCCCTGATGAGCCACTTCCTTGTAAATATGCTGCTAAGGGGAAAAATTGGTAGCATGGTGCTGCGTCACTTGAGAAACACAGGGATGCACCCTATTCATGAAAATACGGTGCACCCCTGTGTTTCCTGTAGTGCTGGTGCTAAATTGAAGTGCCTAGCGCCAAAGCAGGCACCCTGCACAATCAATCAATAATGGTGATTTGTTACTCCTATGTGTGCTGGATGCAGCACACATAGAAGTAGCAAACCATCATTATTCAATGATTATTTATGTGAAGGAAGGGACTCCTTCCTGCACACAGACAATCATTAATGGCCTTTTGCTCGTTCTATGCGTGCTGTAGAATGCAGCACACACAGAAAAAGCAAAAACAAGGATAAATAAAGGTATTTCTCCTCATTGCGCCATGCTAATGCCACCCCTGGGGTGGCTTTAGTTTTTGGCACTGCCTCAGATTTACATTTCCTTGCAAATCTGGGGCAGTGTCTAAAAGCAATAGTTATTGTGTGGGTACGCCCACAGCAACACCCATTGCATGCCCCTCTGCCACAGAAAATTGCATCAGAGGGGCCCATATTTACAAGGCGGCTTTAAGCCACAAAAAGTGGCTTAGCGCCTCCTTGTATATATGTCGCAGGGAACAGTGCCACTGAAGCGTCACAAAAAGTGATGCTCTGGTGGCAGTGAGAGCTTGTAAATATGCCCCTTTGTTCTCTTTCTTGCTGACGTAATTTACCATTGGCAAACGTGCATGTTTTAATCCTTTTTCCTGACGCAGAATAGCATCAACAAAAAAGAAGTAGCAAAGCCAAAAGGCCTGCATTACTCTTGAAGGGCAAGACTGCTTGATTTTTTCCTATGTTTATTATGTTTGGTTGTGGAGCATGGGGAGCTGGAGAGGGAGTATGGAAAACAATCTTTAATTCCACTCTCTGTGAGTCTTTGCGCCAATTTAGAGCATATTCTTACAGGGTCCCCGGGGTGAATGATATGTCTAAATCTCGGTTCTGCTCCTTCTTTATCCAGCACCGTGCAGGTGGTCAGATGAGAGATTGTATGGGCTTCCAAATGTGCTGCACTTCCTTACTCCTTTCATCTTTAGGTGTCTCTTGCCACTCTTTCTGGCATTGCCGATGCTTCACGTATTTACTGACTCTATTGCTTGTGGTGATTGTCCTGTTTGTCTTTCCCTCCTCTTATCCTCACTTCCCTGTGTCTGTCTCCCTTTTATTGCCTGAGCTTTACTACATCCACGATTGTCTTTTCTGAATGCGGATCTCTCCTTCATGTCTGCCTCATTTGTGGTCTGCTGTTTTGCGCCGCAGCCGTGCTTTCACCTTCCTCTCCTTTTATAATCCTCTGAGTGCCTTTGCCGAGCCCTTGTTTAGTCGGAAATCTAAAGCAATTCAATAAATACCTGATGACTGCTGTTAACACTTGGAGTGTGTACAAGCTGGTCGCCAGCTGTCACTCCCGGCAGACAGAGCCGTCAAACATCCCCGAGGATTGGCCTAGCCCCCTCCCTCCTTTGTCCCTTTTCAACACCCTCTTTTCCCCGTTCCCCCTTCCCTCTCTCTGCTTCTCTTAAAGTCTCCCTTTATAGCCATCCCTTTTCTGTTTCCCTTGCGGACCCTCCCTATCTGCACTGCTCTGCCATCACTCCCTCATCACATGCCTCTCACACATCTCCATCCCCCCTCCAGCTAGCACCCCTCCCTTACCTTCTGTTTCTGACTGTGGTTCTAGCTCCCGCAGTGCTCTGCCAATTTCAGTTTGATTGAACTTATTTGCTTTGTTGTTTTGACATTTGCATTGCTGGATATAGGTACTTCAGTGCTATGCGAGAGGCGGGATGTTAACATTCAGTTCGTTACTCCTGCTCCCCTGCCATCCCTCTCCCTTCCTCTTCCCTCTCCCTCTGCATTTTACCCATCTGCCTCCCCCTCTCTTTCTGCCTATGTCCTAGTGTGCCCTTTTAGGTTTACTAAATTGTTATCGCATTCACATGCAGTCCACCGAGTGACAGTGGCTCATATATATTTTATTATGAATATAATGTGCTGCTTAACTGTGCTGCCTTGTACTGTTGTTGGCTATATTTTGTCTTGTAAATTATATAAGAGACACAAAAGGTGATGGGAGGAATACTTGCATATTGTCTAACCACTGTCAATCGCTCGGAGTAGCATTCCAAACCATAGTTCTTTTGCACACCATGCCGTGCCAGCTTGGACACAGCCAGATGCAAATCAGTTTTGACCCTGCTCCAATAGGAGAAGTCCAGCCATAACAGCCAGACGAGATCATCCCTGTACCAGAAGACAAGCAACCAAGACTGGTTTTGCCCTTATAGAAACTCATCAGTCGGGTGTCACTTGGCTCTAGTGCCACTCAGAGGATAGGTCCCACATCTGGGCATACCCTTGCCACTTAGGGCAGTATGTCAAACACACAAATATGATGGGAAGCAGAGCGAACATTAGCGCTGGTGGTGCCCGGTGCAGTGATCATTCTTGGCGCTGGCCTCACCCATGACTTCTCTTCAGATTCCCTCACTACCACCAGATAAAAGTGCCCCTAATCTCTCACCGCTCTCTCAATTGCATTTAATGCACTGGTAAAGGCTGGCTTTTCAACTAAGAATGTGTATCAACCCAAATGAACCCTCATTTTATGCAGTTTGCGTGCAGCTCTTTAATGACCATTTGTAACAATGTAACAATCAAGAGGGGGGAGAGGGAAACAGAGGTCACAACTCACCTTTCTCATATACAGTGTGACAATCAAAAGAGAGTCAACTTGAGTTATCTAGATTGAGCCCAGTGGATATAGGGGGAAGATCCTTTCTTAAAGAAACTCTCACTCACTGAATTGTATCCAGTGACATGCTTCATCATAGAGTTCTTCTTGACCCTATGAAGTTCGGGGCCTGCTGCTACCTATTTCCTTACAAGGAATCACTTTTTAAGGCAAAAGCATGTGGGATCTAACTGAGGTAATCTTTAAAATTTCCTAGCGGTGCCCAGATCAGTATTTATTTACAGATCCAGCTGACAAAGTTAAAAACTGTGCAAAATGGGCTAGTTGAAGCTAACCTCCCTCTATGGCCCTTATGTGTGACCAACTAGTACTTTCCATTTACCCCAACCACTTGCTTTCATCAGGATCAGTATGTCTCTATTAATACCCTTTTGGTAAAGGGTGGCTGATTATTTATTTAGTCATTCATATCATGCCACACACATATATGGTACACTACCATAATAACCTTTCTTAGAAGAAGGTCCACCTGAGGATAAGAAACACATTTAGTCACAGAAGGGACCATAAGTATTGTCCAAAACATGGTTCTGGCTCAACCTGAATACGCAGAAAAAACACAAAGGTACTGTGTGTAAAGTGAAGCCATAACTTTAAAACAGAAGCTGGTGCCTGTGTCATTGTCTTCTATGCTGATACAAACAAGGCGAAAACACAGCAAACACAAGCAATATATGAAAGGTTATATGCATACTACAGACATACTGGTACTCCATAGAGATCTGCAGAGGGTAGTGTGCCCCCTAGTCACACACTGTAGGAAGAACTGATATTGTAAATAGTTTGCCGTAGTTGGTATTGCCGGTCCTACACCACTTCTGCCTGCTCCACTTACCTGAGATCCCTACTGGGCACCAGATTTCCACTAAATAGGTAGGCATTTAATTTAACTATCCATAAGGGTACATGTCTGTAGTATGCATTGAACCTTTCACATATTACTTGTTTTTGCAGTGTTTTCACCTTGTTTGTATCAACATTGAAGACATTGACACACGCACTAGCTTCTGTTTTAACATTATGGCCTCACAGGACACTCTCTACCTTTCTGTTTTTTTCGCTTATACAAGTCGTACCGGAACCATGTTTTGGACAATACTTTTTGTCTCTTGCTGTGACTAAATGTGTTTTGTATTCTCCAGTGGACCTTCTTCTAAGAACAGTTATTATGCTACATGTGAGGCCTGGATGATTAAGTAAATAACCAGCCCCTCTTTCCCAAAAGGGTATTAGTAGTATCCTGACGAAAGCCACTGGATTGGGGTGTGTGGCAGAAACTAATTGATCACAGTTAAGGGCCAAGGAGGGATAGTAACTCCAACTTATTAGACGGACCCATGAACAAATACTGATTTAGACACCTCTTAGGCAATTTTAAAGATTGCCTCATATAGATCCCACACCCCTTTCTCTTCAAAAAGTGCTCCCCTGTAAGGAAAGAGGTTGCAGCATGCCTTGACCCTCAGAGGGTAAGGAAAAACTCAATGATAAAGCTTGTCACTGGATAACATTCAGTTAGTTAGAGTTCCTTTAGGAAAAAGGTATTTCCCCTATTTCCAGTGGGCACACCCTAGGTGACCCGAGATTGACTCTGTCTTGATTGTGAAAATACATAACAGTCACTGTTCTATATTAGGGTTGTATGTTATGAACTGCAGCAACACACAAATCTCTGTTGCAAAAGCAGTAATCCACTCAGCTACCCACACAAAATACAGATCTGAAAGCCCCATAGTATGCATTCTTTGCAGCAGGAATATTAACCCTCTGAGCTACTTTATGTTGAGTCAAAATTGCCACTAGACAAAACTCTGATCTCTCTCAAGTAGGAACTTTAATCAAAAGAGTTATCGACATTTTTATTGCTGCCTGATAGCTGATGCGAAAGGAACTTTGCACAGGTGTCTTAAAATCATAAGTTACTGCTAATCACAGCACTACCCTGAGGTCAGCGCCCAGTGTGGCTGCACTAGTCGCACTGCCCTAAAACTGGCCCTGATGGGAAGACTGCTTGCAATTTGTCCAGCTATTGGCAATCACTTGGGAAAACATACCAATCAATTTTTAGGATTTGCCTGCACACGCGCTTGCGAAATCTTTTGTTAGTAAAAAAAAAAAAAACTAAAAGTGGCTTGGGACCTGCCATTTACTGACTTGAACTTGCCATTGGCCTACTCCAACATCACTCTGATTTCCCTTCTTCGGATTGGCCAGCACGTCGTCTTCACGTCACTTCCTGTTATTGTCTTCGCAGATCTTGCTGTCAACTTGCCTGTGGCCTATGTCCTCCTTCCGATCACATCCTATTGGGCACTGGCCAGTGTCCTTCCTCTGGCTGTGACTCTGAAGATACTTCTTTGTTCTTCTTGCACGCTGCCTTCTTTTTTTCGCTAACGTTTTATTTCTTCGCTGCTATCTTCTCTGTCTTCTTTCTTTATTGCTGTCTTCTTTTTTCTTCCAGCATGCCATCCTCTTACTTTGCTGACATTTTTTTCTTCGATGCCTTCTTCTCTGTCTTCTTTCTTCATTGCTGTCCATCTTCTTTTCTCATTCTGCATACCGTCTTCTGTTTTCTGTCTTCACTGTGTTCTTTACCGCATGCTGTCTTCTGTCTTCTCACATCGGCACTCTTCTCGCGTTTTCTGTCTTCTGTCTTCTGATGTCTTCTGTCTTCTCACACCTACTGTCTTCTCTCTTCTTCCGTCTTCTGCCTTCTTCAGTCTTCTGACATCTTCTGTCTTCTTTCTGCCTCTGTCTTCTCCCACCTTCTGTCTTCTTTCATCTTCTGTCTTCTTCCTTTTTCTATATTCTTCTGCCTTCTTTCTTCTTTCTTCTAGCATGCATGCAAATAAGTTTTGACTTTATCTTTTTTTCTATGTAACTGGCTTACAAATGTTAGAAAATGTTATAATGTTTGTTTTTCATTTAATAAAACACACATTATTATAACATTTGTCCAATATTTGTAAACCAATGCTTGTTACATTTTCCACCATGCCACCTCAATTTGAACCCATATATGCAAAGAAGTCTTGATCCGACTCCAATAGGAACAATGCAGCCCTAACTGCCAGACCAGGTCCTCCCTGAACCAAAACACAAGCAACCCAAGACCGGTTTCAACCTGATTGGGGCTTGTCAGTCAGGTGTAGCTTGGCTTTTGGCACAACTTTGGTGTGTTTGTTGTCAATTATATAAACGATGTGTTGCTATTCTAGTCATGTCAGGTTCATGTGTACATCTCATCTGCTCAAATAATCATCATCTACCTCTGATCTGATCTACTTATACAGTATAAGGAGTCTAATGTAGGTCAAGTAGGGCTGGGTTCATGCCAGGCTATCAAGATTTCCAGTTAAAATAAGTGTATAATGAAATGGAAACAGTTTACATGGATAGTTATAACACAGATTCTGGTGTGGGTGGATTTCGAGCCTCCTAAGTCTAAATTTGGCAACTGTGACCGTTCTGCAGGACCACTGGAGTTAGACAATTCTGTAGCTACTGCGTACTTACAGATTTGCCACATAATCCATTGTCTTCCGCATAGTTTTCAGATTTTGATAAAAAATGTTTTTAGCTCATACTGATCAAACGTTTTTAAAACCACTGCTGCCATGATTGTTGATGCATAGTAGCAGGCCCTTTGCTGCACAGTGACACGTCACTTTTCAGTTGCAGGTTGTGTATTTGGGTGTTAAACTAATACTAATCAAGCGAAACCTTTCCCCCTAGGTGGTTTTCATGTGTTAAGAATGTCAAAATATTGAAGTAATACTGCTACAATTTACGCCACATTACACAATATAATTTGCCTTTTCCTGTGCCATAATTTAGGCAACCACATTGCATATGTTGGTCATCACCTGCTGCATAAATCTAGTGAGCCTGTCTATATGTAAAGATTTCAGTGCTACATGCTGGAATGTGGAGTGTGATTCTGTGTACAACGCCTCTGTTAAAAGTTTCAAGTTGCTGAAAAATGCAAATTGAAACAGAATGCCGACAACATGCTCTATACACCTGCTGTTCTTACATTTGAAAGTACTTACACTATTACTTGGCATATAAGGTGCAACCCTGTCAATGAAATAATATTGTTGTATTTTGTAAACATTGTATTACAGCCATTTGCTGTCAGCAAATGATCATATACTCAACTTGATATAGAACAGTCACAGACAAGTCTAGCTGCTTACCGTATTGGTCGAGGGGACTTTGTAGGTCCTTGTGGATGGCAGTTCTGTGCTCCCTTGGGAGGGTGGGAGACACAGAGGACTGGTACTGAAAGGTGAGACGGCAGATTGTGGAATTATACGAACAGGAATGTAGGCAAGGTAGAAAACAAATAAGGTTAGTGACATCCCAGCCACTGCTAGGGCAACTGACATCTCATTTGAATCTCGCAAACACTCTCTCTTAGCACTGTGCATTCTAGAAGCATCAAGGAAGGATAGTTGTATGATCAGGACTGCGCGGAAGCCACACATCTTCCTTTCTTGAAAAAACATTACATAGTACAAAGCATTATAAAACCACGAATTACAAGAAATTATAACAGAGGATAATAGCACTTTTTTCATACTGGAACCAAATATGTATCAACATTTTCTTTGGTACGTAACATAGTCTCCCAGGAACCCCGGAGGGCATAATAGGCGACTACTCGCTCTACATGACACACACTCGAAGAAGCCATTATCAACTCTAGTCCTTACATTCTGGGAATCATCTACAGCATCAACACAGTCTCTGTCTGGGCTTGGAGAAGTTTGAGTACTTGTCATTACCAGTAGGGGGTTTACCCTTCACTCACTCCCCCCCCCTCCTAACTCCATTTGCTTAGTGCGATGCACAACATCATATCTTCCATTTTGTTCAAATTGTAACTTCGACTCTCTCTGTCTCCAGCATTAACTCTTATCTATACCCACCGAGCCTTTCCTTTCCATCACTTTATCCATCCTGCAACTAACTTGGAATTGGGTTCCTTCCTCAGAACAACTTAAAAAGAGTTCTGTCAGTACCTAGACACAGAGTAAAATGATGAGCTGCCAACTACCTCAACACCTCTTTTCGCCAACATATGCCATTATTTGTGGCCAACTGTATGCATTCTTTTAGGGTCTAATGACATTTTGTTACCACACTGATCGGCTCTGGTTGTAAATCCCATTGTGTTTGAGATATTTCTCAATGTCCTTGGAACAGAATTATATACCATCATCAGAAAGAATGGAGGCTGATAAACCTTCTCTCATGAATGTCTCCGGAAATTTGCTAACACTCTTTGAGCTCATGTCAGAGACTATGTTAATCTCATGCCCCCTGGAATATAAATCTGAAAAAACAAAATATACAGAGAACTCTCCTCACCGCACAAAGGACCAACAATGTCTTTAGCTATATTATGCATAGAAGGTCCTTCCAGTAGTTGATGGCAGAGCATCAGTGGTTACCTAGCCCAAAAAAATCTTGTCACTGTTGCCACACAGGGCACATTCTCTAACGAATCTCTCTATTTACATATGCATGCCTGCACCAGAAGACGGGTCTCAATCTTTCTTTGGTTTTGGTTTTGAAGATGCCACAATGCCACTCATGTGCCATGTCAATCAATTTTGTCTCGTAACATCTTGGGTGTAATCAACCTGGTATCAAAAAATGAAAATTAATCAACGTCCACCATTCCTCTTCTGACCATCCAAAACGATTTTGCAAGTTGCCAATCTTCACCTCTCTGTTTTCATACTCTCTAAAGCATTGTCTACACCTTGTCCAAAATTGAACCATTCTTCATTTCTCCCTACCAATCTTCCTCTAAGACAACTTCATCTCACCCTTAGTGATTATGATTTTGATGTGACCCTAATGAATGTAGGTAACTCATTTGGATACTGTGTGAAATGACCATCTATGGTACCATGTCCCTCCCCAACACACATATTTGCCCTAACTGCTCTGCTGGTTTTAAAGCTATATACACATTATTCCTGGTAACCACTACTAAAGATTCTGTGCTTCCACTTTACATGTGATTGAACTGGCATACTACTAATTGGCATATTTAAGTTGGCCATAAGTCCCTAAAATGTGGTACAAAATGTACTCAGAGTCTGGAAGGTAAATACCACCAGTGGACTGCAGCACTTATTGTGTAGTCCATTAGTTTGAAAAGGAAAGCATGTAAAGGTACAGACATCCTCTGTTGGCCAACCCTCCTCTTTTCTCATCTCCACAGTGCTCTCTTCAATCACAGAATTATCTACCAATCTTGACAAACATTCAACTGCCCTGTTCCTAATTCAATGTAAGTATTCTACAATGAATAGGAACTCTTACAAATTAATATCACACTGCCTGATGCACTTGTTTAAACCCTTCTTCACAAATATTTTCACTGTCAGACTTCTGGTCAGTGTGTACCTTAAATGTGTTACCTCAAACAA
The DNA here is from genome assembly GCF_031143425.1 of Pleurodeles waltl. Classification (NCBI taxonomy): domain Eukaryota; kingdom Metazoa; phylum Chordata; class Amphibia; order Caudata; family Salamandridae; genus Pleurodeles; species Pleurodeles waltl. Next base: position 1,150,236,041 of record NC_090440.1, on the reverse strand, counting down.
AACTTCTGAACTTGTTCAGTTCCAAGACCACAGCCAGGGCCTATCTCTTAACAGATCTGTTAGAAATGGGGTATCTAGTTGGCAGTGGTTTGCACCCTGCCCAAGTAGGGACCCTCACTCTAGTCGAGGTAAGAGAGTCACACACCTAAGACAAACACTGCTCACCCCCTTGGTAGCTTGACATGAGCAGTCAGGCTTACCTCAGAGGAAATGTGTTAAGTATTTGTAAACACACAAACACACACACAGTAACACAGTGAAAACACCACAAAAGTACTCCCCACCAGTTTAGAAATATAGCCAATATTTATATGAGTAAAACAAGACCAAAACAGAAATAGAATAGCTCCAACTGGGGCTATCACAACGTTATTGACAGGGTTGTTCCCAACAGTCTGACGCCACTCGCAAGGGAGTGTGGTATCAGTCACGGAGTCGCACCGACCCCCAAATACAGTACCTTTGAAAACAAAAAACAAAGACTTTGCAAGGAGTCAGGGAGATGAGGAGTTGCTGGAGCCGGTGCTGTGTTGGTTCCTTACTGCTACTGGGTGGGTGAGGCTGAGGTTCCTTACTGCGAGGAACAGGAGATGAGGTGTCAATTTCTCTATGGTTGCATTGGAGGTGATGCAGCATTGGTGGCAAGGCATCAGTTCCTTATGATCTGGCGGGGTCAAGACCCGATGTGGCAACCTTTCGGTGTCACCGTCATATCAATGAGCCACAGGCGCTGTGGCAGAGTCAGGTGTCACGGACATTGGTGACATGGCGTTTGGGACTGATGATGTCGCAGGACTTCAGATGCGCTGCAGTGGCGATGGACCTGTAGGGTCAGGCATGGTCATTGCACTCCAGCAGGGACCATGACTTTGGTGCAGGAGATGGGCAGCAGCACAGGTTCTGGAGTCATCCAGAGTCCATATGCCTGGTTTTTCTTGTTTTTCACCAGATCTCACTTCCAAGGGCACAGGAACTGGATTTGGCACCACTTGGCAAGTCAGGGATCTCAGCAAGAAAGCCCAGGTGCTGGCAGATTAATTCTTTGATGTCCCTGAGATGTTTGAAAGGAGGCAAGCTCAATTCAATCCCTTGGAGAACCTTGGAAAGTAGGATGTAGAAGGCAAAGTCCAGTGCTTTCACTCCCAGGGCAGAAGGAGCAGCAGCAGGCCAGTACAGCAAAGCAGCAGGCAGAGTGGCAGGCCCTCCTCTAGCATCCAGCTCTTCTCCCTAGTAGAATGTCCTCAGCCCAGAAGTGTTCTGAAGTTCTGGGGTCAGCAGTACAATATTTAAACTCATTTCTGCCTTTGAAGTAGGCAAAGTTAAAACAAAAGTCTTTGTAGCATACAAGACCCTCCCTATCCCTGTCCTGGCCCCAGTGGCCCCAGACACACTCCTGGGGGTTGGAGACTGCTTTTTGTAAGGACAGGCACATCCCTATTTAGGTGCAAGCGTCAGCTCCTCCCTCCACTCTAGTCCAAGAAGTCCCACCAGGATATGTAGGACACACCTCAGCTCCCTTTGTGTGAATGTCTACAGAGAATTCACAAACAGCCCAACTGTTAGTCTGAACCAGATGTGTATTTAGCAGCCAGGCAGGGGCACAGAATGGTTAAGAAAGAAAATGCCCAGTTTCTAAAAGTGGCATTTTCAAACTTACAATCTGAAAACCAACTGCACAAAAATATATTTTTAAATTGTGAGTTCAGAGACCCCAAACTCCACATCTCTATCTTCTCCTATTGGGAAACTGCACTAAACAGATATTTTAAGGCAATCCTTATGTTAACCTATGGGAGAGATAGGCCTTGTAGTAGTGAAAACCAAATTTAGCAGTATTTCAATATCAGGACATGTAAAACATACCAGTACTTGCTCTATCTTTTAAATACACTACACCCTGCCCATGGGGCTGCCTTGGACTTACCTTAGGGGTATCACAGTGTCCTTTCCTCTGGATCTGCACGTTGCTGAACAAAAGTTCCACCTTCTGGCGTCATCAACTCAGAAAGCTATTATAGCACAGAATTATGATGAAGCCAGTCGGGGGGAAGGGAATTAAGGTAGGGAACAGCAGGGAGAGAGATCTGAAAAGAAAAGGTTAGAACAAATATGCATATACTCATTCGTAGAAATATAACTTATCAATAGACTCTTGGCTAAATGGGTCTCTGATATCAGGTGGAGACCCCTTTTGAAATGAGGGCAAAGCCCCTTCTTTGAATCATGGAACAAGAATAAACTACGACCTCAGAACCAAGAGACGGCAAGAGCATTGGACTATGATTATACTCAGAATATCAATCCTGTAACATCTATGAATTCATGACATAAACTTTTGATCATGACCTAGAAAATCTCAAAGAATTAAATATGCTTTTCACATATTATGCTTTCCAAAAAACAATGAAAACTATGATTTGCTTATCTCCAAAAATACTTTCACATTCACAACTATAAAGGCCGAAAAGTTTTTACTCATTGAACTTGAAGCGCTTCACTTATAATACCAGGAAGCGCTTTTACTTGTCTTGCCTGAAGCCTACCTTCCAGGCCTGATGGTCTGGCCTTGAGGAAGTCACCTGTGTGACGAAACACGTGTTGGCTGTGTGATGAACGCTTTGTCTGTATAAAGCAAACTGTGCCTTCAGTTAAAGAAACTTCCTTCAATGAACTTGGGATACCTATGCATTTTTTCTTCAACTTCAGCAACTTACCAGGGATACTAATCCATGTCACTTGAATGTGTTGTACCTCTGTGTGCTGTGGTCCCACTTTGCTTATTGTGATTGTGTATTTTTATACTCAATTTTGTGTCTACAGGGTAGTAAGGCAGCTGACCATTGGCACCAGCTTTTGACTGTGTTAACATTTGTTGCTCATACATACTATGTATACTCCCTGGAGGTGCGGCACCTTTCACCCTTACTACCTCTTGATTCTTGACCAACACAATTTAGACAGAGAGCACTTGCACTTTAGCACTGGTCAGCAGTGATAAAGTGCTCAGAGTCCTAAAACCAACAAAACGAGGGTGAGAAAAATAGGAGGCAAAAGGTAAAAAGTCTGGGGATAAGTCTGCAAAAAGGGCCAGGTCCAGCAAGAAGAATAATTAACTTCTACTGCTCTCAAAGCCTTTGAAGCAAATGCCATGTTTTCCCTCCCTGACAAATCTTAGCTGCATTAGTTGGCGCCAAGTTTTTCTCAACACTTGACTGTAGTCGGCAAATCATCATACAAGGCTACATCTTGATTCACAGGAGTTGATGGCATTCTCCACCCCCATGGAGGGGTTTAAGTTTAAATGGATGTCGTTTGGGTGAGTTTCTGTGGCTTATGTATTTCAGAGAGCCATGCACTTTATATTGCCATCTATATTAGGGGTATTGCATTACTAGGATGTACCAGGTTATAACATGGTAAGAGATTAAGATTGGTACTAGGAACATTTCAAGAATATGGTTTGACTGTAAAAAACAGTAAAAATCAAGCTCAGGTCTGGAAAATCAATAACCTGGGACATAGAGTGACTGCAGAGAGCGTTGAACCCAGAAAGGAATTAGTACACACCATTTTGAGACTGGTGAATCCAAAAAGCAAAGAGGAGTTGCAGTCATTTTTGGGAATGGTAGAGTTTAACCGTAAATTCATCAATAATCTAGCAAGGAGAACATACAACATGAGAGGCATTAATGAAGAGCAGAGTGTCATTTTACTTGAGATTTTTTTATTGAGAGTTTATCAAAATACAATACAAAATAATGCATGTTATCGAAAGAAGAAAGCTCAATAGTACACCAAGCATAGCGTTACAATTATATGCAACAATATCCAGGGGACACTTAACATTGGAAAGTAGCAATAGGGAAGGTGTGAGGCATCCAACCCATGGTTGACTCCTTACTGACAAGACATGACAGAAACAACTAAACAAATTAAGAACAGAGGTCAGCAGCACTAGCTCCATAGGTGCCCCTAAAGTTTTCCAATCCCACAGCTGCACCAGGTATGCATATGGAGAAGCTCTCAGGCACAAGGGGGAGATAACTGGGGACATCTCAAGTGCTTGGCATATGTGGAGTGTCCCTTATGAAGGGATCTTTAATCAAAAGTCTGTAATGCTTTATGTTTTGGGGGTAAAGCAAGAACTTTGCAGAAGTGTGGGTAAGGTTGTGTGAGAGGTGTTCCATCGCCATCACATGCCAGAAACGCTGGAACCACAGCGTGGCAGGGGTTGCCAGAGACTTCTTCCAAGCTAGTGCTGTGAGCTACCGTGCAACATTCAGCATATGGCTAATAAGTCCCCAGTCTGCATGAGTCATAGCTTCAAACAAGAGAGGTAGAATGCCCAGTACAACAGGGGTATAGGTAGGAATCAGTTACCCCACTACACCATTGATGTGTCCCAGAACCTCTTTTCGGTACATAACTATAAGGAAACAGGATCACTGAATGGGACAGAAGTCTTCTCTCTCCGTTCTGCATCTCCAGTAAAATGAAGGGAGTCCGGTGTGTAGTACCATTAAACCATAGGTTTATAGGTTGTCTACCATTGTGGGATACTTCAGTTGGTTTTGGGGATGTCACACCACAGAGTCTCCCACTGCTTGGTTGAGATGCCCTCTGAGGTGCTGTTCTGCCAAATAGTTTAATAGGTGTGCATGTGAGGGGGAATGAACTGTTGGAGTACTCAGTACGTGTTAGAGATCAAACCCCTAGAGCCATTAGAGGCCCTAACAAGCTTTTCAAAGGGACTGTAGTCCTGGGTAGCCAATTGATGATTGGGGGATGTACTGCCCAGTGGCATAGTTGATGGTATTGAACCAGCTTCAATGCAGGGAGGTTGCAGTCTGACTTGCAGTGTTCAGAGGACTTGTGAGTGTCACCCATGAATAAATCCCTGAGCATTCTACATTTCCCTGGTTGCCAACTAGATAACATATGGGGTAAACTCTGTATTACAGGCAATCGGACTGTTGAGGGAGGGAACAGTAGTGAGACCTCTCCAAAGCACTGTCTTAGCCCAAATCTCTAGCACTGTTTGTGTGGGGATGTCCAGACAAGCACTATGTCATTGGGCATGCTTAGGGAGCCAGGCTAAATCCCAGCAAGGGTGACAGGGCACTGCCCGGTCCACATGAAACCAATGTTTGTCACTCTTGCGGATGGCCCATTCAGAGATATAATGTTAGTGTACTGCCCAGTAATATTCCAAGATGTTAGGACAACCCCCCCTGTCCCCAGGCATCATGAGCATGGAGTGAGGGAGTTGAGGTTGCTTACAACCACTGTAAAAAAGCATGCGTGTCCAGCTGTAGCTGCAGGATATCATCCTGCTGGATAGAGGTGGGCAGAGATTGAAAAAGGTAGAGTACTCGGGAGAATGTTCAATGGCCCAACCAGGATATATACAAAAGTTTCCAGCAGAGCAAGTCATCCAATTTAGAACAGTAAAGGGTCGACCAGTTCACCTGCATCTAAGTAGCCAAGTGGGAGGTGAGACCAAGAGCCAAACATCTAGTTGTGAATGGGACCCATTGAAACAGTGCTAACTCCTGTAGCTCAGAAGTACTCTGCCAGGGTATGGTGAGATTGAGTGCATATGGTTTAGTTATATTAACTTTAAACCCTGATACTGCTTCAAAAGCAGAGAGGCAGTTAACTATCACTGACAGGGAGGTCACTGGTTGAGTGATAGTGAGGAAATTGTTGTCTTTAATGAGACTGATCTTGTGGGCTCGGCCGCCAAAAGCATTGCCAACTATTTCTGCCATTCACCGGACAGTGTTAGCCAAGGGCTCAACCACTAATGCAAAAAGGAGGGGTGATAGCAGGCACCCCTCCTGGTAGCCCCTGGAATTAAGGCTGTGGGGCTGTATACTGACCATTAACACTAATGGTAGCCGCCGCCACTATATAGGAAGCCATGATTTTGGTGCTCATGCTCATGCCCTGGCCCAGTCCTATCTTGCCTAAGACTGCTTTTAGGAAAGTCCAGCTCACCCAATCGATTGCATTCTCCGCATCAAGTGATAGCAGACACGCTGGAATATTATGTTGTTGGATTTTTCAAACAGCTGAGCAACCAAGCAAATATTATCTGCACCTGCCTATTGTGGGTAAATCCCACTTGGTCTGGATCTATAAGAATAGGAGGAAACCATACCAGCTGAGTGGCCAAAAATCTTAGCGTCAGTGTTCGGGATGGCAGTGGGGGTATAGGAGGAGCAGTATGTAGGGTCTTTCCCAGGTTTGGGTGTAAGCACAATTTCAGACTTCGCCATTGTGGGGGTGAGATCGTGGCATGCTTAAACACACTAAAGACCACCAGTAGGCTGTCTTGTAAGTCAGGAAGAAAAAGCCAGAAGGAGGCGACGGAGAGACCATCAGGGCCCAGAAACCCACCAAGAGCAAGGTCACAAACTGCCTGATGCAACTCCTATAGAGTAATAGGAGCATTGAGGTGTTTGGCGTGTTTAGGATCAATGGAATCCCAATCACAGTCTTGCAGGTAAGCATTTATCAAGCCCTAAGAAATGGCATCTTTTGTGTATAGGGTCTGATAGTAATCCTGGAATGCCCTTTGCTTGTTGTGCTCAGTGGTCACCCAAGTCACGCTTCGTTTGGCCTTGTTAGCTCGATGTGCCCGCAATTAGCAATGCAAGATCACCAGCTGGCATTTGTTATGCTGGATGGGGGTCGTGTGGTCCCCCTTCTCCAGGTCTTTGATCTCAGCCAGCTCTACCAGCCTGGATACCCATGCTCTGGCAATTGCAATAGTGGAGATCACTTCTCAATGGTTGGCCAAACCCATTCCAAACTATGTGCAAAGAGGTGTCCAGCAGAGCATTGAATTCAAGATAATCCACAAAGCCCTTACGGAGGGCCGCTACATTTATTGGGTCTCTGAGAAGCTGTGGAGGTAGGCACCAGTGCGGCAGCCCCTTATGGGAGTGCGCTTTGCTGGTCCACACAAGTTCTACATGGGCATGTTCAGAGATGGAAATGTCTGAGATTGCTGCAGTGACTAGATCTCTAAGGAGGGAGTGAGAGAGGAAGAGATATTGCATAAGTATGAGGCATGCACGTGAGTAGAATTAATATTTGCGCATCTCCGGTTGTCTATAGCGCCAGGAGTCTACCGCTCCCAGATCTATAATAATGCATTTTAGTAGAACAGCCATCACCTCTGTACGCTGATATGTTGTTGCTACCATCTTAATCAGGGTCCCATAACAGATCATATCCCCACCCACGATAATGACACTCTAAATCCCGGATAGTTGGTCCTGCAGTACCCTCCGGAGATAGGCGTCCTGTGCTTGATTTGCGGCATAGATTGTAAGCAGCATGAGGGAGGATCTGCCCTGTAGGATCTGTAGGGTTAGGAAACTGCCCTCCTTATCCTTAACTTACTTCTAGGACACGTGTCCAAAAACACAACTTGAATAAGATTCCCACCCCAAGTGTTTGGTGGGGGCAAGAACTCAATAGAAATGTGGATACTTCGGTGTGCCATGCAGCAGGGTATATACCCTCAGGAGATGACTTTCCTGAAGGAGAATTAAATTTGGGTCTTACCACAAGAGGGACCCCCAGACTTGCTTGAGCTGGCTAGGAATGTTTAACCCCAGGATGGTTAAGGAGACTAACTTAGTGAGGGACATCATCCCTATACATCAAAGCAGTACATGTTGCAGGCTGTGCCCAAAGCAGGCAGGAAGCACAGCAGGAAATCAGATGTAGCAGGGTACGGAGCGGGGTGCAGAGTCCCAGGTGCAATCCCCCCAAGAAGTGTTGGACATAGAAGGAAAGATAAAGTAATAAAACCAAACAGACATGTGCCAATAGGCCCCAACATAGCCCTCCATGTCCAGTGGAGACCGGCTTGTAGATGCACAGATTTCATCAGAGGAGTCAACCACTGGGGTGCAAAGTGGGCTGGACGCACTGAACAGAATTCATTATGTGGCAGCATAGAGTGTAGTCGGAGAAAAACTCTGGACCTCCATGGGCCATCTCATCCAAGAGGTTGGACCCATGGGCCACTGGGACCACAGCAGGTGAGAAGAGGGTAGGCCGCACCAGAGGCACACCATCTTTGCTGGGTCACGGGGGCCCAGAGACAGACACAGAGGTGTCTCTGCCCATATTCTGGAGATGGCTAATGATGTATTGCCTGGGCTCTTGAGATTCAGTTTCTTTTTGCCATTCATCACACTATCCATGCTGCACTGTGGCCCATTAACGTGGCAAGTCTTCCCTAGGGGCCCACTGGGGTGGCAAAGGACCCCATCCGGAAGAAAGATTTATGATCCCCAGCAATTGCTTGGCATCTTACAAGGACTGTATAGCCCTCTGTTTCTCCTCCCATGAGGACAAAAGAGTGAAGGGGTACCCCCATTGGTATTGAATTTCCAGTTCCCTCTGGTGGTCCATGATCAGCTTAAATTAATGTCTTTTTCACAGAGCGACAGGAGAGAGATGTTGGAAAAGCTGGATAGTATGGCCTCGGAACACCAGATCCACTTTGCCCCTTGTGGCCCACAGAATAGACTCCTTCTCAGTGAAAAGTGGACCCACATCAGGATGTCTGGAACTGAGTTGGGGTGACCAGTTAATGGTGCCACCTGATGTGCCCTGTCAAGTGCCAGTGGTGAGGCATCTTTCTTGCCCCGAAATTGCATGCAGGAGTTTGGTGTTGAAGGTCATGATATCATCTCCTTCTGCTTCTCTGGGGATGCCTTGTATTCGGATGTTGTTTCAGCGACTTCTATTTTCAAGATCTTCCTGCTGGGCCTTTAATTTGAGCTGTTCGTCCTTGAGTGCCGCCACTCTACGCCAGAGTATCTCCTGATCTTTCATTTGCACATCCACCATCCATTCTAAGTTGTCTATGCGCCCCCCAGCTTCAGAGACTTCTCTGCGAATATCCTAAATGCAAGACTTAAAGTCTGCCTTGATTGATCCAATTTCAGATCAGATCTCCTTGAGTAAGTGGTCCATATAATTCTGGGAGATGAGCACTGGTGCTTCTCCGTGAGGCGCTGCCACGACCATGCATTCTACAGGGGCAGCTTCAGCTGCAGGCGGTTTGTTCTCGAGCGAGGTCACTGAAGTTCCTTTGTGGGTTTGAGGCATGGCATGCTGTAGCATAGTAGCCATGTGAATCCTGGGCCCCCTGGACAAGGCTCGTCAGTGACCGCACTCTGTGAATCCACAAACAATAAATGCAGGGCACAGGTGTGGCTCTGTACTGTGTCTCTAGCCTCAGGGCTTTCAGAGGAGAAGGTAAAATCCTAGGTGTCAGCAGAGGAGAAAGGAGTCTGCCCACTCTGGCCCTGGGTGGGTAAGCCAACAAGAGAAAAAAAGAAAATACCACCTGAGGCGGGGAAAACGAGGTGCAAAGACAAAATGTTCTCAGCACATCCTCGATAGTCAGTGCAGCAGGTGAGTAGGGGTGTGATCATGGCCATGGGGCACCGGTCTCCCTCTGCTCCAAATCCACTGCACTGATCCTGTTATTGAGGGTTCTGCCTGGTTGCCAGGTAAGAGCCCCGAGCCTTATCTCACGGGAAGGAGCTCTAATGAGCGGTACCAGTGCTCAGCAATGAGGTCACCTGGAGGCCTCACTTCACAGTCTGGGGTTCCTCAGGGCAGGCACAGTTGTTGGCTTGGTATGCAGTGTTGGGTGGCCCCAGATGGTAGTCTCACCAGGTCTTCCAGAGCTGCCCATCAGGTCCAGAGCAATGAGGTGGCATGCAAGATGGCAGACCCGCAAGGCAAGCCCGGGCCAGGATGCTTCATGTAAGGCCTTTAGGGCTATGTGGCATTGCAGTCATTCCACAGGGCACAGTAGGCCTCCACCGCAGTGTGATCACAGGTCCAGCCAGAGGGAAGGAGGTGAAGGTAGGATTGCCCCGCCACCGCTGTATCCTGCTGGCTCGGTGTGCAAGTGCATGACCCGTCTCAGTGAGCCTCCGAGGGTGGCGCTCATCTTTGTTGCGCCCCAGGGCAGTCACGGCCTCTGCTGTGGCCAACAATGGCAGAGGCCCCAGGTGCAAATCTCTCTAGCTCCAACCATTAGTTGTAGAGCAGCAGGGTAGCAGCAAAATGGGTGCCCAGTAATGTCAGCTCCAGCAATGAGTCATTGGACGTGGTATTCATGAGGTGCTCGCAGTGCTGCTGTCAGCCTCTCCGCCTGGCCTAGGAGATTCCACAGGACAATTGCGGTAGTATTTGTTCTCTAGGGGCCTGGAGGCTACTGTGTAGGTGCAGAGGGATCCAAAGATGAGGCGAGATGCATCTCACTCCAGTCCCATCCTGGTCATGCCCCCTCAAAGTATGAATAGAAGAGAACTTGCGATGAGGAATTTGAGGATGTTAAGAAGTGTTTAGCATATGCCCCTAAATTGAATTAAATTATTCCTCGGTACTGGAACAGCTCCTTCCCTTATCATGATTGCGTTTATGTACGTTAGGACACAGCCGAGATTTTTCTAAACACTCCAGGAAACTTTTTTTCAGAAGTCAGATGCTCTAAAATTGTTTGAACTTGAATTTGAGGTTCTGTATTAGAGATTAAATAGATTCCTAAATCCTTTTGCACAGCTACCCGAAGATGCCGTCACCTCTTACTGAAACAGTAAAGTAAACCTATTCTTTTACTCTATTTTTTTCTTGAAAGTTCCCTTTTATCTTCATAGTTTGACATACATTCTCTATGAACTCCTGGTTGTAGGTCCATATTCATAACATTTACATTTGTGACAAACAATTCTTTAAAAACTTTGCATGAAATAATAGTTAATCTATTATCTATAAACAAACATAATTTAAATCTCCTTGGCATCTATTTTCATATGTCTTTCTGATTACGTGTGTCACATTTACTCGTCTCTAAATCTATTTTGCCATATATTTCCGTGAGGTTATGATTGCCACTTATCCATACAGGGTAGTACCTCCTACAACACATCATGTAGTGTTGACTACTCCCACATTTGTTAGCTATTGCTTTCAAAGCAGAGCACCATTTTGAGCTGCCCATATGCCCTGCCTAACGACAATGAAAACATTGACCCTTGAAATTATGCTCACTACGTTTGATTAATTCAACCTTGTATGACAAGATTTACCATCCCTTTACTTTTAGTATCTCTGCTCCCAGTATTGCTTTTATTTCTAATTCGCATGTTAAAATATGTTCAATTTTGTTTAGTTACAATTTGCAATTAACAAAGAGGCAGGTCATATTTTAACCATATGTCTTATTTTACTCTTTCTATGTTACAGGTAGGTAACAATTGGTCTCTAATGCGCTCATCATTCACGGTCCCAAACTTAAATGTTGCAGCTAATTTTCTTAAAGCTGAGACACATTCCTCATTTGTCCCGCCTTTTTTTTGTGACCTCTTACCAAAGTGGCAATGTTCTAATGTGGTGCTAATGCATTGTAGAAAATTAATATGAAATTTTGTTACACAGATGTCAAAAGCATTGAACCTCTAAAATCTTCTACACCTAAATCTGGCAGATGTGTTAGTGTCTCCTGTCCCTCTTCACCTAAAAACATTTTTCCTATTACTCCATCTCATTGGAGGCTCAGCTAGACAGGATATAGAGAATGGTGGAGGAATAACATTCAGCATATTTAACCCCTTCGCTGCCAGGTCTTTTCCCCCTCAGGTGCCAAGCCTTGTTTTGGCTGTTTGGGGTAGTTTGCGCTTAGGCCCTCATAACTTTTTGTCCACATAAGCTACCCACACCAAATTTGCGTCCTTTTTTTCCAACATCCTAGGGATTCTAGAAGTACTGAGACTTTATGGGTTCCCCTGAAGGAGACCAAGAAATTAGCCAAAATAAAGTGAACATTTTGTTTTTTTCAAACAAATGGGAAAAAAGGGCTGCAGAAGAAGGCTTGCTTTTTTTCCCCTGAAAATGGCATCAACAAAGGGTTTGCAGTGCTAAAATCACCAGCTTCCCAGCTTTCCGGAACAGGCAGACTGGAATCAGAAAACCATATTTTTCAACACACTTTTGGCATTTTACTGGGACATACCCCATTTTTAAAAAAATGTGTGCTTTCAGCCTCCTTCCAGTCAGTGACAGAAATTGGTGTGAAACCAATGGTGCCCAGGGGTCCCTCTAGTGGTGGACACACTTCTGATTGATGTGTCCTGGGGACAGAGGTATGGGCCGGCTGGGTGGGTGCTGTGGTGGTGTTTTCTGAGGGGGAGGCTCTGTGATGGTGAGAGACTGTCCCTGGGTAACCGAATGTCCGGAGGTTTATGATGGGCCTGGGTTGGTCATCCAGATCCAGGCAACCAGAGCTGCTGTCATCACTGTGGGCCTCTTTTGTGGGGGGACTGGATGTTGCTGGCACCTCTTCTCCTGTGACATTGGCTGGGATACCTGTGGGGATGTAAGTGTAGTGTTATTGTTTCTGTGTGTGACATATTGTGCATGGGTGGATTGCCCTCTATGGTTGTTATTGCCTTGGCAGCTTTGCCTTGTGTGAGTTGTTATTTGATGGGCTAGCTGATTGTCTCTCTTCTGAACCTGGAGGTGAAGGTAATAACATCAACAGTAGGTAACAAGCAAGTGCATTTGATTCCTGACCTCATGCACCCAGACCAGGATGGGTTCATGCTGCATCATGCTCCCTGGCACAATATTAGACGTTTATAGAACATGTTGGCACTGGCCGATTGACTAGAGGGACCAGCCGTGGTCCTTCTTTGCAGACATGATTCCAGGAGCTGGAAATACTTGTTCACTCTCCTTCATCGTTTACATCTCGGCCCTACATTTCTCTCCCACCTCTAACTGTTATACACCGACCTGATAGTGAGAGTGCAAGTGGCCATTGCCAGATTAGGCATCTTCAGGATCCAGTAGGGGACGAGACAGAGATGCCACCTGCCCCCCGCTGTTGCTTTTGTTATGCAGCCCTTGGTTGTGTGGGTGAGGATGGGCGCTCAGTTGCGCAGCTCTGATTGGGAGGAGGGAGCCTCTGATAGAAAAGCATTATATGCAGATGACGTCCTCTTCTTCTTAAGTGCAAGGCCCCGCATCCTATAAATTATGCACACATTTGGCAATACATTGGGCCTTCATATCAGTATCTCCAAATATACGGTGTTCCTGTCACATAGTTGCCTGCAGGGCATCAGTTGGGCATCAGAGTTGCAGATAACCTCGGAGGTTTTAGGTACCTACGTGTATTGTGTCCCCTGATGTTGAAGTGGCATGGAACTGAAACCATGAACCCATACTGGCCCACCTGTGGGAGGATGTTTGGGTGTGGTCTCTCTTCCTGATGGGCAGATCAGCCATTTTTAAAATGGTGCCATTTCCCTTTTTCTTCTACCAATTACATAACTTCTCATGGGGCATCCCATGACAGTGGTTATGAAAACTAAACTTTAACCTCCGCAGCTTCCTTTGGGATGGCGATGGCCCTGTATTGTTCTCAGCAAATGCCTTACATCTACTTACTGAAGAAGCACTTCAGCGGCCGAAATTGAATTGTACTACCAAGGCTCACATTTGCTGATAATGTATTACTGGTGGTTTGGCCTCCAGGGCGACCCCACCGTTGCATCCAAGAGGTGGGCTATGGAAGATACCACTCTAGTCTCATATTTGTATGGTGGAGGCAGCCTCAGTGGGATCCCTCTGGCTACCAGAGAAGCTCTTTACCAATGGAAATATACTCTCCGACCGATGGGCTTGTAGGGGAGGCTGACGGAGGCTACTCTACTCTGCCGCAGGTGGCTGAACTGAAGGGCTTTGAGAAATGGGACCTGATAGGGAGCTCTACCCTGAGAGATTTTATGAGTCGAGCTGTCCTCAAATCCTTTCAAACTCTACAAAAGGAATGCACGTTTCACCACATTCAGTTCCATCATTATTTACAACTCTGTCATGCCCTAACTCCAAACATTGTAGTCGTGACTGACCACTCTGAATTTCATCCATGGGTACGGTTATTTCCGGAGACCTGGGAAACCATAAGATTGCAAAGATATATCAAACTGCCATCTCTAATCAACATGATTAATTCTTGGCCCTCTGGAGGGCATGAGGAATGATCCAGGGAACCAGAAGGAAAAAGACTGAATTGTGGCCAAAGGGGAACCTAGAGTGGTAGTTATTGCAGGCAAACTCAGACTGACACAGCTTAAATACCTCCACAGGGTCTAGCTCACTGGCTTTCTCTTATGGAGGATGGGAGAGATTGCTTCCCCAACCTGCCTCCGATGCAACACTGCAGACAGAACATTCATAAACACAGTCTTGGGAAGTCCTGCCTTTGATCCATTTTGGCAAGAGATGTCTTCCTATCTGGGTGGGGTTCTGGCCTTGCAGATCCTGATGGACCCTAAACGTACCCTCTTACATTTCATTGACACATTGGGTAGAAATTGTTACAAATTAGCGCTGCTTTTCCTGGTCCTGACCTAGCTAAACAGGACATAGCGAGAGAGCGGAAGGTAACAGCTCCCTGACCTTGGCAATATAGAAAAAAGGATGGACCATCGTATGGGCTTGGAGGTGGTGAGATACAAGGCGCGTGGCTGCCCAAAAAAACATGCAAAGTTGTGGCAGGCATGAGCAGAATATGGAGGCATTGTGTTGGAACCTCTACACCCTATGCACAAAATACTGAACAGAAATTCAATCTTTCAAGGGATGAGGTGCAATTGAGAGGCGGTGGGTCATTTGACGGTGTTCTCAGAGATGTTGCTTTCATATAACTATTGTGGGTGTTGGGGTGGGGTGGGGTGGGGTGGGGAAGGGCAGGGGTGAACACATAGGGATCTGCCTATGTGTGTGTTTTTTTGTGCATTTTCCTCAAGGGGCTATTTTCATATTTCAAAACCAATAAAATATGTTTTAAAAAAAAATCCTTATTATGCTTCTCTTGTGTATCCACAGATGGCATTGGCATTTGTTCAACCATAGAGAGACAGTACACAAGGATTATAGAGGACATGACAGAACCTTCTCTCAACTGTAACTTCCAAATGCTCCAGGGATGAAATCAAAAGGTCTTTCTCTGTTCCAACAAATATTGGGAAAACATGCACAGGTGAACTCCTCTTGCCGGTAAAAGTCAAATGTGAAACAGTATGTTTAATAACATGACTAACAACTTGAGCGCAGTCCACCTTTTGCCACGTGTGAACTTTCTTTTTTCAGGCTCTTGCAGCTCAATCCCAAATAGGCCTGTCACTCTGTGTGCAGTTGCACTGCTCACACCTGTGGGCTTGTATAAATCGTGTTTGCTGCCTCCCCTGCAGATTTCACATGTCTGTGCTTGAGGTCATGCTTTTGGCCTTAGTCAGTCCACATATGATTTCAATCTAATAGCCTTCTGAATTTTCAAAAAACTCTGATGTTCAAACACCACTTGTGTGCATGCAGCTTTCTTGGTGGGTAAAATCCATGCCGGTCACACAGCTGCACTATGCCTGGAGCACAGTGAACACACTTCGATCACCAATACTCATTGTCCAAACTCCTTGATCCACTTTAAAAGTTTCAAAGTCAGTTTCAAATATCCCACATGTGTGTGTCTCTGTCACACACTCTTCTCTCCCACTGAGAGCATATCTCCTCCAGCTCTTGTTTGTTTGGTGGGGTTCCTCAATGTTCTTGCTGGAGCAGGAATCTTAGTTTAAATACCGGTTTACAAGGTAAGGGTTACCAACTCCTCAGGGAGAAATCCCTGCTGTTTCACTCTGGGCCAGTGGATCTTTGACGTTAGTTGAGATTACTCAGGATCTCTTCATCAATTAAATTATCATCACAAGATCAATAATATCTTCAGTCAATAATGAGAGTAGGTGTGAGTTTTAAAAGCTTTATTATTCATATCTTTTATAGTATTTCATCTTAATTGAGAGCTAAGCAATGCTGAGCATTCAGCATCTTGCAGACTCTGTCTTTCTCTGTGAGTAAAATGTCTCATGCTAAGCGAATTTGTAACATCATTGACCTAACAGCCAATAATTCTGTTAACAACTAATAAAGCTCCAGAAGTACTAGTTGCCAATTTGTCTACTACTGTTGAATGTTTTACAATATTTTCTTCATTTCAGACAACTCGCACTGGTGGGATGATCACTCCCAAAAATTCTCCAATGAATTGTGTTCCTTCACATATATTACGTGTGTGTCTGTGTGATGATGTCATTGTCAAAGTATCTATACTATTTACATGATACATGTTAGGAAACTGCAAAACTAAATAGCAAATACCCTCCCAAACAGCTGGTAATTTAAAATAAGCGTCCTGTTCACAGTCAAAAGAAACTCCTGGTAGGACTATCTCTCCTCCTTGTAAAATTTGCCATGAGCCTCCTGGGAACTCAAATGGGTATTCACAGTTCCTATTTCTTACAGGATTCTTTCTAAGTTGGTTTAATTCTTCTGAAAACACACATTTTCTCTTCTGTCTAATTTCACTTTAGGATAAATCATTTTCTTTCTGAAATCATTTTCCCCTATTTTCCAAACATTTTTCAAAACAGTGTTTGTCAGACTTTTCATCATTGGCGTGGTCTCCCTTAACTTTTTGCCTCTGTTTCCCAGGTTGTTGATGTGTGCTGGACTCTGATTTTGCTGTTTTTGTTAACTCTCAGCACTTTACCACTGGTAACCAGTGCTACAAAAAGTGTATGTAATAGGCTTATCCATGATTGGCATATTTGATTTATTAGTACGTCCCTAGTACAGTGTACTAGAGGAACCCAGGGCCTGTAAATTCAAATGCTACTAGGGGGCCTGCAGCACTGGTTGTGCCACCCACATACGTAGCTCTGTAATCATGTCCCATGCCTGCCATTGCAGTGTCTGTGTGTGCAGTTTTAACTGTAAATTCAACTTGGTAAGTGTACCCAGTTGCCAGGTCTAAACCTTCCCTTTTCTTACATGTTAGACACCCCTAAGGTAGGTCCTATGTAGCCCCAAGGGCAGGGTGCAGTGTATGGTTAACGTAGGACATATACGCCCTCATTACTACTTCGGCGGTCTTGTCAAAAGACCGCCGAAGCCGCGGGTGCCAACATACCGCCATCACGGTATGCGTGACACACTATTATGACTTTTCCGCTGGGCCAGTGGAAAAGTCACAACAGCACTGAAGCCGGCTCGTAATAGAGCCAGCGTAATGTTGATGTGCAGCGGGTGCAGCAGCACCCGTCGTGCATTTCGCTGACCGTAATTCACTTTGGGAGCAAATGGACATGTGGAGTTTGGGGACTCTGAGCTCACAATTTAAAAATACATCTTTTAGTAAAGTTGGTTTTGAGATTGGGTGTTTGAAAATGCCCTTTTTAAAAAGTAGGCATTTTCTTGCTTAAACCATTCTGTGACTCTGCCTGTTTGCGGATTCCCTGTCTAGGTTAGTTTGACAGTTGGGCTGTTTGCACCTCTCTCTAGACAGTGACACAAAGGGAGCTGGGGTGTAGCCTGCATATCCCGATGAGCCATCTGAGCTAGGAGGGAGAGGAGGAGTGGTCACTTACACCTGAAAGGGCTGTGCCTGTCCTCACACAGGGCAGGATCTCCCAAACAAGAGAGACTTTCCTTTGAGGTAAGCCTACTTCAAATGCCAAAATGGGTATAAGAAGAGCACCCAAACCCCTGAAAATTAGATCACTTCTGGAAATCAAGAGGAACCTCTGCCAAGGAGAAGAGCTGAGGAGAAGTGCAGCCCTGCCTGTGACTGTGCTTTGTGGAGCTATCCTGCAGTTGCTGCTTCTGCCTGTGATAGGGGACAAAGACTGGACTTTGTTGTGCATTCCTGCTTGTGAAGAAATCTTCAAGGGCTTGACCTGAGCTTGCCTCCTGTTGTTGAAGTCTCATGGCTATCAAAGACTTCCCCTGCCAGCACCTGGGCTCTCTGCTGAGACTCCTGCCCTGCCAAATGGTGCCCTATCCAGTTCCTGGGCCTTTGAAAGGTGAAGCTAGCAGACAAAGACCGAAAATCCATGCACAGACCACCTTGCAGGGAAATTTTCGATACACCTTCCGAGACGCGGCTGCGAAATGACGCGCCGCCGGCTTTGCAGCTGAAATCAACGTTCCCCATGCATCGCAGCTGGAAGATCGATGCACACGCCTGGAGAAACGACGTGCAACACCTGCCAATGGAGGCTGATAACGTCGCAACCCCATGCAGCACAGTTTTGTGATACCGTTTGACCAGATTTTCGACGGAACATCATTGGGTGCGGAAAAACAATGCAAAGCCTGCCCGGACCCGAGGTGCCTGTCCGGATGATAGCATCGCTCTCCTGCGGAGAGGAAAAATTATGCACATTGACCCGACCGGAGGAGGAATGATGCACGGTCTCACTTGCGAGTGAGAAATAGACCCATCGCTGGCCTTTTCTGACGCACTCTCACCCATGCAGTGTTATTTTGACGCAACCCAGGTACTTTTTTACGCTAACAGTGTTAGCACTGTTTTCTAAGGATTTAAGGCCCTCATTATGACATTGGCGGTAAATTCCACTTACCGCCATGCTGACTGCCGCCAACATACCACCGCCGCGGTGGATATCCGCCAACCATATTATGGCACACACATACCAATCCATCACTGTACAGCCACACACACAAGTCCGCCAGCCCAAAGGTTAGTGATAAACTGGTGGTATCCAAACCCACACCGTTACGCCAACAGAACAACGCCCACAACATTATGACCCACTAATCACTGCGGTGGACATTCAATGGCAGTAAACCATTGGCGGTACATACTGCTGCGCTCAAATTACACACACGCATACAAAACAACACCACATTGGTCAATTTAAATATTTAACACCTGACACCTATACACACACCACATCCATACACCCACACCACTATAAAACACACACCCATATTACCCACAACCCTTTATGACTACAAACCATTGCAAATGAAGAGAGAGACAGCAAGAGTACCCACACAACCAGAGCCACATACCACCATCACCTATACACCACCCAGGCACCTCACAGCACACACCCCAACACACCACCCTACACACCCTCACCCACACCAATCACACCACACTCATGGCATCACAACGGCACCACAGGTTCTCTGATTAGGAGCTAAGGGTCATGGTGGAGGAAATCATCCGGGTAGAGCCACAGCTATTTGGATCACAGGTGCAGCAGATATCCATTGCTAGGAAGATTTCGCTATGGCGGAGGATCGTGGACAGGGTCCACGCAATAGGACAGGACCCCAGAACAAGGGATGGCATCAGGAAGAGGTGGAACCACCTACGGGGAAAGGTACGTTCCATTGCAGCAAGACACCAACTTGCTGTACGGAGGACTGCCGGTGGACCCCCACCTCTTCCCCCACAGCTAACAACATGGGAGGAGCACGTCTTGGCAATCATGCATCCTGAGGGCCTGGCAGGAGTAGAAGGAGGACGGGACTCTGGTAAGTCAATTCCCTATTACTACCACCCCCCTACCTGCATGCCATCACATACCCCACCCTCACTCCCATCACTCCACCACCTCCCACACACCCCACCATCACAACCCACACATCCCAATGCCAAGCCCTGCATGCAACACCAATGCATGGACACCCCTCACAGACCTACATGGATACCTATCACGACAGCATGCACACTAGAGAGAATCACCTAGACCACCAAATAACAACTCCCACAAGAAAAAACTGCCAGTGCAAATCCAACCAAAGAGGGCAACACACCCATGCACAATATGTCACACACAGAAACAATAACACTTCATTTACATCCCCACAGGTAACCCAGCCAATGTCACCGGCGAAGAGGTGCCAGCAACATCCAGTCCCCCAACAGAAGAGGCCCACAGTGTTGACAGCAGCTCTGATCGCCTGGATCTGGATGACTAACCTGGCCCATCTGGGACCTCCGGACAGTCGGTTACCCAGGCACACTCTCACACCACCACAGAGTTTCGCCCCTCAGGAAACACCAACACAGCACCCACCCAGCGGGCCCATTCCTCTGTCCCCAGGACACGTCAATCAGCAGTGTGTTCACCACTACAGGGACCCCAGAATCACAGGACAATCAGGGACCTGGGGTCAGTGGCAGGGGGCCCACAGTTCACGGGTTAGAGGCACAGGACAACAGGGAAGCTGGGAGGAGTGCTGTGCAACAGGGGGAGGACAAGCCCATGGAACATACCCTCCAAAAGGCCCTCACCGCGATCCTGGGAGCATACCAACATTCCCAGGATACGCTGGGCCAGATTCTGGACAAGTTGCAGGAGAACATGTGGCTGCAGGAGGGACAGTACCTGGGGATCAGGGAGGACTTGAAGGCCATCAGCACCACCCTGGTCTCCATTGCAGGGGTGCTGGCAGACATGGCCAACAGTATAAGGGAGGCAGTGGCACACCACCGGGCCCCTGACACTAGCCAAACCACTGAACAGCCTTCCACCTCTGCTAGTGGACAGGAGGCCCCGCCACAGAACCAACAGGCCACCAGCACCCAACCCCCTGCAGAAGGAGAACCACCCCACAAACATTCTCTGTGATCCAGGTAGAAGCCAGAGACTACTGCCAAGACACCCGCCAGGAAATAAGACTCTCTGGATTGTCACCCTTGTGTCCCACTCTGTCAACCTGTCCACCTTGAACTGCGATTGCTCCCCTTCCTATGCCCCCTTGAACAATGTACCTGTGATAAAAATAGACTGGACTCTAACCTGGACTTTCCTCCATAATCACCCCAGCCCATTGCACTACGCCCTCTTCTTCAGAGCACTGCAATAAACACACTTTGATAAAATACAATTATGGTGTATGTCAAATGTTTTCAAGATGTATTCGTTTAACCAGGTTCAAACATTGCAATTCAACTGTACAGTATTGTTTACATTGGGAAGACCTGTAGTTGGCTGCACTGAACACACCGGGAGCAATATTGGGGCACCAACATCTGCAAAAAGAGATGCCAAAGGGTACAGTGAGTGGGCATAGAAGTAGGAATACACAGCCTGCCACTGACAATGTCACACATCAAACTGTCAATTATATGTGTATTAACACTGTCTTACATGTCTCTCATTGGAAGTATTGATGAATAATTGCACTTCTGTTGTCCTCATCCTCACCCTCTGCCTCCTCATTTTCACTGTCCACAGAATCCACTGCTGCTACATGGCCATCTCCAGCCTCCTCCTCCTACAGAAAAGGTACCTGGCGATGCAAGGCAAGGTTGTGCTACATACAGCATGCCACAATGATCTGGCAGACCTTCTTGGGTGAGTAGCACAGGGATCCACCTGTTAGATGGAGGCAACAAAACCTGGCCTTCAGGAGGCCAAAGGTCCTCTCTATAATCCTTCTTCCTCACCCATGTGCCTCATTGTAACTTTCCTCTGTCCTTGTCTTGGCATTCCTCACAGGGGTCAGTATCCATGAGAGGTTGGGTTAACCAGAGTCACCTGCAAATATTGAGGGACAACTGTTAGCCACACACTGACCCTTAGGGCCCACAACATACCCATACACCAACATTCACTGAGTGGGAACCAGGGCTCACCTATTAGCCACATCCTGTGCCTCTGGAGTTGGGCCATCACATTTGGGATGCTGCTATTCCTCAGGATAAAGGCATCATGCACAGACCCAGGATACTTTGCATTGGCTTGGGAGATGTACTGATCTGCCAGGCACACCATCTCGACATTCATGGAGTGAAAACTCTTTTGATTTCTGAACACCTGTTAATTTTCCCACTTCTATGCCCACTTACTGTACCCTTTGGCAATTCATTTTACAGATGTTGGTGCCCCACTATCGCTCTAGGTGTGATCACTGCAGCCACAAACAGGTCTTTCCTATGTGCACAATTACAGCACAGTTGAATTGCAATGTTTGAACCTGGTTAAGCGAATGCATACTTTAAAAATGTAACATACTCCAAACTTGTTTTTTTCCAAGGGTATTTATTGAAGTGCTAAGAAGAAGAGGGGAAAGTGCATTGGGATGGGGTGATGATGGAGGAAAGTCCAGGGTATTGTTCCAGTCTATTTGTAGCACAAGTGTATTGTCCATGGGGACATAGAAAGAGGAGCAATGGCAGTTCAAGATGGACAGGGTGACAGAGTGGGACACAAGGGTGAAAATCAGGAGAGTCTCATTTCCTGTCGGGGGTCTTGGCAATAGTCTCTGGCTTCTGCCTGGATCGCATGGAACATTTGCTGGGTGGTTCTCCTTCTACAGGGGAAGGGGTACTGGTGGCCTGTGAGTCCTGTGGCGGGCCTCCTATCCACTAGTGGCAACGGAGGTGGAAGGCAGTTCAGATGTCTGGCTAGTGGCAGGGGCCCGCTGTTGTGAGACTGCCTCCCTCCAAATGTTGGCCATGTCTACCAGCACCCCTGCAATGGAGACCATGGTGGTGTTGGGGGTCTTCAAGTCCTCCTCGATCCCCTGGTACTGTCCCTCCTGCAGCCACCTGTTCTCCTGCACGTTGTCCAGGATCTGGCCCATCGAGTCCTGGGAATGTTGATATGCTCCTAGGATCTTGGTGAGTACCTCCTGGAGAGTCGTTCCATGGGCCTGTCCTCCCCCTGGCGCACAGCACTCCTCCCAGTTTCTCTGTTCTTCTGCGCTTCTGTCCCCTGAACGGTGTGCCCACTGCCACTGACCCCTGGTCCCTGATTGTCTTGAGTATGCGGTGTGCCATGGGGTCCCTGTAGAGGTGGACACACTGCTGATTGACGTGTCCTGGGGACAGAGGTGTGGGTATGCTGGGTGGGTGCTGTGGTGGTGTTTCCATATGGGGGAGGCTCTGTGGTGGTGTGTGACTGGGCCTGGGTAACCGGCTGTCCAGAGGTCCTGATGGGCCAGGTTGGTCATCCAGATCCAAGCGACCAGAGGTGCTGTCATCACTGTGGGCCTCTTCAGTTGTGGGACTGGATAGTGCTGGCACCTCTTCTCCGGTGACATTGACTGGGATACCTGTGGGAATGTAAATGATATGTTATTGTTTCTGTGTGTGACATATTGTGCATCAGTAGGTTGCCCTATTTGGTTGTATTTGCCCTGGCAGATTTCACTTGTGTAAGTTGGTATATGGTGGGCTAGCTGATTCTCTCTAGTGTGCATGCTTTGGTGATTGGTGTCCATGCAGGACTGTGAGTGATGTCCATGCATTGGTGGTGCATGCAGGGCTTGGCATTGGAATGAGTGGGATGTGATGGTGGGATGTGTGGGAGGTGGTGGAGTGATGGGAGTGAGGGTGAGTGTGAGGGTATGTGATGGCATGCAGGTAGGGGGGGTGATAGAAGTAGAGAGTTGATTTGCCAGAGTCGAGTCCTCCTCCTACTACGGCCCGGCCCTCAGGATGCATAATTGCCAAGACTTGCTTCTCCCATGTTGTTAGTTGTGGGTCCTCTGTACAGCGGGCTGGTGTCTTGCTGCAATGGAACGTACCTTCCCCCTTAGGTTGTTCCACCTCTTCCTGATGTCATCCCTACTTCTTGGATGCTGTCCCACGGCGTTGGCCCTGTCCACGACTCTCAGCCATCGCTCCGTCTTCCTAGCTATAGATATCTGCTGCACCTGTGCTCCAAATAGCTGAGGCTCTACCTTGATAATTTCCTCCACCACGACCCTTAGCTCCTCCACTGAGAATCGGGGGTTTCTTTGTGATGTCATGGTTGTTGTGTAAGGTGTGTAGGTGAGGGTGTGTAGGTTAATGTGTTGGGGTGTGTGATGTGGGGTGCATGAGTGGTGTATAGGTGTGAGTGGTATGTGGCTCTGGTTGTGTCAGTGGTCTTGCTGTGTCTCTCTGGTGGCAATTATTTGTAGTCGTAAAGGGTTGTGGGTAATGTGTGTGTGTTTTATAGTGGTGTGAGCGGGTGGGTGTGGTGTGTGCTTGAGTGTCAGGTGTGTGTTATTTAAATTGACCAATATAATGTTGTTTTGCATTTGTGTGTATTTTGAGCGTGGCGGTATGTACCGCCAATGGTTTACCGCAGTTGATTTTCCACCGGAGTGATTCGTGGGTCATATTGTGATGGGCGTTGTTCTGTTGACGTAACGGTGTGGTTTTTTATACCACCAGTTTATCACTGACCTTTGGTGTGGCATACTTGTGTCTGTGGCTGAATAGTGATGGATTGGTGTGTAAGTGTCATAATATGGTGAACGGATATCCGCTGTGGTGGGGGTATGTTGCATGGCAGTCAGCATGGCGGTAAGTGGGATTTACTGCCAATGTCATAACGAGGGCCTTAATCTTTAAAAATTCATAACTTTACTTGTGTATGTTTGATTTTTGTTATTTTGGTCATGTTTTGTTTAGATAAATATTAACTATTTTTCCAAACCTGTGTTGTGTCATTTTGTAGTGTTTTCAATGATGTGGGTTGGTACAAATACTTTACACCTAGACTCTGAAGTTAAGCCTGCCTGCTCGTGCCAAGCTACCAATGGGGTGTGCGAGGGTTAACTAAGGGTGATTTTCCTTTACCCTGATCAGAGTGAGGGTCCTTGCTTGGACAAGGGATAATCTGACTGCCAACCAAAGACCCCATTTCTAACATTGGTGATCAGTGGTTGGGATCGGACTTGTATTCGTACTTGACATACAGTGATTAAGTGTACACTACTGTTTTCAGTGCAGAACACTATGTGACCACATACTACTTGTCTTGTGATTTTTGCCTTTTCTCTTTTTGGGATTTTTCTGTACTTCCATTTTGTGGTAATCTTTGATTGACTTTTCAACTCCATTGGGGAACTTGTTTTTCTGCCTTTGGAACTTTGCACTAGCTCTTAATCATGTCTCAATCTGCAGATGCATCAGTTGGAGCTGCTTTCGATCTAGAGAAACTGGAGAGCTATACAGTGGCTCAGTTGAAGCAGTTCTGTAGAAATCTTGCCTGTCCCGTTCAGGGCTCCACCAGGAAGGAGGAGCTGCAAAAGGCGCTCAGGGCCTGGGTGACAGCCAAGGAAACTGAAGGGCACACAGAGGATGAGGAAGGAGGGTGAGGAGGAGGGTGAGGAGGAGGAAGAGCATTCCATACACAATGGTATTGTGGGTGGGCCTGTTATGTACAGGGAGAGGGTCTCCAGGGCAGGTAGTAGTCTCTCATCTAAGGGGCTGACTCCTGAAGAGTTGCAGGACAGACAGGCAGAGAGGGCTCACCAGTTGGAGAAAATGAGGATGGCCATGGAGGAGAAAAAGTTATTGTTGGCTCATGAGCTCAGCTTGAGGGAGCTGGATCAGAGGATCCAGTCTAGTAGGGATGGTGGCAGCAACATCACAGTGCAGCCTGAGAGGAGGGTGCACATTCCTAAAGATCTTGTGAAGGATTACAAAAGGGAGGATGACATATTCTTGTGGTTTAAGGGATATGAGTCTGCTCTCCATATGAATCTGCTCCCTGGAGCTCATTGGGGGCTGGTCTGTGGAAGCACTTTGAGGTAGAGGGGAGGGATACACTGACATCCTTAGGGGATCCTCAGGGGCTCATCTACTCTATCATGAAGGATGCCCTACTCACAATATATGGTCTCACACCTGAGCAGTATAAAGAAAAGTTCAGGTCCTATAAGAGGAAGGAATCCCAAACATGGCTGGAATGTGTTTATTTATTCTGCAGGTCACTGGATGGTTGGGTGAAAGACAGTAAGGTGGCAAAGTATGAGGGGCTTTACAATTTGAATGCATGGGAGCATATGTACAGTATATGTTTTCCAGAACTGTGCCAGCACCTTATTGACAGCAAGCTGACTCACCCCAGGAAGCTTGCGCAGGAGGTGGTCCACTGGGAGAGCACCAGGATCCAGAAGAGGTATGGGGGAGACCACGCCAAGGGTGGGCAGGGTCCCTCTCAGAAGAAAGGGGGGGTAAGGGTAAACAGGGGGTGTTCTCTAAATGGCCCCAACCTATTTCCCAGGGTAAGGATTCCCAGCCCCCCAGTGAAACCATGGTTCTCCAAACTAAAACCTGTGGAGGGGGGGTCCCCCGCAAAAGTGTTATGCATGTGACCAGGTGGGTCATGTGAGGGGGACCCCAAATGCCCCAAGAGTACACCGGCACCCACTGGTGCGCAGCCCTAGGGTTTGGCTAGTGTAGCACATGCAGAGGAGTTGGTTCCAGGTGGGTGGGAGCCAGCTGAGATGACCCTTGTCTCACTAGGGGACAGTGAGATGGCCCAGAGAACCCTAGTGCCTGAAAACACTAAAAAGTACAGGCAGTGGGTGACCAATGGACAGAAGGTGGAGGCTCCGAGAGACATAGGAGCCAGTGTGACTACAGTGAGGAGTCACCTGGTGTCTGAAGAGCAGATAGATCTCCGGGTACTTCACCAAGTAGTTGCAGTGGACAACTCAGCCTGTGCAGAGTGGCGCAGGTTTACTTTGAATGGAGGGATCTCAGGTTCCTTGAAGGTCGCTGTGAGTCCAACCATGCCTGTAGATAGTTTTCTTGGCAATGACCTGGAGGATTCCCCTTGGAAGGAGATAGAACACAGGCCACACTTGGAGATGTTGGGTCTGCCAGGGTTGGCATGCGTGTTTACCAGGTCAACGGCAGGCTGTCAGGGTGACCAAGAGCCCTTGGAGCCTGAAACAGTGGCCTAGGGGACCGCCAAAAAGAGGAAGGGACAGAAGTTCCCAGGTCCAGAAGGAGGCGGAGCCTGAGGGTGACGGCCCAGAGTCTACAGGGGAACAGGTGGCTGAACTGAGGGAGGTCCCTGAGCTTTCACAGTGGCAGCAGGAAGGGGGACCCACCAGGGAGGCATTCTGTGAGGAACAGAAGACATGCCCTACTCTAGCGGGTTTACGGCAGCAGGCTGCAGACCAGGCGGCTGGCAAGGAGCCAGGATCTCACCTGATCTACTGGGATGACGGCCTCCTGTATAGTGAGCCTAAGGTTCCTGAGCCTGGGTCAGCCTGTGTGCTGGTGGTACCCCAGTGCTTCCGGGCCGTCCTACCAGGTTTGGCTCGTGATGTGCCTTTAGCAGGAGATTTGGGGCAGGACAAGACCTTTGACAGGCTTGTCACCCACTTCTATTGGCCCCAAATGCGCAAGCACTCTGATGCACACTGTATGTCTTGCCAAACTTGTCAGCCAAGTGGCAAGAGTGGGGGGAAATGTAAGGCTTCCCTGCAACCTTTCCCAGTGGTTAGTATCCCCTGTGAAAGGGTTGGTATTGACATTGTTGGGCCTCTGGATCCCAAGACAACCATGGGCAACAGGTCTATCCTGGTCTTGGTGGACAGTGCCACCCGGTACCCAGAAGCCATCGCTCTGAGGTCAATCACTTCTCCTGTGGTGGATCGTGCATTGATGGAAGTTTTTACCCACATGGGGGGGGTGTTCCCCAAGGAAGTGGTATCTGATAGGGGTACCAACTTCATTTCTACTTATATGAAGTCTCTGTGGAAGGTTTGTGGGGTAATGTGTAAGTTCACCACACCTTACCACCCCCAGAGCAATGGTCTGGTTGAGAGATTCAACCGCACCTTGAAGGGCATGATAATGTGCCTGTCAGAGCCCTTGAGGTGGAAGTGGGACATCCTCTTGCCAATCCTTCTGTTCGCTTACAGGGAAGTGCCTCAAAATGGACTTGGCTTTAGTCCTTTTGAGCTGATCTATGGCCACCCTGTGAGGGGATCTTTAAGTCTGGTGAAGGAGTCTTTGGAAAAAGCTCCTGGTAACCCCCCCCCAGGATGTATTCAGTTACATCATGCTGGTTCTGAAAAAACAGACTGCCTGCTTCAGGGGTCTCACACAGGAGAACCTAGAAGCAAGCCAGGAGGATGTGAAACGCTGGTATGACCAGAATGCCAATCTGGTCGAGTTTCAACCTGGTCAAAAAGTGTGGGTGATGGCACCAGTGAAGCCTAGAATGCTCCAGGACAAGTGGGCTGGGCCATTTGAGGTGGTGGAGCCCAAGAGTGAAGTCACCTTCCTGGTGGACTTGCAGACTCCCAGGAACCCTTTGAGGGTCCTGCACGTGAACCGGCTCAAAACACACTACGAGCGGACTGAATTGTCCATGCTTCTAGCGACAGATGATGGGATGGAGGAGGAAAGTGAGCCTCTTCCTGACCTCCTGTCTGCAGGAGAGACAGATGGATCTGTGGAGGGAGTGAACCTCTCTCCCTCCCTGACTGTAGAGCATCAGAGGGACTGTTGCCAGATGCTGGGACAGTTCGCCTCACTGTATTCCTTGATTCCCGGGGCACACACTTGCACACACATGATTTGGACACTAGGGACTGTACACCCATTAAACAAAAGGTTTACAGGGTGAGTGACAAGGTCAAGGGTAACATCAAGGATGAGGTATCCAAGATGTTACCCTGAGGGGTTATTGAGCATTCCAGCAGCCCCTGGGCCAGCCATGTGGTTTTGGGCCCAAAGGCTGCTGCACCTGGTGCCACTCCAATACTCCAGTTCTGCATGGACTACTGGGGGAATCAATGCAGTCAGTAAGACTGATGAGCACCCCATCCCCCAAGCTGATGAGCTCATAGATAGGTTGGGAGCTGCCAAATACCTCAACACGTTTGATTTAACGTCTGGGTTCTGGCAGATTGTCTTGACTAAGGGGGCCAAGGAGAGGCCTGCATTTTACACCCAGATGGGCACTTTCAGTTTAAAGTGATACCATTTGGGATGAAAAATGCCCCCGCCATCTCTCAGAGGTTGGTCAACCAGGTGTTGGCAGGGCTCGATGAGTTCAGTGCCTCCTACCTGTGTCGCGTAGGCTCTCATTATTCTAGTGACACTACTGGATTTGAGTGGTAGAATCACCTGTGGTGTGGGGGACTGAGTCTAACCCACTACAAGTGACACCTGTCGCCCCAATCCGGATTTTGCTCCGGCCAACTAGCAGTGCCTCATCTCTACCTAAGAGCAGGGATGATTGGGCAGCCGAGCGCGTGACACAATTGACTCCTCAGGGAAATCGTGGACACTCAGATCTCATCCGTTTCTTTCAGTTACATTAGTCTCACATATACAATGGCAAACAGAAGTAGTATATGTTTCAGTAAGGTTTTAATGAAGCAACTGCATCTTAGATAATAAGGCATGTACTGCAATAACCAGAATGATAACGCTTGACAGGATTAAAATTGTGATAAGGAGAGTGAAGCATAGAAATAAAAAGCTACCATATTGTTACTAGAGTCAATAGACTAATTCCTACCTAGGCTATGATAGAGCACAGCATGTTAAGCTCTAGTTCTTCCCTTCAGGTTCCCCTGGGAAGACATCATCCCCCATTCTTGAGCAAAGGCCTGAAGCCTGCATAGGCAGCTATAGTGAGGTGTTCAGCAATCAGCATACAGTCGTGGTCATCAGGCTGGAATCTCTCTCTAACGTGTATGGGACAGGGAAGTGTTTTTGTAATAAAACAGCTGATGTTCTGAGAAAATGTCCCTAAGTAAGGATGTGTATGTCTCTATGAATACCAGAGACAAAGCGTTACCACGTTTTACCGGCAAACTATCTCACTGCAGACTTGAGAAAAGCACAGAGTGCCTGTTTAAGAACACAGTGCTGGCCTAAGCAAAGAACAGCTGGATAGAGATAAATAAAACAAGACCGCAAATGTGGCTATTGTTAAAATAATAAAAGAAGCTGAATAAAATATATCTAGATTAAAGTGCACAGCGGCAGGCCTAGTGTGCTAAAATAATGTGCATAGAGTTATAACTAAAATGGCTACACAACAGCTGGATGACATTGCTGTCTTTAGTTCCACATGAGAGGAACATTTGCAACACCTCTGCAAACTGATGGATGCCCTGCAAAAGGCAGGCCTCAGTATTAAGGAAAGCAAGTGCCAAATAGGGCAGGGGTATGTGGTGTATTTTGGGCACCAGGTGGGGAGTGGTCAGGTGGCACCCATACAGCCAATGATTGATCCCCTTCTGGCTTGGAAACCTCCCAAGACCCAGCCTGAGGTTAGAGCCTGTTTAGGCCTCACTGGCTATTACAGGAGGTCTGTCAGGGAGTATGACACCATTGTTACCCCCTTGACTGAGTTGACTTCCAAGAAGCAACCAAAGAAGGTGATCTGGACAGAGGCTTGTCAGACTGCTTTTGATGCCCTGAAGGCTGCCATGTGCACAGCACCTGTGCTGAAGGCACCTGACTCCTCCAAGGAGTTTGTTGTGCAAACAGACGCCTCAGAGCATGGTATAGGAAGAGTACTCTCACAGCTTAATGAAGAGGCCCTAAATCAACCTGTAGCCTTCATTAGCAGGAGGTTACTTCCCAGGGAACGTAGGTGGAGTGCCATAGAGCATGAAGCTTTTGCTGTGGTCTGGTCACTGAAGAAGCTAAGACTCTACTTGTTTGGGACTCACTTCCATGTTCAGACCGACCACAGGCCCCTCACATGGTTAATGCAGATAAGGGGTGAGAATCCAAAACTGTTGAGGCGGTCCATTTCCCTACAGGGGATGGACTTTACGACGGAACACCACTTTGGCACAGAACACGCCAATACTGATGGTCTGTCCAGATTCTTCTGTCCTAGCGATGAGAACTCCCTTGAGATTGGGTAGTTGCTCCCCACTTTCAGCTGGTGGGGACACGTGTTAGACTTCTCATCCTTGGCGTGGTCACCCCTTACGTTTTGCCTCTGTTTCCCAGGTTGTTGATGTGTGCTGGACTCTGTTTTTGCTGTTTTTGTTATTCTGGGCACTTTACCACTGCTATGCAGTGCTAAAAGTGCAAGTGCTCCTATGAAAAATGTATGTGTGATTGGATTACCATGATTGGCATTTGATTTACTGGTAAGTCCATAGTACAGTGCACTAGCGGTGCCCCGGGCCTGTAAATCAAATGCTACTAGTGGGCCTGCAGCACTGGTTATGCCACCCACATTAGTAGCCCTGTAAACATGTCTCAGATCTGCCGCTGCAGTGTCTTTGTGTGCAGTTTTAAACTGCCAATTCGACTTGGCAAGTGTACACACTTGCCAGGCCTAAACCTTCCCTTTTCTTACATGTAAGACACCCCTAAGGTAGGCACTAGGTAGCCCCCTGGGCAGGGTGCAGTGTATGTTTAAGGTAGGACATATACTAATGTGTTTTATATATCCTGACAGTGAGATACTGCCAAATTCGTTTTTCACAATGCAAGGCCTATCCCTCTCATAGGTTAACATGGGGGCTACCTTCAAATATGATTATAGTGAAGATTCCTTTTGGGAGCAGATGGACATGTGGAATTTGAGGTCTCTGAACTCACAATTTAAAAATACATCTTTTAGTAAAGTTGGTTTTGAGATTGTGTGTTTGAAAATGCCCCTTTTAGAAATTAGGCATTTTCTTGCTTAAATCATTCTGTGACTCTGCCTGTTTGCGGATTCCCTGTCTGGGTTAACTTGACAGTTGGGCTGTTTGCACCTCGCTCTAGACAGTGACACAAAGGGAGCTGGGGTATAGCCTGAATATCCTGATTAGCCATCTGTGCTAGGAAGGAGGGGAGGAGTGGTCACTTACACCTGAAAGGGCTAAGCCTGCCCTCACACAATGCAGTCTCCAACCTCCTGCTGTGTGCCAGTGGCCTGGCCTGGGCAAGGCAGGATCTCCCAAACAAGAAAGACTTTCCTTTGAAGTAGGCCTACTTCAAAGGCCAAAATTGGTATAAGAAGAGCACCAGAACCCCTGAAGATTAGATTACTTCCGGAAGTCAAAAGGAACCTCCGCAAAGGAGAAGAGCTGAGGTGAAGTGCTGCCCTGCTTGTGACTGTGCTTTGTGGAGCTATCCTGCAATTGCTGCTTGTGCCTGTGAACGGGGACAAAGACTGGACCTTGTTGTGCATTCCTGCTTGTGAAGAAATCTCCAAGGGGTTCACCTGAGCTTGCCTCCTGTTGTTGAAGTCTCAGGGCCATCAAAGACTTCCCCTGCCAGCACTTTCTGCTGAGACTCCTGCTCTGCCAAGTGGTGCCCTATCCAGTCCCTGGGCCCTTGAAAGGTGAATCTGGCAGACAAAGACTGAAAATCCAAGCACACACCGCCGAGCGGGGAAATTTTTGACAAACCTTCCGAGACGCGGCTGAGAAACAACGCGCCACTGGCTTTGTGGCTGAAATCAACACTCCACCTGCATCGTGGCTGGAAGAACGACGCACATGGGCAAAGAAACGACGTGCAACACCCGCTAATGGAGGCTGATAAAGTCGCAACCCCATGCAGCAAGGTTTTTTGATACCGTACAACCGGATTTTCGACGGAACATAGCTGGATGCGGAAAAACAACGCAAAGCCTGCCCAGACCCGAGGTGCCTGTGCGGATCAACGCACCACTCTCCTGCGGAGAGGAAAAACTATGCACGCCGACCCGACCGGAGGAGGAACGACACACGGTCTCGCTTGCGAGTGAGAAATAGACTCTTCACTGGCATGTGCTGTGTTATTTTGACGCAACCCAGGTACTTTTTCACGCTAACAGGGTTAGCACTGTTTTCTAAGGATTTAAGACTGTTATTCTTTAGAAATTCATAACTTGACTTGTGTTTGTTGGATTTTTGTCATTTTGGTCTTGTTTTGTTTAGATAAATATTACCTATTTTTCTAAACCTGTGTTGTGTCATTTGGTAGTGTTTTCACTGCGTTACTGTGTGGGTTGGTACAAATACTTTACACCTAAACTCTGAAGTTGAGCCTGCATGCTCGTGCAAAGCTACCAAGGGGGTGAGCGGGGGTTAGCTAAGGGGGGTTCTCCTTTACCCTGACTAGAGTGAGGGTCCTTGCTTGGACAGAGGGTAACCTGACTGCCAACCAAGACCCCATTTCTAACAGTAATAATTTCAAAATGGGAACAGGGGACCAGTTCATGTTTGGAGCCTTTGGAATTGTAAAACTCTCTCTCATAGTGAAGTCAGATTTTTGATTAAAATTTTGACAATGTAACATTTTGCAAACTGGCATTTTCCTGCCTTAACCATCTAATGCCCGCATCCTGACTCTGTGTAACATGAATGGGTGTAGTTGGGCTTTGTGTATTCCTTCTACACCATCACACATAATAGAGAGCATAGGAGCGCCTGGATGGGCCATCACTGGCAGAATGGGCAGGCGGACACTGGCCCAAGCCCTCCTTATACTTTGTGAGTCCTGCATCCATGCAAAAGGATGCATACACTCTGTAGTTAGTCTGGGGCCAGGACAAGAAAGGCAAGAAACCTGTGCACTTCAAAGGAAGCCCTCTAGTAGTGTCTCCGACTTCAAAAGAGGCATCTGGGTTAAATAATGGGCCTCAGATACCAACTATTCATACACTTCTGGACCTGTGGATACTCTACCAGGAAGAAAGACTGCTTTGCTGCTGAAAGGATTGCCAATCTGCTGGGCTTCTGCTTTGAAGGACTGCTGCCCTGCTGTGCTGACCTACTGCCTGCTGCCCTCTTGCCTGGTTAAGGACTGAATCTGAATCTATTGAGCCCAGGACCCCAGAATGACTTGAAGGGCTAGTTAGTTAGGCTCCTAACTAGAGCCTCGGGGCAGAAGGCTGCAACCACCTTGAACCCAGTATTTGAACTCTGCCATCTGTGAGTCCTACTGTGTCTATTGGTGCCACACTGGTCAAAAACCCTTGAAAGAGGCATGAAAGTCCTTGGTCTCTGTGAGATTAATCTGCTTCTTACCTTGTATACGATCTTTTCAGCTCACAGAGAGTTCATTTCCAAGAAGCAGGCAAACTTATCACTTATGATATTTTGTCTATCATATCCCTACTTTATGTTCCTGTTGTGTGTAGTTGTGTTTTCCCTGCTGACTTCAGGTGCCCAATTATCAGCCTATTCCAACCTGCTTTAGTCCTCTGTCGCTGTCCCGCTTCCCTTCCTCTCTTTTGGCACTCTTGTTTGTATTCCCTTCTGAGACCACACACAAACCCAGTATCTACTCTTGTCTCAGACTCACCCAGCTAGTCCTCTGACCACTCCTCATGCTAGTTCCCTGCTAGACCCCAGACAACTGGGTCCCTCTAGCTGGCCTGCATTCCATTGTGGTCCGCCTGAACATGTGACTTTGTCCTGGTCTAGTGGGACCAGATGCCAACAGTTGGTGCTTTTTGCTTTTTGGTGCAATTTTCCCTGAAGGTTTAAACTTACACATCTTAAAATGTACAGATTGGATTTTTTTGTGTCATTTTGGTCTTGATTTATGTTTTATAAATGTACCCTGTTTTGTTGTGGAGTCTTCCCGTGTTGTGTTTTCACTTACTGTTTGAAGTGCTTTTAAATGCTTTATGTATTGCCTTTAAGTTAAGCTTGACTGCTCTGTTCCAAGCTACCAAAGGGTTGGGCACAGATTACTTTGGGGTTTGCACGTACAAGGATTGTAGTTCCTGACAAAGATCTCATCCCCCTCAACCAGGAACCCAATTTCATACAGGACACTTAAGAGAAGCATCTCACAGGTGCTTGCTCACTGCAGGTGCACCTACATTTATTCTTTTATAGGCAAATACTACAGGTTTACTTAAGAGGTGTACATCACAGGTGATCACTGCAGGAGCACTTACAAATAACCATTATAGGCAAGGCAACTCGTATTGTGCATCGGTGGAGCACAAATTATGCGATAGGGGTAACTAAATTATGTGGCAATAAAAGACAAATTATACAGCATAAGGTGGCACCGTTTTTGATGGTATTACTTCATTATTTTGTACTTTTTACAAATGGTGGCATCGTCTGGGAAAATATTTCACTTCATTAATGCTAATTTAACATCTAAATACAGAAATAAGCAAATGAAAGATGATCAGTTATCTTTTGGGAAAAGCCTTCCACTGTGTGCGAGCACGTTGCCTCATTTTTAGTAACTTTTCATCCATTAGAGCAAGAAACACATTTTTTGTTATTGTCTGCAGATTATACAGCAGATGATGGATTATTTGGAAAATGTGACAAATCTATAATAAAGCAAAAAAAGTGGCAGCTACAGAATCGTATAATTTCAATGGCCTTACAGGCGAATAATACAGGAGCACTTAAGAAATGAATTTCACAGGTGTTTCCTCACTATAGGAGCACCTACAAATGCTCTCTTATGGGTTAATACAAAAAGGACACTTAAGAGATGCATCTCGTAGGTGCTCCTGAGGAGGTTTTGGAGCAGTGCAGTGCCACAAGATTCTTGCTGAGCTGCCCTGTGACAAAACAAAAGGGCAGGAATGCACTGTATCTATGATATAAATCGCATTCCTGTCCCTTTCGCCTCCACTGGCACACAATGGGCTGCCACGCACCAACACAGGCACATTTTCACCATGGTGCAAGGGTATCTGCATTTCAGGGATGATTGTTTTTGTGCAGGAAGGGGCACCTTTCTGCACAAAAACAATCACAAAAGGCATTTTCCTATTTCAATGTGTAGTACAGCACACAGAGATAAAGGAAAAAGGAGGAGAAATAAAGGTATTTTTCCTAGTTGCAACTCCCTTATGCCTCCCCCGGGGAGGTAAAGGCTTTTGACACATTACCAAATCTCGTGAATCTGGAAATGTGTCAAATGCCATGGGTGTTACATGGGAACACACTGCAACACTCAAGGCACGCCTTCCTATCACAGGCTGAGGCAATGCAGTGACTTACATTGCATTGCCTCAGTCTATATCTACAAGGCCGTGAAAAGCCACATAGGTGGTTTTACATGGTGTTGTAGTTATGACCATGCAATTTGCGCTGCCGGACTGTCACTAAAAGTGACGTTCGGGTGGCGCACAGGGGCTTGTAAATAGTCCCCTTAGTTTTGGTCCCTCATGGACTCACACTGCAGAAGCAGTTAGATATGGCGTTTTCTGTCTTAGCAGTAGATATTGCTCCTCACAGCGCAGGCTGCAGGGGCAGCAGTCATGGCTTCTCGCTGTGGCATGCTGCAGTGACACTGAGTCCAGTTTGTCATAGGTGTCGTTTATGGATTCACTCTGACACTCACACTGCAGCAACACCAAAGCATGGTTCGTAACAGGTTCAGAACGATGAATGATGTGGCACAAGAGAACAGTCTGTGTGTGCCTGTGACACATTTAGAATCATCTGTTCCCCTTTTGGAAAACGCAAAGTTCAGGATCTGAAAAAGAACCGCTCCATCTGCTACCCTTTGAGCAGGATTTAATTTGGGCGAACGCCTTATTGCTCCGGCAGCCCTGCTACATTCCAGCGCAGGCTGCAAACCAAACAAGTGAACCAAGCAAGGACGACTCATGGCACGGGCATTGTCAATCTGCAACAGAGATCTTGGCTCACACGATCGAAGCATCATGGCCCCACCAGTCCAAGGACTGCCAACTTAAACCTCAGTGCACAGAGCCTAGTGGATACATGCCTGCGCTAACACTTCTACACGGCACAAAAAACCCACAATTCCGCCCTATAAAATTGACAAAGGCGCAGGAAGTAGGGATGCAGGAGGTGCTGCAGTGTCATAACATGACTATCCTGAAGTTCAAGGTGATTGAGCAATAAAGAGGCCTTTTTATTTTTAGAGGCATATTTAGGAGCCCCTAGCGTCATTCTAATCCCTCATTAGTGTCATTCTTTTGACACTAATGTGGCGTTAGAAGGCCAAAAATGCAGCGCCATATTTACAAAGTGGCACAATGCATGCATTGTGCTACTGTGTAACCCTATGCGCTACATTATACCTGCACCAGGGATAATGTATGCAAAGGGGGCATTCCCCTGTTAAGGTGGCCAAAAACATGGCGCAAATAAATCTAAGAGATTTCTTTGGGTACATTCTCTCTGCAATTGTAACACCTGCTCAGAGCAGGTGTTAAAAGGAGGCTTCCATTGGTTACAATGGGCCTCTGGGTGCTTTGCAGGATTAGCGTCAAAGTTTTTGACGCTAATCCTGCAAAGCGCTGGACTAGCATCAAAAAGTCTGACGCCAGTCCCCTAACTACTGCCATGGTGCGCCGTACTTTAAACATGGTGGCATTAAGGGGGCATTAAGGAATGCAAGAAAAGTGGCACTGCACTGAGAGGAGCGCTACCTGTCTTAAATATGCCCCTTAGGCCCACATTTAAGACAAATAATGCACAACTGCGCTAGCGCAGTTGTGTGTCAAAAAACGCCATTCCCTGGAGCCATCTGTGCACTTTTTCTGTCCTCCCCATGTCATTGCCCTTCTCATGCATCCTGCAGCACACATAGAAATGTCACCTTGCCAGAATAGATTGTTTACATGCAGGAAGGGACACCTTACTGCATATAAACAATCTATCCCCCCAACGCAGGCACTCTTGCACTATGGTGCAAGGATGCCTGAGTTGGTGCAGGGAGATCAAATGTGCGCAGGCGCTGGGGGAAACACAGGGGTAAGCCGTAGTTCAAAAAATATGGAGCATCCCTGCATTTCGAAAGTGGTGCAGCACGGTGCAACACTTATTGCCGCTGAACTGAGCTGCGCCACTTAAGAATAAATCAGGGCTTCAGTGTACAACATGTGGAACGCAACCCGCACACGATGGCCCAGCAACAACTTTCACACACCTCAATGCGCCATTAGGGATTGGCCACAAAAGTAAGCTCAAACAACATATGGGGCATGTAGGAGGCTGGACTGGCTTGTAGTGAGTACCAAGGGGTACTTACACCTTGCACCAGGCCCAGGTATCCCTTATTAGTGTAGAGGGGTGTCTAGCAGCTTAGGCTGATAGAAAATGGTAGCTTAGCAGAGCAGTTTAGGCTGAACTAGGAGACGAGTGAAGCTCCTACAGTACCACTAGTGTCATATGCACAATATCATAAGAAAACACAATACACAGATATACTACAAATAAAGGTACTTTATTTTTATGACAATATGCCAAAAGTATCTCAGTGAGTACCCTCAGTATGAGGATAGCAAATATACTCAAGATATATGTACCCAATACCAAAATATGCAGTAATAGCAATAGAAAACAGTGCAAACAATGTATAGTCACAATAGAATGCAATGGGGGCACATAGGGATAGGGGCAACACAAACCATATACTCTAGAAGTGGAATGCGAACCACGAATGGACCCCAAACCTATGTGACCTTGTAGAGGGTCGCTGGGACTGTAAGAAAACAGTGAGGGTTAGAAAAATAGCCCACCCCAAGACCCTGAAAAGTGGGTGCAAAGTGCACCTACGTTCCCCAAAGAGCACAGAAGTCGTGATAGAGGAATTCTGCAAGAAACACCAACACCAGCAATGCAACAACGATGGATTTCCTGACGAGAGTACCTGTGGAACAAGGGGACCAAGTCCAAAAGTCACGATCAAGTCGGGAGTGGGCAGATGCCCAGGAAATGCCAGCT
This sequence comes from Pleurodeles waltl, assembly GCF_031143425.1. Classification (NCBI taxonomy): domain Eukaryota; kingdom Metazoa; phylum Chordata; class Amphibia; order Caudata; family Salamandridae; genus Pleurodeles; species Pleurodeles waltl. The sequence goes on along the minus strand of NC_090440.1, from coordinate 1,150,197,731 downwards.
GTGGGTGCAAAGAAGCTGCCACCGGATGGTAGAAGCTGTAGATTCTGCAAGAACGACAAGGGCTAGAAACTTCCCCTTTGGAGGATGGATGTCACACGTCGTGAAGAGTCGTGCAGAAGTGTTTCCGTGCAGAAAGACTGCAAACAAGCCTTGCTAGCTGCAAGGGTTGGGGTTAGGGTTTTTGGATGCTGCTGTGGCCCAGGTGGGACCAGGATGTCGCCAATTGCGTGAGAAAACAGAGGGGCCGTCCAGCAAGTCAAGGAGTCCACTCAAAAGCAAGCAGCACCCGCAGAAGTGCTGGAACAGGCACTACGAAGTGGAGTAAACCGGAGCTCACCCGAAGTCACGAAAGAGGGTCCCACGACGCCGGAGGACAACTCAGGAGGTCGTGCACTGCAGGTTAGAGTGCCGGGGACCAAGGCTTGGCTGTGCACAAAGGAAATCCTGGAAGAGTGCACAGGAGCCGGAGTAGCTGCAAAACACGCGGTTCCCAGCAATGCAGTCTAGCTTGGGGAGGCAAGGACTTACCTCCACCAAACTTGGACTGAAGAGTCACTGGACTGTGGGAGTCACTTGGACAGAGTTGCTGAGTTCAAGGGACCTCGCTCGTCGTGCTGAGAGGAGACCCAGAGGACCGGTGATGCAGTTCTTTGGTGCCTGCGGTTGCAGGGGGAAGATTCTGTCGACCCACGGGAGATTTCTTCTGAGCTTCTAGTGCAGAGAGGAGGCAGACTACCACCACAGCATGCACCACCAGGAAAACAGTCGAGAAGGCGGCAGGATCAGCGTTACAAGGTCGCAGTAGTTGTCTTTGCTACTTTGTTGCAGTTTTGCAGGCTTCCAGCACGGTCAGCAGTCGATTCCTTGGCAGAAGGTGAAGAGAGAGATGCAGAGGAACTCTGATGAGCTCTTGCATTCATTATCTAAGGAATTCCCCAAAGCAGAGACCCTAAATAGCCAGAAAAGGAGGTTTGGCTACCTAGGTGAGAGGATAGGCTAGCAACACAGGTAAGAGCCTATCAGAAGGAGTCTCTGACGTCACCTGCTGGCCCTGGACACTCAGAGCAGTCCAGTGTGCCAGCAGCACCTCTGTTTCCAAGATGGCAGAGGTCTGGAGCACACTGGAGGAGCTCTGGGCACCTCCCAGGGGAGGTGCAGGTCAGGGGAGTGGTCACTCCCCTTCCCTTTGTCCAGTTTCGCACCAGAGCAGGGCTGGGGGATCCCTGAACCGGTGTAGACTGGCTTATGCAGAAATGGGCACCATCTGTGCCCATGAAAGCATTTCCAGAGGCTGGGGGAGGCTACTCCTCCCCTGCCTTAACACCTTTTTCCAAAGGGAGAGGGTGTAACACCCTCTCTCTGAGGAAGTCCTTTGTTCTGCCTTCCTAGGCCAAGCCTGACTGGACCCCAGGAGGGCAGAAACCTGTCTGAGGGGTTGGCAGCAGCAGCAGCTGCAGTGAAACCCCTAAAAAAGGCAGTTTGGCAGTACCCGGGTCTGTGCTAGATACCCGGGGAATCATGGGATTGTCTCCCCAATACCAGGATGGCATTAGGGGGGGCAATTCCATGATCTTAGACATGTTACATGGCCATGTTCGGAGTTACCATTGTGAAGCTACACATAGGTAGTGACCTATGTGTAGTGCACACGTGTAATGGTGTCCCCGCACTCACAAAGTCCGGGGAATTTGCCCTGAACAATGTGGGGGCACCTTGGCTAGTGCCAGGGTGCCCACACACTAAGTAACTTAGCACCCAACCTTTACCAGGTAAAGGTTAGACATATAGGTGACTTATAAGTTACTTAAGTGCAGTGGTAAATGGCTGTGAAATAACGTGGACGTTATTTCACTCAGGCTGCAGTGGCAGGCCTGTGTAAGAATTGTCAGAGCTCCCTATGGGTGGCAAAAGAAATGCTGCAGCCCATAGGGATCTCCTGGAACCCCAATACCCTGGGTACCTTAGTACCATATACGAGGGAATTATAAGGGTGTTCCAGTATGCCAATGTAAATTGGTAAAATTGGTCACTAGCCTGTTAGTGACAATTTGGAAAGCAATGAGAGAGCATAACCACTGAGGTTCTGATTAGCAGAGCCTCAGTGAGACAGTTAGTCATAACACAGGTAACACATACAGGGCACACTTATGAGCACTGGGGCCCTGGCTGGCAGGGTCCCAGTGACACATACAACTAAAACAACATATATACAGTGAAATATGGGGGTAACAAGCCAGGCAAGATGGTACTTTCCTACAGGGCATGTCTGTGATTATCATTTATGCTGCTGTACAAGTAGCTTCAATTTCACCATATAACAATGTTGTCTGTGTTGTGTGAATGGTTGGTGTTGTGCATAAAGGGACACCTTCATGCATAAGAACAGGCACAAGTGGCATCAGTGTTGCACTACAGGCACAATGTCATTAGCCCGTAATGCAACAGTACCATCATACAAATAGTTGCCCATGTAGATCCAAGCTGCCAATTCCCCTTGGGCCACATTAACAATGTCTAAAAATGCATGCATTAATTCACATTGTACATCCTTACACCAACATATGCCTCTGGCAGATATGCTGTATGCAAGGAAGCGTCCCTAATGTAGGAAGGGACAAATTAATGAGGGTGGCAATCCACAATGGTTGCACTGTGCCATCCAATTAGCACATGTGTGGGGACTGCTAAAGGCAGATGAAAAAGTAACACAAGCATTGTAATCAATGGACCTCCCTGTGCTTTGCTGCACTAGTGCCATCGTTCATGGTGCAAATTCAGTAAAGCACATAAACAGTTGCAACACTAATTGCACTACTGTAGGAATGTCCACCATGGTGAATAGGAAGGTAAATGACATGCTTCCATGGTGTCATTGGCTGGGGCATGAGGCCTGCACGGAATATGGCGATGTGGGATCATTGCACAAACTACCTTGAAAGGTTGCCCCATGTGTGATGCACAATGCAACACATAATTAACAACTACAACATGGGATCTGCAACATGTCATTGAGCATCCTGTTGCAAGTAAATGATGAGCCATGTTAACAGCCACTACAGTCAAAAATTGACATTTCACTACCTCCTTGCAGAGGATAATGCCTTACCTCCTGCCGACCTGCCTGTCCTGGATTTTACAGATGACATGGATGACCAGCTGCCGACCATCAATGAAGAGACTCTCCAGGATGTCCTAGGTTCCCTCCAGACACCACGTCCAATTACATAGAGGACACACAGCGTTGATGGGTCTCCACGTGAACCACCCAACTACCACCACACAGCACCAATCAGTTCTGCCACAGCCCTGGACTCTGAGGACCCAGACATCAACTTTCAGAGGACAGTGGCAGGAGTCCCTCTGAGGCTGGCCGAACAGGTGCAGGGGGGATGGAGACCATGGCATGAGGGAGTGCAGAGATGCTCAGTCCAAATAAGGACAACTCTGCTGCCATCTGAGGCACCCACTCCCAACTACGTGCACTCCAGCAGTCCCTGGCCGATATAGCTGCTATTATGAGGCATAGACTTCAACAATTGCCCTCCCAAAGTGGCAGCAGCATGATAGAGAACCCTCTGGGGGCAATAATAAATACTCTGGAGGTCATACAGCGGGAAATGGCCTCCCTCAGGGAAAACGTATCTGCCTACCACTGTTATGTAGCTGCGGTGTTGAGAAATCAGTAGTTCCTCCTTACTGCAGTGATGCCTTTTGTGTTCCCACAAATGCCAGCTGCCGGGGCCTTTGATTCCACATCTCAATCTCCTGATGTGTATGTGGCCCCCTCAACTTCAACTGCAGCACCACCCATGGCACAGAATGCACCACACATCAGAGGATGAAGATGTGGAAGGAACAACATTCACACGGAAAACCACCTGATAGCACCAGTCTCTAACACATGGACAGTATCTCCTTAGTTCTATGCTTAAGACCATGCCAATGTTGTGGCAGCTGACAATGTGCCCTCTTCACTCAGCGACTGTTGACTTATCTGCTATAGACTGTCATTATCTCAATTCCTACTTTTGTCAATTTGGACACCTCCTCACTAATGCACACTTCTCCTATCCAAGTCATGACGTGTCTCTCACCCTTGGACTCTGAATGTACAACAAATAGCTCAGGATCTCTCAAAGTTTGAGGATGTGGCTGCTGCAGGTGGCTGTGGCATTGGCTGTGTAGGCATAGATGCTGTTGATGTAGTGGGGGTTGGACCAGCTGAGGCACCCCAGATGTTGTGCCCGATGTGTCCTGCACTGTTGCAGCCTGTTTTGGAGGTCCCCCATGTGGAAAGGCAAGCCAAGCCCCTGAAGATCTTTCCACCGATATCCCCTGGCCATCTTCCGGTACCTTGCCTGTAACTCCATGATGTGGTGGAAGCGATCTGCCCTCATATCAAAAGCATGCTTCTGTGCTGTTGTCTTATTGGCAGCTCAAACATGTGGAGAACATGGCATTAAATACTGCATTGAGTAGAGGTAGAACAAACATGCAGTGTACACAACATCCTCAGATGACACAAGCTGTCCACCAGGCATTCCACAACGTCAATTACCAATTCAAGACAAACATTTCTACCAGCCATCTACGGTTTCAAGTACATGTCACTGGGTTAACGGCTATCCATTGTTGACCATTAGGGCCCAGAGTTAAGCGGACGAATGCCTCCTCGCGCAACATTTGTGTCATCATACTTGTGAGGATCAAGTGGCCCAACAAGTCCCAAATCACGGTGCCATAGTCACAAAGTGGTGCAATGCATGAATTCCTCCACTTTGACACCCCTTGCAATACATTAAGGCTTGGCCAGGCATCATGAATGCAAGGTGGGGTTTACCCGGTAGAGGGGCAAGAAAAATGGTACCGAGAATTCTAAGGAATGCCAATGTATCATTCATGTGTCCTTCAGTTAACACCTGCTCAGAGCCGGTGTTACAAGGGGGCACACCATTAGTTACAATGAGCCCCTGTGTTCAGTCCAGGGTTTGTGCCAATATCGTTTGCCCCAAGCCTGAACAGTACATCTATATTGTCTACACATTTTGTACCTTTTTGAACCATTTTGTACCTATTGCCCCTAACCTGGGGCATGGAGTGCTAGATTTCTTATGTGGGGCACACATGGTGGCTGTATGAGTACCCTAATGGGCACAGGAATAGGGGCACTGCACTCGTGCAGCAACAGTATTCCTTCTTATTGAACTACCTGTGCACATGCATGTTTAACATCTCCTAAGTACCAGGTATATACTAAGCATCCACATTCTATACACACGTAATATGACCAAGCTCACTCACAATTATCCTGATGGGTAGATCATGTTGGTTAATCTGCACACATCTAGTTTGCTACAATCCGTAGACATGTCCCACATCCATCTGGAGCATAGTTGAATTCTCATTGTGTACTCAACTGACTGTTGCCCAGCAAAATAGAGCTCCTTGCTCTGCCGCTGCCTCACTTAATTTATAAAGAGTAGTGAGACACGGTGGTGCAAGTGTCTCCTTCATAAGCCCTCTAGAGACCTCAACACATGTACATCATTTGTGCCATGTCCTGAGTAACTTAAAGCAATGTGTCACACACAGTGCTGTAAAATGTGCTGTGGAAAATATGTTGGCAACAGGCATACTAATCAGATAAACAGCACCCCTGACACATATCTTGACTGACATCACTGTGTATGTAGGCATGCATTTGTTTTCCTAACATCCACAATTCCATAGTAGCACAGGTTGACACTTGTGCAACAATCAACTTAATCTACATCCTCAACATTGCATCAGACATGATGTCAATACCCTAACTCAAATGATATTATCTAATTGGTCACACATGACATTTCAACATTGCATTGCACACATCATACCCTCTCACACAAAACCCTGGAATGACACATGTGACACACAAGGCTGCATCAGGTCTTCAAAGTGGGACACCTCTTCAATTGTGTACAGTGGAGGTCCACCTGCAAGAAATGACAGGAACACATATGTTAGTGATTTTTGAACATTTATGTGCATGGACAACTGTTACACATACAACTTGTTAAGCTGAGTAAGCAAGTCAACTTTGTGTTAGGACTGAACAACTGTCATTACATTTCTGTCTATAAGACAAAGGGCCAGATTAAAGAGGCCCTGGCACTACCAGAGCATCACTTTCCCTGACACTCCTGTGGTGCTTTTCACTGCATGGTATGTACAAGGTACACAATATGTAGAAGGGGCTGTTATGCAGCTTTTTGTAGCATAACGCCTCCATGTACACATGGGGCTGTTGTGCAGATATTTTAGCCATTTTCTGCGCACGTTGTTTTAGCTAACTAGGCCTGCAGCTGTGCACATTCACCCGTCTACATTTTATTCAGCATTGCTTTCTTTTTCTAGCAATAGCTTCATTGCGGTGCTGTTCTATTTCTCTCTATCTTGTTGTTCTTTCGTCTAGGAAAGCATCGCGTTCTTAGTAGGACATACAGGCCCTCATTACAAGATTAGCGGTAAATGCCGCTAACCACTGTGCTGACGACTGCCAACATACCATGACTGCGGCGGTATACCGCTATGGATATTATGACCCACACAGAGAAATCCACCACTATACAGACACCCACACAAGTCCGCCAGCCCAAAGGTCAGTGATAAACTGGCTGTACCAAAACCCACACCGTTACGCCAACAGAAATACGCCCACAGCATCATGACCCACGAATCACTGCGGCAGAGATTCAACCGCGGTAAACCATTGGCGGTACAGACCGCTGCGCTCAAAATGCACATACACTAACAAAACTACACCACATTGGACAAATCAAACTACACACACCTGACACACGTACACACACCACACCCACACACCCAATCTAATATAAAACACCCACCCACAAGACCCACAACCCCTTACAACAAACAAAAATATTGTCAACTGAGAGAGAGACAAGCCAGGAGCACCCACTGAATCTGAGCCACATAACACCATCACCCATACACCATCCACGCACCTCACGGCACACACCCAAACACATCACCCCACACACCCTCACACATACCACTCACACTACACCCATGGCACCACAAAGACACCCCAGGTTCTCAGAGGAGGAGCTAAGGTTAATGGTGGAGGAAATCACCCGGGTAGAGCCGCAGCTATTCTGATCACAGGTGCAGCAGACGTCCATTGCTAGGAAGATGGAGCTATGGCAGAGAGTCGTGGACAGGGTCAAAGCTGTGGGACAGCACCCAAAAACAAGGGATGACATCAGGAAGAGGTGAAACGACCTACGGGGGAAGGTCGTTCAGTGGTAGCAAGACACCAGGTAGCTGTAGAGAGGACTGGCGGTGGACCCCCACAACTAACAACATGGAAGGAGCAAGTCTTGGCGATCATGCATCCTGAGGGCCTCGCAGGAGTAGCAGGAGGACTGGACTCTGGTAAGTCAAATCTTTACTACTCCCCCCCACCTGCATGCCATCACAAACTCCTACCCCTACCCTCACTTCACCACCTCACATATACTCCACCATCACAACCCACCCATCCCAATACCAATCCCTGCATGCAACACCAATGCATGGACCCCCATCACAGACCTACATGGACACCCATCACCACAGCATGCACACTAGTGACAATCTCTTAGCCAAACCAAGCACAACTCACGCAACCCAAAGCTGCCTTGCTAATAACAACCATAGAGGGAAACATATCCATGCACGATATGGCACACGCAGATACAATAACACAACATTAACATCCCCCCAGGACCCCCACTCAACGTCACTGGAGTGGAGGTGCCAGCCACATCCAGCCCCCCGAAGAGGCCCACAGTGATGACAGCAGCTCTGCACGCCTGGATCATGATGACCAACCTAGCCCATCAGGGACCTCTGGACAGTCAGTGACCCAGTCACAGTCCTAAACCACCATAGAGCCTCCCCCCTCAGGAAACACCAGCACAGCACCCACTCAGCAGGCCCATCCCTCTATCCCCAGGACACGTCAATCAGCAGGGTGTCCACCACTACAGGGAACCCAGGCAACCCCACAAACACAGGATGATCACGGACCTTGGGTCAGTGGCAGTGGACACACGGTCCAGGGGACAGAGGCACAGGACAACAGGAAAGCTGGGAGGACTGCTGTGCGACAGGGGGAGGATAGGTCCAGGGAACCGACTCTCCAGGAGGTACTCACCGAGATCCTGGGAGCATATCAACATTCTCAGGACACGATGGGCCAGATCCTGGACAACATGCAGGAGAACAGGAGGGGCAGTACCACGGGATCAGGGAGGACTTGAAGACCCCCAACACCATCATGGTCTCCATTGCAGGGGTGCTGGTAGACATGGCCAACATTAGGAGGGAGGCAGTTTCACAACAGTGTGCCCCTGCCACTAGCCAGACATCTGAACTGCCTTCCACCTCCGTTGCCATTAGTGGACAGGAGGCCCGCCACAGGACTCACAGGCCACAAGCACCCCTCCCCTTGCAGAAGGAGAACCACCCTGCAAATGTTCCCTGTGATCCAGGCAGAAGCCAGAGACTATTGCCAAGATCCCCAACACGAAATGAGAATCTCCTGATTGTCATCCTTGTGTCCCACTCTGTCACCCTGTCCACCTTGCACTGTTGTTGGGGATATGTCGCAGCGCACAAAAGTCAGTCTTCACTGTGGCCAAATCCTCCACCTGGGGAAATATGATGTAGCTGTGCATGTGTTTCAACAGGGCAGACAACACTCTGGTCAGCACGTTTGAGAACATTGGCTGAGACATCCTTGATGCCATGGCCACTGTCGCTTGGAAGGAACCACTTGCCAGGAAATAGAGCACTGACAGGACCTGCACTTGTGGGGGGATACCTGTGGGGTGGCGGATAGCTGAAATCAGGTCTGGCTCCAATTGGGCACACAGGTCTTGGATTGTGGCCCTATCAAGTCTGTAGGTCAGGATAATGTGCCTGTCCTCCATTATCGTCTGGTCCACCAGGGGTCTGTACATGGGGAATGTCTTCATCTCCTATTCATCCTCAGCGGTTGTACTCTAGGGTGAAAAACGGTGAGCAGAGGGTCACATTCACACATGTGTTAAAATAAATATGCATTTCTTCCTTTACAGAAACAGTATGTGAACACAAGAGTCAGTTGATGTGCCAAAGTCTGCTGTGATGCAGTTAGGTGCCATGACCTGTTCCCCCCTGTAATGGCGGCTGCCTGACCTGTGAGGAGAGACAAGTGGAAATTAGGTAATTCTGCTGGCGTTGTGCACCATTGCAGTCGGCGGTCGATGACTGCCGCACAACATCGCATTGGTTATCATTGGGCCATATGGGTTTCAGGAGCCAATGGCGATGTACGCCGGTGGTGACGGTGCACACCGCCGCGGACGTGACCGCCATTTTCTATCTGTTCACTCACTTGCTACCTGACCTTCAACAGGAGAGGACCTACACTGCAAGTGCTGCTGTGACCTGTGTCTGGAAGTGACAATGGCTCGAGTGTCTGGGGCAAGGGCCCCCACCTTCACTTCGGAGGAGTTGGAGAGGCTGGTGGATGGGGTCCTACCCCAGTACACTTTACTCCATAGTCCTCCAGACAAACAGGTGAGTACACCGTGAGAATGATGCATGGGCCATGAATGTATGGATTGCTGTGTGAGTAAGACTCGTCTAGGAGGGTGTCTGAGGGTTCCTGGGCAGAGTGCTGCATGTCTGGTGGTCAATGTCTGTGGGTAAGGGGATGGGAGGTATATGATGGGCCATGAGTGTAACAGGCCGGACGGTATGACTCATACCTTTTTCTATGCATCTTTTTCTGCAGGTCAGCGTCCATCAGAAAAAGGGTATTTGGTGTGCCATCGCCAAGGAGGTGCAGATCCTTGGGGTCTTTGACAGACGGAGTACCCACTACTGCAAACGGTGGGAGGACTTGCGCCGCTGGGGTAAGAAAGAAGGCAGAGGCCCAGCTGGGGCTGGCCTCCCAATGAGGAAGGGGGGCCCGTCGTACCCTGACCCCCCTGATGTTCCGCATCCTAGCTGTGGCCTATTCGGATTTGGATAGGCACTTGAAGACATCACAGCAGCCACAAGGGTGCGAGTACATGTTCTGAATCATGACTTTGCACGTGTTAAGGTTGTACCTGGGTGGGGGATGTGGGCTGTGAGTGCACCGAGGCCAGGGCGAACATGGCAGGGTAGGTCCCATATTGGGCAGGCTCTGATGCATTCCAACCCCAATAGTGTTATTGGGCATCTACTACTGGGCAGGGTCCTGTGGGTTTCAGGTGTGCAGCTAATGGCGTTAGGCATTGTACCCCATGGTCTGGTGACTAGCATTGTAACTGGTAGTGCATGGCCTAGTGCATAGGGTTGTTCCCTGTGTGTTGTGTACGCCAAAGGTAGTGTTGTGGCTGGCATTGACTAAGTGTATCCTCTGTCTCTCTCCCCCTTTTTGTTTTGTCACCCTGTCCGTGTGTGCATTAGCATCATCTGGTGGAGGAGCAGAGGCACCGGTGACGGAGGGAGCTGCATCCCACATGGGCCTGGAGGCCGAATCCACCGACGGTGAGGGCACCAGTGGGAGGGAGGGCGAGGGGAGCACCACAGCAGAGACAGGAGGGGACACTACCAACAGCGATTCCTCCTCCGATGGAAGCTTCCTGGCGGTGGCGGACACCTCAGTGCCCACCCCAACAACAGGTACAGCCAACCCCCGTACCAGCTCTGCCCTCCCAGCCCCTTAGCGTGTTTCCTGTGCCCACTCACCCAGGAGGGTGGGCATCTCCTTCCCCCTAGGCACCTCAGGCCCTGCCCCAGTCAGCCCTGCTTCCCTCAGTGAGGAGGCTATTGACCTCCTGAGATCCATCTCTGTTGGGCAGTCAACCATACTGAATGCCATCCAGGGTGTAGCAGGGCATTTGCAACAAACAAATGCATACCTGGAGGGCAATCACTCTGGCGTGGCAGCCCAACAGAGAGCATTCCAGGCTCTGGCCTCTGCACTGATGGCAGCCATTGTCCCTGTCTCCAGCCTCCCTCCTCCAACTTTCTCCACCCAGTCCCAATCCCCTCAACCCCAGCATATCCCAAGCACACCTTCAGACCAGCAATCACCCAAATCAACACCCAGAAGTGGTTCAGGCAAACACAAGCACCACACTTCATCTCACAGGCAGTCACACAAGCACCATCCCCATGCAGACACACCAACATCCACTGCCTCCACTGTGTCCCCCTCCTTTTCATTGTTCACCTCCCTCCCAGTTGCGTCTCCACTCACACCTGCATGCACTACATCCTCATCCACTACCTCCATCACCAGCACGCCTATCACTACATGCCCCTCACTGGCAGTCACCACCCCCACATCCATGCACACGTCCCCTGTGTCCTCTCCCTCTGTGTCTGTGACCCCTCCTTCCAAAGTACACAAACGCAAGCACACACACACCCAACAGCCATGCACCTCACAACAGCATCCAGCCCGTGCACCTGCATCCAAACACAGCAGACTGACACCTCCTACAACCACTCCCTCTTCCTCCTTTCCCAAACCTTCACCCTCTTCCTGCTCCAGTGTCCCTAAGAAGCTTTTCCTCGTCAACATTGACCTATTCCCTCCCCCTCCCCCCCCGTCCTTCACCTCGGGCCAGGGTGGCCAGAACCCAGCCCAGTACCTCAGCCACCCAGTCCATGGCCACTGTGGTTTCTGCAGCTGTGAGAGGCTCCAAGGAGGCACCTGTCAGCCCAGCCAGTGTGCCAGCAACACCTGCCAAGGCCAAGAAGGGGCCACCACCTGGCAAGGGCAAGAAGGGGACAGCAGCCAGCAAGGGGAAGGAGGCAGAACCAGACAACAAGGGCAAGTCAAAGACTCCAGCTGGTAAAAGCAAGGAGGCACCACCATCTGCCAAGGGCAGAAAGGGGCACAGAACACCAGCCATGTCACTTCAGCCGTCCGAGGCTGCAGGTGAAGGCCTGGAGTCTACCACCACCACTGCCTGCACCGCCACCAGCACCGCGGCCAGCCCGCCACCGGCCCCACCGCCAGCAGCACTACTGCCAGCAGGAGCAGCAAGAGCAGCAGGAGCAGCAGGCCCAGTGGGCAGCCGTCCGAGGCTGCAGGTGAAGGCCTGGAGGCTACCACCACCACTGCCTGCACCGCCACCTGCTCTGCAGCCAGCACTGCCATCTGCCCCGCCACCGGGAGCAGCAGCCCCAGTGGGCAGCCGTCCGAGGCTGCAGGTGAAGGCCTGGAGGCTACCACCACTGCCTGCACCGCCACCTGCAGCGCAACTGGCATGAACTGAGCAGCCGTCACTGCCGGAGGGCAGTGTGTAGTGGTGACTACATATGGGCTGCAGTGCGTCCTGGCCCCGGCAACACCTGTCGGTGTGACACCCAGGTGAGAGACTGTGACCTTGCCCCACCCAGGATGAAGCACACTGGGCACAAAGCCCCCTCCAGAACCAGTGGAAGAAGGCATCCACTCAGCCCCTCCTTGCCAGGATGAAGCACACTGGGCACAAAGCCCCCTCCAGAACCAGTGGAAGAAGGCATCCACTTGAGAGACTTTGGCTTTGCACACCCCAAGACCAAGCAGTGGGCAAACCACCCACTAGAGAGACTGTGGCTTTTCACTCCCCAGGACCAAGCAGTGGGCAAACCTCCCACTAGAGAGACTGTGGCTTTGCACTCCCCAGGACCAAGCAGTGGGCAAACCACCCACTTGAGAGACTGTGGCTTTGCACTCCCCAGGACCAAGCAGTGGGCAAACCACCCACTTGAGAGACTGTGGGTTTGCACTCCCCAGGACCAAGCAGTGGGCAAACCACCCACTTGAGAAACTGTGGCTTTGCACTGCCCAGGAGCAAGCAGTGGGCAAACCACCCACTTGAGAGACTGTGGCTTTGCACTCCCCAAGTCCAAGCAGTGGGCATGGAGCCCCCTCCAGGCCAGTGGCATTGTACCATCTTCCGGCTTCCACATTCCCCATCCCCCTGAGGTGCCTGTGTGTTTTCGACCTGATGCCCCTGCTGTGCTCTCTCCGTATTGAGGCAGGAGTGTGGCCTTGGCCTCTGTGTTATGGCCCAGTGGGCCACAGACATTTTGGAGTGGGCATTGTCCCTCCTTTTGTAGATATTGTATATGTTGTACAAACTGTTTATTTATTTCTGAACGTATTTCTAATAATTACTTATATTACACTCATTTTACTCCACTCCTTTTGTCCTTGCGTTATTCCTGAGGGTTATGGGGTGTATATGTAATGTTGTTGCATCTGTTTGTGTGTATGGTGCTGGGGGTGGGTGTGAGGGGATTGCGTGTTGTGTGTGTGTGTGTCACTCTCTTTTTCCTCCCCCCTCCCCTGTGTGCTAGGTGCAGTGCTCACCGTGGTCGTCTTCACTGGCGTACATGTTCCTGGTGTATGAGAAGGTACACCAGCATGGGGAAGATCTGCAGTTCGGGCTCCATGGCATCGTGGTACTTCCTTGAGTGTCGAGAGGTGAGTCGTTTCCCTTCAGTGTTCTGTTTCCGCCGTGCTTTTGATGGCGTTGGTACTGCCCCAGAAAAGCTGGCAGATGGGCGTGTTGTAATGCAACGGGCGGTACATTGTCTTCTGCCTGGCTGTTGGCGGTTACCGCAGCCGTGCTTGTTGCTACCGCTGTGGCGGTCGGAGTGTTAAAGTGGCTATCTGTGTTGGCGGTTTCCGTCGGGGTCATGATTCCATTTTTTTTTTTACCACCGGCCTGTTGGCGGTATTACCTCCGCTGTATCACCGACCGCCAGGCTTGTAATGAGGGCCATAGATCACTTTGTGCTTCCCAAGGCTACATTTAGATAGGAGTGCCGACAAACATGGTATGCTGTGTCTCCTGCATTCATAGAAAACAACACACTCATACACGGGGACCATGTCTTAGAATGTCAGCTTGCATACTATAAAACACCCCTTAGTCCCAGACACGTTAAAGGGAGATTCCAGCCAGATGACCACGACTTTATTCTGATTACAGCAAGTTTCGCTACAGCTACCTGCTTATACAGCTGAGTCCTGATCCAGATGGGGATGGTGTCTCTTTAGACCTCAGGCCTCTTTTTCAGGTATGAGGGATGATGTTCTTCCAGGGGAAGATATGGGAAAGACATGGGGTATATGTGATACATAATGTGCACACAGAGAAATTTGCAATTTGTCTGCACCCGGTGCATAGCTAAGCTCTCTTAAAGGCAGATTAGGCTTAGTATGCTGTGCTCATACTCAGTGTAGGTGAGGGGCTATAGATCCACTCCCCTGTTTAGACAGCATGGTAGGACTGTTCTTGTGTTTTACATTTTTTGTCACATGCCTGCTCCTGTTGTCTTTCATTATCCTCATTATTACTATGCACCTGCTTTTATCTAAGATGCAGATATTTTAATAAATGCTTATTTAAATATATTCTGCCTCTGTTGTCTTTGCCTGAGTGAGATCTGGGTAACTGAGAGAATGGGATGAGGTCTGATGTACCACGATTCCCTGGGGAGTCTGTCTTACCATGAGCTCGGTTGCCACAATCATCTTGGTCAGAGATGGGGTGCTGCTAGTTAGCCGGAAACCCCGTGTTAGGCCGACAGGTGTCATCAGGTGTGGAATTGTGCTCAGTACCCACAACCTACACAATCCTACCGCCCCAATCCAGTAGCCTCATTACCCTAATGAGAACCTACGTGACAGGGCAGCATGACACAGTATTCTGCGTCAGAGGGGCATGCAATGGTTGTTGCAGTGGCCGTCCCTTTGAAACACCCATTACTTTTGACTCTGCCCCAGATTTTCAAGACATCTTGCTTCTGGCCAGCGACAAAAGACTAACAATAGTCCAGGGGTGGTGTAAGCATTGCAAAGTGTTGAGGAATGCATTGAAGCGTCCTTGTTTCTTGCTTCTTATATGTGCACTCACAGTAGAGGTAAAATGCCATGGATGTTTGCTTATGTGCACGTAGGTGTCCCTTACTGCAGTTTTACAAAATAACATAACAGATGTCTTGGCACTACTATGTGGGCTGTATTCTGCAGCACACATAGAAGTGGCATTTCACCATTGTAGACAGTTTATGTCCAGGAAGGGATACCAACTTGCACATAAACACTCCCCTCAACACAGACACACTTGCACTGTGGTCCAAGTATGCGTGTTTTGGGGCAGGCTGTGGAGTTATGTGCCAGTGCAGGGGCAAATGCAGGCCTGCCCCATACTCCTGGTAATATGGGGCAGGCCTGTGTTTCAAATTCAGCACAGGGCAGTGCTGCTGATGCTGGCACAGCACAGTGCTGCACCTGTTTCACATATATGTGGCTCATAGGTATCAGGATCAGGCAAGAACATGCACAGCTTTGGGTGGCAGACATATGTACATGTTTCAGATACATATATATATAACAATATAGGGGGACAAGATATTAGCCATAAAGCAATGACTTTTGTAGTTGATCTGTTTGAAGAAGCAGGCACATACTCAGATGCTTGCCTGTTTTCAATCACATAGCACCAACACATACCTCCATCATGGGCGTGCCATATGTAACATATGACCCACCATGGTGTATGTCAGGACACTGATGTTAGGAACCCTGTCAGTATGGTGCATGTTTGGCACCATACATGAATATGCTACATGTGCAAAGTGAAAATTGGCTTCTTGATGACAAGGGAACAGTCATGTAATCAACCAGCCTTAGGCAGATATGTAAGTTGACTCCAAAAAAGGAACAGTTTAACCAAATTGATGTTGAGGCTAAATTGTTTGGGTGCCACATCCAGCAGGAATATACAGCTTCCATTCTTCAGGCCAGGTTCTGCTGTCATGTGGCACCAGCCTTTCACACTGCCACAATGTTTGCACAAATGTCTTTCAACCGCGGTATTCCATTGGCGGTACACACCGCCGCGCTCAAAATACACACACACATACAAAACACCGCCACATTGGACAATTCCAAACACACACACCTGATACACATACACACACCACTCCCACACACTCAATACAATATAAAACACACACCCACATCACCCACAAACACCTACAACCAAAAATTTCTGAAAGAAGGCCAGAGAGAGACACCACCATCCACAAACTAGCAGCCACAGGCACTCAACACCATCACCCACACAACTTCCACGCACAAAACACCACACACCACTACATATCACCACATTTATCACCACACACACCACCCCACACATCACCCACACCACCCCATGGCACGGCAAAGACACCCCAGGTTCTCTGAGGAGGAGCTCAGGGTCATGGTGGAGGAAATCGTCCGGGTAGAGCCACAGCTATTCGGATCACAGGTGCAGCACACCTCCATAGCTGGGAAGATGGAGCTATGGCAAAGAATAGTCGACAGGGTCAACGCAGTGGGACAGCACCCAAGAAATCGGGACGACATCAGGAAGAGGTGGAACGACCTACGGGGGAAGGTGCGTTCCGTAATCTCAAGACACCACCTGGCGGTACAGCGGACTTGCGGCGGAGCCCCCCTCCTCCCCCACAACTAACAACATGGGAGGATCAGGTCTTGGCGATTCTGCTTCCTGAGGGCCTCGCAGGAGTCGGTGGAGGAATGGACTCTGGTAAGTCAAACCTTTAACTATCATATCCCCCACCCTACCTGCATGCTATCACAGACCCCCACCCTCGCCCCCTCCCCCATCACTCCAACTCCTCACAAATGTACTAATAACACAAACTACACATCCCAACACCAAGCCCTGCATGACACAACAAAGCATGGACACCCATCACTAAAGCATGCCCACTGCACATACCCATAACACGCCCCTCAACCATCATCACACAAGCCCCCACACAGGAATGCTAGCACTGGGGTACACGGTCACCCACCCATTGCACACCATGACACACACAGATGCAATAATCATGCTTGTACACCCCTGCAGGAACACTACCCAACGTCACCAGACAGGAGGGTCCAGACATCTCCAACCCACCCACAGAAGAGGCCCACAGTGATGACAGCAGCTCTGTCCAACTGGATCCAGATGAGCAGCCCGGACCATCGTGGGCCTCGGGACAGTCGGTTCCCCTCACACAGGCACAGCCCACCACAGACCTTCCACCCTCTGGTAACACCAGCACAGCACCCACCCAGCGGGCCCATACCTCAGTCCCCAGGACACGTCAATCAGCTGTGTGTCCACCACTACAGGGAACCCAGGATAACCCACCACCCCAACAACAACAGGGACCTGGGGGCAGTGGCAGTGGGCACACGGTCCAAGGGACGGAGGCACAGGAACACAGGGGAACTGGGAGGGCTGCCGTGCAACAGGGGGCGGACAGGCAAAGGGAACCCACTCTCCACGAGGCCCTCTCCTCCATAATGGGAGCATACCACCACTCCCAGGAGACGATGGCAACAGTCCTGGCCAAGTTTCAGGAGACCCAGCGTCTGCCGGAGGAACAGTATTTGGGGTTCAGAGAGGAACTCAGAACCATCAGATCCGCCCTGGGCACCATCGTAGGGGTGCTGAAGGAAATACTTAACACCAGGAGGGACACTGTGGCACAACAAGGGGCCCCTGACACTAGCATGGACGATGAACTGCCCACCACCTCCTCCAGCGCTAGTGGACAGGAGGCACCGCCGCAGGACCACCACACCAGCACCCCCCCCCCTGCAGACAGAGACCCACCCCGCAAGCGGTCCCTGAGATTCAGGAACAAGACGGAGCACAATGCCAAGACCCCCGCCAAGAAATGAGACCACCCTGATTGTCAAACCACTGTCCCACTTTGTAACCCTGTCCATATTGGAACTGCCCCAGCTCCACTTCCTATGCCCATATGGGCAATGCACCTGTGAGACTAATAGACTGGACTCTTCCATGGACATTCCTCCACCATCACCACTCACCATTTTACAACCCCCTCCAATATTGAGCACTTCAATAAACACCCTTGAAGCACAAAACAATCTGGAGTCAGTCTGTGCTTTCGAAATTGTGTATTAGCAATGACAGTGACAACATTATTTTTCTAATTTAATATCAACATACCTATGTCACACATCTCAAGTCCATGAGGAATCTAAGCAGATGACACACATTGGAAACCACACCTGTGAAACCGTAAGGGAAATGTACAACTCAGTGACCATATACTGGTTGAAATCGACAGACAGGATAAAGGTAGAAGTTTTAAAGTACTTGTGGTAGGCAGGAATGTTTTCTCACCTGTGTGTCACTGGAAATATTGCTGGATGACTGAGTCCCTGTTGTCAATGTCTTCTTCCTCTGCTTCCTCCTCATCACTGTCCACAGGCACCACAGCTGCCACAACACCGCCATCTGGACCATCCTCCTGCAGAAAAGGCACCTGTCGTCGCAAAGCCAAGTTGTGAAGCAAACAGCAGGCCACGATGATCTGGCACACTTTCTTTGGTGAGTAGAATAGGGAACCACCTGTCATATGGAGGCACCTGAACCTGGCCTTCAGGAGGCCGAAGGTGCGTTTGATCACCCTCCTAGTCCGCCCATGGGCCTCATTGTAGCGTTCCTCTGCCCTGGTCCTGGAATTCCTCACTGGGGTCAGTAGCCATGACAGGTTGGGGTAACCAGAGTCCCCCACTAGCCACACCCGGTGCCTCTGGAGTTGAACCATCACATAAGGGATGCTGCTATTCCGCAGGATGTAGGAGTCATGCACAGAGCCAGGGAACATAGCATTTACCTGGGAGATGTACTGGTCTGCCAAACATACCATCTGTACATTCATGGAATGATAACTCTTGCGGTTCCTGTACACCTGTTCACTCCTGTGGGGGGGCCAGAGCTACATGGGTCCCATCAATGGCACCTATGATGTTTGGGATATGTCCAAGGGCATAGAAGTCACCTTTCACTGTAGGCAAGTCCTCCACCTGAGGGAAAACGATATAGCTCCACATGTGTTTCAGAAGGGCAGACAACACTCTGGACAACACGTTGGAAAACATAGGCTGGGACATTCCTTATGCCATGGCCACTGTTGTTTGAAATGACCCACTTGCCAGGAAATGGAGCACTGATAGCACCTGCACTTGAGGGGGGATTCCTGTGGGATGGCGGATTGCTGACATCAGGTCTGCCTCCAACTGGCTACACAGTTCCTGGATTGTGGCACGGTCAAACCTGTAGGTGATGATCAAACTTCTTTCCTCCATTGTCGACAGGTCCACCAGCGGTCGGTACACCGGAGGATTCCGCCATGTGCTCACATGTCCCAGCGGACGGTGCCTATGAAGGACAACAGCGACCACAGAGTCAAACAACTCAGAGGTATGTACCCACAGTCTACACAGAACACTATTCATACACAAAATGTGGCCTGTATTTGTGTTGTGAGACAAGGCCTAGGTATGTGTGACGCAGTTGGTAATTAGGCCATGTGGGCCACTGAAATGGCGGCTGCCTGACCTCTAAACTGGGACAATGGGATGTGAGGTAACTGCGCTGGCGTTGTACACCGTCGCGGTAGGCGGTCGAAGACCGCGGCGCAATGCTGCATTGGTTAACATTGGACCCTATGGGTCCCAGGAGCCAATGACGATGTGCGCCGGCGGTGATGGTACGCACCGCCGCGGACGTCACCGCCATTTTCTATCTGTTGAATCACTCGATACCTGATCTTCGACAGGAGAGGACCTACACTGCAAGTGCTGTTGTGACCTCGGTCTGGAAGAGACAATGGATCATGCGTCTAGGGAAAGGGCCCCTGCCTTCACTGCAGAGGAGTTGGAGAATTTCGTCGACGGGGTCCTCCCCCAGTACACGCTATTCTACGGTCCTCCAGCCCAACAAGTAAGTACACAGGGAGCATGTTGTATGGGCTATGCCTGTGTGGAGAGGGCTGGTTGTAAGAAGGAAGGGGGCACAGTTCTGCGTGCATGAAGGATTGTGAATGCATGTGCCACATGGCAAGGGTAGGGATGTGGGCCACTCACTTTGACGGTGCAGTTGGTAATGACTTCTCTTCTTCCCCTGTACATGTCATGTAGGTCAGCGCCCACTAGAAGAAGGATATTTGGCGTGCCATCGCCAAGGACGTCCGGACCCTGGGGATCCACCACAGACGGAACACCCACTGCCGGAAAAGATGGGAGTACATTCGCCGCTGGAGCAAGAAGATGGCGGAGGCTCAGCTGGGGATGGCCTCCCAACGTGGGAGGGGTGCCCGTCGAACCATGACCCCCCTGATGTTCATTTTCCTGGCGGTGGCCTACCCTGAGTTGGATGGGTGCTTGAGGGCAGCACAGCAGACACAAGGGGGTGAGTACACTATCATTCAGCAAACTTTGCGCGCAGTGAAGGTGTCTGGGTGGGGGAGGAGGGCTGTGGGTTTCCCTAGGCCAGGGCGAGTTCCGTAGGCTAGGCCCCTCCGTAATGCAGGCCATGTGGCACCCCACCCCACCTCTGTAGAGTGCCAAGTACAGGTATTCATGCCCCTGTGTCATCTATGTGTGCAGATGTTGGCAATAGCCATGTAGGCCATTTCCCAGGAATTCTATCTGTAGAGCCCAACAGCGCGACGTAGTGCAGGGGGCTGCTGTGTCTGTATTGTCCACCAACGATAAGCCATGCACTCAACCTGTCTTTCTATTGTCGTCTCCCCCCTTTTTGTGGTCTCACTGTTCTTGTGTGCATTAGCATCATCAGGCGGAGGTACAGTGACACTGGAACACGAGGGAGCTGCATCCCACATGGCCATGGAGGGCCACACCACGGACACAAAATACACCAGTGGGACGGAGGGCGAGGGGAGCACCACGGCGGTCACAGGATCTGCAACCAGCGATACAGACTCGTCCTCCGATGGGAGCTCCCATGTGGTGGCGGCAACATCTGTGTCCCCCACTTCTACAGGTACAGCCGCCACCCCCCTACCAGCACCGCCCTCCCAGCAGCCCCTCAGCCTTTGCCCCATGCCCGCTCACCCAGGAGGGTGGGCATCACCTTCGCCCCAGGCACCTCAGCCCCTGCCCCTGTCACCTCTGCTGCCCTCAGTGAGGAGGCCATTGACCTCCTCAGGTCCCTCACTGTTGGGCAGTCTACCATTTTGAATGCCATCCAGGGTGTAGAAAGGGAGTTGCAACACACAAATGCATTCCTGGAGGGCATTCATTCTGGTCAGGCAGCCCTTCATCGAACCCTGCAAACTCTGGCCTCAGCACTGATGGCAGCCATTGTCCCTGTGTCTAGCCTCCCCCCTCCAACTTCCTCCACCCAGACCCAATCCCCTGTACCCCAGCCCATCCCAAGCACACCATCAGACCAGCCTGCACACACCTCACCACACAAGGGAAGCTCAGGCAAACATAAGCACCACACATCCCACTGGCACTCTCGCAAGCATCACACACATACAGACACACCAACATCCACTGCCTCCACTGTGTCCCCCTCCTCCTCGTCTCCCTCCTTCCTCCCAGTCTCGGCTACACTCACACCTGCATGCACTACCACTACAGCCACTACGTCCCGCACCAGCACACCCACCACCACACCGCGCTCACGTGCAGTCACCACCTCCACTACCATTTCCACATACCCTGTGTCCTATCCCAGTGTGTCTGTGACGCCCCCTCCGAAGATACACAAATGCAGGCACACACCCACCCAACAGCCATCCACCTCACAACAGCCTCCAGCCCATGCACCTGCACCCAAATCCACAAAAGTTACACCTCCTACAACCACCACCTCTTCCTCCACTCCCAAACCCCCTCCAGCTACCCGTCCCAGTGTCTCCCAAAAAGCTTTCCTGTCCACCCTTACCCTATTTCCCCCACCCCCCCCATCCAACTCATAGGTCCCGTACTAGCACCTCAGCCAAAAAATCTCAGGGACCTGTGGTGCCTGTTGTTACAGGTATGTGGAGTGCACCGGCCTCCAGGCCAGCCAGTGTGTCACGGAGACACAGCACAGCCAGTTCCCCCCCTGTGAAGCACCAGAAGTTGGACAGTGCACGGCGGGAGAGGGGGAAGACTCCAGCCAGCAAAGCCGCTCACAGGGGTCTCGGGGGAGTGTCGGCTCAGCTGTACTCCTCCCAAGGTGGGGAAGGGGCAGAAGAAATCTCCAAAGTCTGGGAGGAGCAGCACGAAGGAGAAGACCGCCATCAGGCCCGCTGCCCAGGAGGCCACCACCAGCCTCATCGTCACTGCCCAGGAGGCCACCGCCAGCCCCATCGTCACTGGCCAGGAGGCCACCGCCAGCCCCATCGTCACTGGCCAGGAGGCCACCGCCAGCCTCATCGTCACTGCCCAGGAGGCAACCCCCAGCCCCATCGTCACTACCCAGGAGGCCACTGCCAGCCCCATCGTCACTGCCCAGGAGGCCACCGCCAGCCTCATCGTCACTGGCCAGGAAGCCACCGCCAGCCCCAGAGTCACTGCCCAGGAGGCCACCGCCAGCCCTCACTGGCCAGGAGGCCACCACCAGCCTCATCGTCACTGCCCAGGAGGCCACCGCCAGCACCAGAGTCACTGGCCAGGAGGCCACTGCCAGCCCCATCATCACTGCCCAGGAGGCCACCGCCAGTCCCATCGTCACTGCCCAGGAGGCCACCTGCATCCTCATCGTCACTGCCCAGGAGGCCACCGCCAGCCCCAGAGTCACTGGCCAGAAGGCCACAACCAGCCTCATCGTCACTGGCCAGGAGGCCACTGCCAGCCCCATAGTCACTGCCCAGGAGGCCACCGCCAGCCCCATCGTCACTGCCCAGTAGGCCACCGCCAGTCCCAGAGTCACTGCCCAGGAGGCCACCACCAGCCCCAGAGACACTGGCCAGGAGGCCACCACCAGCCCCATCGTCACTGCCCAGCAGGCCACCACCAGCCCCAGAGTCACTGGCAAGGATGCCACCGACAGCCCCATCATCACTGCCCAGGAGGCCACCGCCAGCCCCATCGTCACTGCCCAGGAGGCCACCGCCAGCCCCATCGTCACTGCCCAGGAGGCCACTGCCAGCCTCATCGTCACTGCCCAGGAGGCCACCGCCAGCCCCAGAGTCACTGGCCAGGAGGCCACCGACAGCCTCATCGTCACTGCCCAGGAGGCCACCGCCAGCCCCATCGTCACTGCCCAGGTCACCGCCAGCCCCAGAGTCACTAGCCAGGAGGCCACCGCCAGCCTCATCGTCACTGCCCAGGAGGCCACCGCCAGCCCCATCGTCAATGGCCAGGAGGCCACCGCCAGCCCCAGAGTCACTGGCCAGGAGGCCACCGCCAGCCTCATCGTCACTGCCCAGGAGGCCACCGCCAGCCCCAGAGTCACTGGCCAGGAGGCCACCGCCAGCCTCATCGTCACTGCCCAGGAGGCCACCGCCAGCCCCATCATCACTGCCCAGGAGGCCACCGCCAGCCCCAGAGTCACTGGCCAGGAGGCCACCGCCAGCCTCATCGTCACTGCCCAGGAGGCCAACCCAGCCCCAGAGCCACTGGCCAGGAGGCTACCGCCAGCCTCATCGTCACTGGCCAGGAAGCCACTGCCAGCCCCAGAGTCACTGCCCAGGAGGCCACCGCCAGCCCTCACTGGCCAGGAGGCCACCGCCAGCCCCATCGTCACTGCCCAGGAGGCCACCGCCAGCCCCATCAACACTGGCCAGGAGGCCACCGCCAGCCCCATCATCACTGCCCAGGAGGCCACCGCCAGTCCCATCGTCACTGCCCAGGAGGCCACCACCAGCCTCATCGTCACTGGCCAGGAGGCCACCGCCAGCCCCAGAGTCACTGGCCAGAAGGCCACCACCAGCCTCATCGTCACTGGCCAGGAGGCCACCGCCAGCCCCATAGTCACTGCCCAGGAGGCCACCGCCAGCCCCATTGTCACTGCCCTGTAGGCCACCGCCAGTCCCAGAGTCACTGCCCAGGAGGCCACCGCCAGCCCCAGAGACACTGGCCAGGAGGCCACCACCAGCCCCATCGTCACTGCCCAGCAGGCCACCGCCAGCCCCAGAGTCACTGGCCAGGAGGCCACCGACAGCCTCATCGTCACTGGCCAGGAGGCCACCGCCAGCCCCATAGTCACTGCCCAGGAGGCCACCGCCAGCCCCATTGTCACTGCCCTGTAGGCCACCGCCAGTCCCAGAGTCACTGCCCAGGAGGCCACCGCCAGCCCCAGAGACACTGGCCAGGAGGCCACCACCAGCCCCATCGTCACTGCCCAGCAGGCCACCGCCAGCCCCAGAGTCACTGGCCAGGAGGCCACCGACAGCCCCATCATCACTGCCCAGGAGGCCACCTCCAGCCCCATCGTCACTGCCCAGGAGGCCACCGCCAGCCCCATCGTCACTGCCCAGGAGGCCACTGCCAGCCTCATCGTCACTGCCCAGGAGGCCACCGCCAGCCCCAGAGTCACTGGCCAGGAGGCCACTGACAGCCTCATCGTCACTGCCCAGGAGGCCACCGCCAGCCCCATCGTCACTGCCCAGGAGGCCACTGCCAGCCCCAGAGTCACTGGCCAGGAGGCCACCGTCTGCCCCATCGTCACTGGCCAGGAGGCCACCGCCAGCCTCATCATCACTGCCCAGGAGGTCACCGCCAGCCCCAGAGTCACTAGCCAGGAGGCCACCGCCAGCCTCATCATCACTGCCCAGGAGGCCACCGCCAGCCCCATCGTCACTGGCCAGGAGGCCACCGCCAGCCCCAGAGTCACTGGCCAGGAGGCCACCGCCAGCCTCATCGTCACTGCCCAGGAGGCCACTGCCAGCCCCAGAATCACTGGCCAGGAGGCCACCGCCAGCCTAATCGTCACTGCCCAGGAGGCCACCGCCAGCCCCATCATCACTGCCCAGGAGGCCACCGCCAGCCCCAGAGTCACTGGCCAGGAGGCCACCGCCAGCCTCATCGTCACTGCCCAGGAGGCCACCGCCAGCCCCAGAGTCACTGGCCAGGAGGCCACCGCCAGCCTCATCGTCACTGGCCAGGAAGCCACTGCCAGCCCCAGAGTCACTGCCCAGGAGGCCACCGCCAGCCCTCACTGGCCAGGAGGCCACCGCCAGCCCCATCGTCACTGCCCAAGAGGCCACCGCCAGCCCCAGAGTTACTGGCCAGGAGGCCACCGCCAGCCCCATCATCACTGCCCAGGAGGCCACCACCAGTCCCATTGTCACTGCCCAGGAGGCCACCTGCATCCTCATCGTCACTGCCCAGGAGGCCACCGCCAGCCCCAGAGTCACTGCCAGAAGGCCACCACCAGCCTCATCGTCAATGGCCAGGAGGCCACCGCCAGCCCCATAGTCACTGCCCAGGAGGCCACCGCCAGCCCCATTGTCACTGCCCTGTAGGCCACCGCCAGTCCCAGAGTCACTGCCCAGGAGGCCACCGCCAGCCCCTGAGACACTGGCCAGGAGGCCACCACCAGCCCCATCGTCACTGCCCAGCAGGCCACCGCCAGCCCCAGAGTCACTGGCCAGGAGGCCACCGACAGCCCCATCATCACTGCCCAGGAGGCCACCTCCAGCCCCATCGTCACTGCCCAGGAGGCCACCGCCAGCCCCATCGTCACTGCCCAGGAGGCCACTGCCAGCCTCATCGTCACTGCCCAGGAGGCCACCGCCAGCCCCAGAGTTACTGGCCAGGAGGCCACTGACAGCCTCATCATCACTGCCCAGGAGGCCACCGCCAGCCCCATCGTCACTGCCCAGGAGGCCACCGCCAGCCCCAGAGTCACTGGCCAGGAGGCCGCCGCCTGCCACATCGTCACTGGCCAGGAGGCCACCACCAGCCTCATCTTCACTGCCCAGGAGGTCACCGCCAGCCCCAGAGTCACTAGCCAGGAGGCCACCGCCAGCCTCATCATCACTTCCCAGGAGGCCACCGCCAGCCCCATCGTCACTGGCCAGGAGGCCACCGCCAGCCCCAGAGTCACTGGCCAGGAGGCCACCGCCAGCCTCATCATCACTGCCCAGGATGCCACTGCCAGCCCCAGAATCACTGGCCAGGAGGCCACCGCCAGCCTCATCGTCACTGCCCAGGAGGCCACCGCCAGCCCCATCATCACTGCCCAGGAAGCCACCGCCAGCCCCAGAGTCACTGGCCAGGAGGCCACCGCCAGCCTCATCGTCACTGCCCAGGAGGCCACCGCCAGCCCCAGAGTCACTGGCCAGGAGGCCACCGCCAGCCTCATCGTCACTGGCCAGGAAGCCACTGCCAGCCCCAGAGTCACTGCCCAGGAGGCCACCGGCAGCCCTCACTGGCCAGGAGGCCACCGCCAGCCCCATCGTCACTGCCCAAGAGGCCACCGCCAGCCCAGGAGTCACTGGCCAGGAGGCCACCGCCAGCCCCATCATCACTGCCCAGGAGGCCACCGCCAGTCCCATCGTCACTGCCCAGGAGGCCACCTGCATCCTCATCGTCACTGCCCAGGAGGCCACCGCCAGCCCCAGAGTCACTGGCCAGAAGGCCACCACCAGCCTCATCATCACTGGCCAGGAGGCCAACGCCAGCCCCATAGTCACTGCCCAGGAGGCCACCGCCAGCCCCATTGTCACTGCCCAGTAGGCCACCGCCAGTCCCAGAGTCACTGCCCAGGAGGCCACCGCCAGCCCCAGAGACACTGGCCAGGAGGCCACCACCAGCCCCATCGTCACTGCCCAGCAGGCCACCGCCAGCCCCAGAGTCACTGGCCAGGAGGCCACCGACAGCCCCATCATCACTGCCCAGGAGGCCACCGCCAGCCCCATCGTCACTGCCCAGGAGGCCACCGCCAGCCCCATCGTCACTGCCCAGGAGGCCACTGCCAGCCTCATCGTCACTGCCCAGGAGGCCACCGCCTGCCCCATCGTCACTGACCAGGAGGCCACCGCCAGCCTCATCATCACTGCCCAGGAGGTCACGGCCAGCCCCAGAGTCACTAGCCAGGAGGCCACCGCCAGCCTCATCGTCACTGCCCAGGAGGCCACCGCCAGCCCCATCATCACTGCCCAGGAGGCCACCGCCAGCCCCAGAGTCACTGGCCAGGAGGCCACCGCCTTCCTCATCGTCACTGCCCAGGAGGCCACCGCCAGCCCCAGAGTCACTGCCCAGGAGGCCACTGCCAGCCCCATCGTCACTGCCCAGGAGGCCACCGCCATCCCCATCGTCACTGCCCAGGAGGCCACCGCCAGCCCTATCATCTCTGCCCAGGAGGCCAAAGCCAGCCACAGCCCTGCTGGGCAATAAAGGACAGCCTTGGCAAGGACCGCTGAACAGGGCAAAGACCGCCATGGAAAGCACCGCTGAACAGGTCTAACACTGGCAGCTCAAGCACCGCTGAACAGGCCAAGGACCGCTGAACAGGGCAAAGACTGCCATGGAAAGCACAGCTGAACAGGTCTAACACTGGCAACTCAAGCACCGCTGAACAGGCCAAGGACCTCTGAACAGGGCAAAGACCGCCATGGAAAGCACTGCTAGCCCATTAGCGGCAGGGGCAGCGACGCAACTGGGACCGTCACGGGGTGTGTGCTGCACTCTGGCCACCAGTCTCCCTCCAGAACCAGTGGAGAACAGCATCCACTCCGTCTGTCCTTGGCAGGATGAAGCACTCTGGGCACCAGTCCCCCTCCAGAACCAGTGGAGAACAGCATCCACTCCGTCTGTCCTTGGCAGGATGAAGCACTCTGGGCACCAGTCCCCCTCCAGAACCAGTGGAGAACAGCATCCACTCCGTCTGTCCTTGGCAGGATGAAGCACTCTGGGCACCAGCCCCCCTCCAGAACCAGTGGAGAACAGCATCCACTCCGTCTGTCCTTGGCAGGATGAAGCAGTCTGGGCACCAGTCCCCCTCCAGAAACAGTGGAGAACAGCATCCACTTGAGAGACTGTGGCTTTGCACTCCCCAGGATGTTACAGTGGGCAAGCCACCCACTGTATAGACTTGAGAGACTGTGGCTTTGCACTCCCCAGGACTGAACAGTGGGCAACCCACCCACTTGTGAGACTTGAGAGACTGTGGCTTTGCACTCCCCAGGATACATCTATGGGCATGGAGCCCCCTTGTGTATCTGGCGTGGTGCACTCATCCAGCTGAGGTGCCTCACCTTCCCTTCCCCCTGAGGTGCCTGTTGGATTTCGATCTGATGCCCCTGCAGTGTTCTCTCCGTTTGGATCGGGTATCTTGTGTGGGCCTCGCCCATGCATTTTGGTCCCAGTGGTACACGGACTATGAATGGTGCAATACCTGCACTACTAATCGTGGTGTATATTTTGTTTATTGTCTATATATATATATATATGTATATATTTGCTTACTGTATTTTGAGATATTACAATGGTCCCACTCATTTCCTTTTGTCTTTGCATTCTTCCGGGGGGGTTGGTGGTGTTACTGTAATGTATAGATATGCATTGGTGTGTGTGTTGTAGTGGGTGAGGGTCGGGTGGGGGTTGGGATGTTGGTTGTGTGTGTCCCTGTGTTTTTGCCTCTCCCCTCCCCTATGTCGTAGGTGCATTACTCACGTGGTCTTCGCCGCCGGTGTTGATGATCCTCGTAGAGGAGCAGGAAGACTAGCGCTGGCAGAATATGGAGTTCCGGCTCCATGGTGCCCTCCTTCCTCGTGGAGTGTGTAGATGTGAGCGTTTTCCCTTTGAAATGGCTGTTTCCGCCATGTTTTTATCTGTGGTGAATCCGCCCCGGAAAAGGTGGCGGATTGGTAGGTTGTGATACTGTGGGCAGTACATTGTCTTCCGCCTGTCTGTTGGCGGAGACCGCTGCGCTGTTTGTTTGTACCGCCGTGGCGGTCAGAGTGTTAAAGTGGCTGTCTTTTTTGGCGGTTTCCACCACGGTCATAATTCCACATTTTTTACCGCCGTCCTGTTGGCAGTCTTACCGCCACTTTAACACAGTCTGCCAGGGTTTTAATGACCACCAAAATGTCCTGACCCGACCCTTGCCAAAATATGCTGCAGTCAACCCTGTGTCCCCTTGTCATGCACATGCAAATGAGGATGTTGCAATGCAAAAGGGATAGTTACCAACTGGTCCACCAATCCGAATCACCAGGTAATCCAGTAGATCTTCCTCTCTTGCAAAGAGGTGTGCCCAGCGGTGTTTGATTTGGTGGTTTGTGCGCACAACACCAAAGATCCGCCGTAGGTGATGGAGAACCTTGCCCCATTGCAGCTTCCGTGCCTCCATTGGGTAGCCCTGGATGACTCGGCCACCAATACTCAATATCATGAAGAGGTAGTGTTTGACCAGCAAGATGGACCTTCCCAGTTCATCTCAACTCATTCTTTGTGCTCTCTCCTTCCCAACATATTACAGTTTCCCTCCACTGTAAATGAAATGGCCCACAAAATATTAAAACACTACCCCACCTAACCCCAAATACCCTAACAGACTATGCTACCTCAAGACAAACATTGACAAAACAATTACTATGACAGGGCAAAAACACTACACAAGACTCAGCAAAATTACAAATTTGACAGGACAGCAGCAGGACACAGCACAAAACTCTCAAAAACCATTACTCCTCGACCAGCACCATCTCCAGCTCCGCACACCCTCTCACAATCACAGACAAAAAGACTGTAAAGTAAAACTGAAAGTGAAATCACAGTACCCTGTTTGCAGCAAGGAAGTCCTGTTTCATTGTTTCCTGGGTGTGAGAGTCACTTTTTCTGATATGCGGCATTTTGTTTTGTCGCATGCGGTCATGCATTTGTATTTTTCCCCATGAAGGCTGACAAGGCGTGTCAACTTGCAATTGACGAGCAGGGGCCAGGCGTAATTTTTTTTATTAGCAAAATATGGAGTGTTGGCATTTGTGTGAAAAAATTTGACGCATGGCGGTCATGCGTCGTATATTTCCTCATGAAGGCTGACAAGCCGTGTCGTCTTGCAATTGACGCTCAGTAATGTATGGAGTATTGCAGTTTGCATAAAAAAAAATTGACACATAGTGGGAATGGGTGCATTTTGTTGGAAAAGCTGACTGTGCACCTAGATTCACATACCTTGTTACAGGGGCTATGCAGGTATGTAGTCAGTATGGTATGGCTATGTATGTGTGCGTGTGCATTCATATATGTGACGGTAACATATACCATATATTTGTATGCACAAACTTGGTGCATACAACCGACCACAACATGTTTGTTTTGACTGTTACATACAATGGCATACAACTGAATAGCAGGGTTGCTGTCAGGCAATGATGGCACCCTAGTCATCATTGCTCCTGTGGCATTTTATGTGTCCACAAGGACCCATGGTTGCATGTATTGACACAGGTTGACTCAGCTCAGTCCTCTGTGCACAAGCATCAGGCCCCTGACTGTGTCAAGAGTCAATGTAGCGTCAGCAGGAGAATTAGGGATTCTAGGGTGGGATCTACCTTCATCATAATTGCTCTTCAGCCTGCACAAATGTGATCCCATGGCCTGGCATTTTGTTTTTCTTTTGGGGTACTTGTTTGTGTAGGACATATCTCATCATTTTGCATGGTCTTACCCAAATGGTTATCCGTTGTTTGTATTTTCCATATGCATCTTGATTAGGACATGTATCTCTAGTGTAACTTGTTTATGTTTTACGACCCAGGGGACAGATTAGGTCATCTGTCACTGCCTTCTGTCACAATAGTATGCAATGGGCAACTACATCGTTGTTGTTGCAAACATGAATGGGTTATGTACTGACCTAGACATCCTCTGTGAATATATGTCGGGTGATCACATGTTATGTACAGTCAGTATTGGTCAATGTTCTCCAACATTAACAGCATATCTTGTTTGGAACTGATTTGGTCCTACATTGCTGGCATTCTTTAGGCTGATTGTCCTTTGAAAACATCTTCATCTGCAACATTGTCCGGTCATACATGGACAGGATGCTATGTGTTACTTGTGTAATTTGAAGCTTTGCTAGATTACATGACTTCCACACACACATGACAGTACACCAGACACAGCACTTGTGTAGTGTGCAAGTGACCTCCCCATGTTGTATCTTCAAGTGTCTGAGGGAGTCACTCAGCTGTTCTTCCACATCCTTTGGTGTACGTGGGCTTGCACTCACATCTGCTTTCCACAACCAATGTCACTTTCACCATGAGTGTATCTTGTTAGTGTGTGACGTCATCCCAGCTATGATTATGTGATTTGCCACATGAAACATTTCTATCTTCTTCTTCACCCATACAATTTTGGATGGGTCTGTGATATGTTTGGACATTGCTAGATTTACATGCACATCCCAAACCAGATTGGCATGTGGGAGACATAGACATTTTAGAGTATTGGTCCCAGTAGGTCACTTTCTCTTAGTCAGACATGTGAGTGCCAATGAGGGGTGTGTTTTCATATGTGGTGTGTGATGGTATCAGACAGACTATACTGGGTTACCTTGCAGGCACACATCAACCATTGTATGTAATTGCTAACCCTTTCCAACCCAGGCCATACAACGTTACATCAGTTTTCACATGTATTTCCAGATTAGCTGCAGGCATATGTCAAGACAACACAATTGTGTGACATGTATCTAAGAATGTACATTGGAAGTGCTACAGACTCCACCTACATTCCACACACACATCCATGTAGTGGTACATTTTCCCATTTTATTGATCATTCCTGGATGTGGGGCATATGTGTGGAGAGTGGATCAGCACCCATTGATGTTCCACTTGTCTTGGGAAACTTAACGCACTCAATAGCCAACATGTGCGTACTATATTTGAGAATCAACACACCATGTGGCAGGGTCGGGCCAATAGCACTCATGGTATGCAACACCATTGATATATGGTGCAGGGTTAGGGTCAAACTTTTGCCCTAACCCTGACCAGTCCATTCATACCAATGTTTTCCAACTTGTCACACATGCTCAGTGCTGGCATTACGGCTACCTCCCTGAGATGTGACACAGTTTAGTTATTCATTTTCAAGAACACCATTTTGAAACAGCCCCTGTTGTATGTACACCCCCCTTGCATATATCTTGATTGGCGTAGCCATCATGTGGTGCAAGGGGTCTGAATTGGCACAAATGCCTACATTATGCCACTTAGTATTTCTGGTGCGTGGCTCTAGGCCTTCGGAAGCCACATGAGTGTGAGTAATTTGACACTGATGTGAGGCATGGAGGCACTAGACCCTCTTACACCATAACCTATGTTCCAACATTCTTTGTAACTGTTGTGGGTTTTTTCCTGCTCTCAGACGTATGAGCAACTTTTGAATGGTATGTGTAGCAGAGAATGAGTACACCATTGACAATCTGGTGCAAAGTGATTAAATGGTTATATTTATAGGGTGATTTTGTTGTACAGTGTCTAGGTGTAGAAGTTCAGTACAATTTGTTGTCTCCTGCAAACTTCTCCAGCAGTGTTTTATTGTTCCCCCTCCACCTATGGTGCACCATTGTCATCCTCCTCCTAATTAGGAACATCTACCAGTTCATCCCAGGGGACATTAGTCTGAATACATATGTTATGCAAGATTGCACATACAAGGATCCTATCATGGCAAGGCACCTGAACCATGACTTCAGGAGTCCAAATGTCCTCTCCACCACATTTTGTGTCCTTCTGTGCCCTTCATTGTATACCCGTTCTTTCTCCTTTTTCGGGTTGCCAAAAGGAGTCATCTCCCATGGCTGGATGCAGTAACCTTAGTTGGCTGCAAAAAAATTTGAGAACTTGTTTCTGTCATGCTTATTTGTTGTGTCATATGTGCCATGGCAGATGTTAGTTTTAGGTGGTGTGGTGACTCAGACTTGCATCTGGTATTGTATGTGTTCCTGTTTTTGTTGAATGGCTGCAGTGGTGTGTGGTGGTGGACATTACTATCATGGGTTGTGGCTCAGAGACCCGATGATTGTCAAATTAAGTCTGGACTGACAGTTCAACCATGCAAATTATGGCCCTCAGGAAGACTGCCGAGGATGCAGGCACCAGAATACCGC
This sequence comes from Pleurodeles waltl, assembly GCF_031143425.1. Classification (NCBI taxonomy): domain Eukaryota; kingdom Metazoa; phylum Chordata; class Amphibia; order Caudata; family Salamandridae; genus Pleurodeles; species Pleurodeles waltl. The sequence goes on along the minus strand of NC_090440.1, from coordinate 1,150,164,789 downwards.
CATTGCTGGCGGTATGTCTGGCTCCCTATTTCGACTTTTCCGCTGGGCCAGCGGATGGTAACAGTGTTACCGTCCGCTGGCCCAGCGGAAAAGCCACATCAACATTGCTGCCGGCTCGTAATAGAGCTGAATGCAATGCTGATGTGCAGCAGGTACAGTAGCACCCGTCACGCATTCCACATACACGATGGGGCTATGCCTGGGGGCCCCTGCACTGCCCATGGCAAGTGCATGGGCAGTACAGGGGCCCTCAGGGCACCCCGAGTCCCCTTACCTCCGCTGTAAGCCTTTCCATGGTGGTGTCTACCTCCATGGACAGGCTGGTGGTAAGGGGAGTTGAAATCCCCAGGGCAGCGCTGCCCTATTGGATTACAAGCACCGGGACCGCCATGGCGGTATACTGCCGGTCCCGGTGGTGTTACTGCGGTGGTACCGCCACAGTCAAAATGTGCTGCCCAGTACTGCCAGCCTGTTGGCGGTACGAATGCCACTATAGCCCCGATGGTCACGGACCGCCAGGGTTATAATGAGGGCCTATGTGTTGTGTTGACCATATTTGAGGCTGTGTCCTAATGTTAGTGGATTCTATCACCTCCCTACACCACAATAGCATCATATGTATTGACACTATGGTATCCCTAAAAGGCCAAACTCAGGCCACCATATTACCATGTGGCACTACGCATGCAGTGCAACACTTAGTGACCCTTTGCCTGTGCCAGTCATCATGTGTACAAAAGTAAGATTCACATAATAGGAGGACTAGCAAAATTGGTGCAGAGGATTCTCCAATGTCCCTAGACATGACTTATCACAGACACTTTCAACATCTGCACAAAGCAGATGTTAGGAGGGTGCACACCATAGTTTTGAATAGGTCCCTATGTACTGTGCATAAAATGGTCAGGTATGTTCACAATACTCCTACAGAGTCCAACTATGGCATAAATTATCTTGACACTATTGCACCTACTCTGCACCATGGTGCACCGTTTATTGTATAGGGGGCCTACATGGTGGCAGTAGGGTGCAACAAAGGGGCACTCTTACAGCTGCAGTGCTGTTGATGCTGTGCCACTTTCCTGACATGTAGCCCTCAGTACCTTCACTTCAGACCTACAGATGAGTAATGTTCTGGGATTTTGAACCTATTTTGTGTGTTGTGTGTGATGACACTAGTGTTGTGCCCTGTGTGTAGCATGTGATTCCCACTCCTTTTCCCTTGGAATAGCTCCCTCTCACAAAGTTGTGTTGTTGGCAGTTGCTGGCTGGCATACGTATCTTCATGTGGATCATGGGCACAGTGTGGCACCGGTGTAATTATGTGTTTTTCTACAATGTTCTTGTGACAGGTAAGTAATAAGTCAGGATACTAGTTAAGGGCCTTTTGGTATTCGTCTTTATTTCTTTCTCTATATCGCTTATCGTACTTTCCTTATCTCTATAGGTCAGAACATTCTCCAGTCTTTATATATGTCCTTAGGGTATTCCTTTTCTTCTAGTAAGTCCCTCACGTATCTTCCTTTGGTTCTTCTTCCCAGTACTGTTGTTCCAAGGCTCCGGAACGACATCCAGACCAAGAGAGGGAGAGAGGAAAGAAAATACGAGGCCTTTAGTAGGTAAGTACGGGACTATTTGATACTTTCTTTTACTTGTTGTCTCTCCAAAGGACTTCTTTTATCCTTTTTTGTGCCTTTGGGTGAGTTGTGTACTGGTTAATTCCTTTATTTTCTTGATATTCTCTATGTTAGTATTATACGGTGAATTGCTAATTATTCTTTCTTTTCTTTGTTTTCTTTTCACACATGTGTATCACCTTTCTTCCGTCACCTTGTGCCCTTGTGCTCTTATCCTTTTCTTTAGTTCATTAGTGCCCAGTGCATTCCCCACCCCCCTCTTCCTCCCTTCTGATAATTATACCTCCTTCCCCGGCCTGTCCTCGTACCTGGATAAGCCATGCTCCTCCAGGAACATGGCTGGCTTCCTCGTCCGCAACTCTCCCTCTCGGACTCCTCTCGATGAACGCACTCTGCTCTGTGTGGCGTACCCGTTCCGTCGCTTCCTCCTTCTGCTCACCTTCCATCCTCTCCGGTCCAACTGCACCACGCTATGTCTCATCCCGTTCCACCAGGACACCCGTCCTCCTCCTCGCTCTCCCTTAGCCCGCTTCGCTCCTTCCGGGTCTGGGTGTGTCTTCTCCCAGCACCTCGCTCCCTCAGACCGTGCTTGATGTAAACAAGGTCTGGTGTTGAGCGGTGTGCCCCTGGGGTACTTTACGTCCGCCCCGTTACCTGTGCCCTGTCACATTCGCTCCCCCTTGCGAGTGGCTGTTGGAGCCACAAATCAGTAGGGTATCAGTAGGGTATCAGGATAAGAAACCTACGTTGAAAAGTAAGGATCCTGGGGAGTACTTCACCTGAAACATAAAAGATTGCAACAACAAGAACCACCGTAGCACCCAGGCATTCGTTTCCTTATGACTTGATAACCAGGTCAGAGGGACAGGATCAGTGAGGAGCGTAAAGGATCTTCCTAAGAGGTAATATTGAAGGGATTCGATGGCCCATTTTATAGCTAGACATTCCTTCTCCACTGTAAGATAGTGTCTCTCTCTGGGTAGATGTTTCCTACTGATGTTTAAAATCGGATGGAACTGTGCATCTTCCCCTTCCTGGGATAATACAACCCCCAGTCCCTGATCTGAAGCATCTGTCTGCAACTGAAAGGACTTCTGAAAGTCATGACAGTGCAAGATCGGTTCCGTGGTAAGTAGAGATTTAAGAGACATAAATCGTTGATATTCCAGCTCAAATAGTTTGGCAAGTTGGTTCGGCTTTCCTTTTTCTAGTAAAGCCGTGAGAGGAGCGGCTATGGCAGAAAAATAGTAACCAACCATTCCTAGTACGGCCCTTACATCTTTCTTATTCTTTGGGATGGGAATCGGTTTGATGGACTCCACTTTATCCATTTGTGGTTTGATTATTCCTTTCTCTATCACATAACCCAACTACCTAATCGAGTTCTTTGCTATGTTACATTTTTCTGGGTTAGCAGTTAGTCTGGCTTTTTGGAGGGCCTGAAGGACTTCTGAAAAGTGTTCTAGATGTTTCTCCCAGGTGGGACTGTATATCACAATATTATCCAGGTATACCGCTGCATATTCCTGATGAGGGGTTAACATGATATCTATTAACCTCTGAAAGGTAGCAGGGGCCCTTGTAACCCGAAGAGTAGGACTGTGAATTGATACAGCCCTGAGCGGGTTGAAAATGCTGTTTTTTCCCTGTCTGATTCCAGTAGCTGAATCTACCAGTATCCCTTTGTCAAATCCAATGTGGTGAGGTATCGGGCTTGCACCAAGCCGTTCAATTAGGTCATCTATGCGAGGCATAGGATAGGTATCAAAATGTGATAAGGAATTCAGTTGTCGAAAGTCTATACAAAAAAGTATAGATCCATTGGGTTTGGAAACCAACACTACCGGAGAACACCAGGGACTGGAAGACGGTTCAATAATGCCTGCTTTTAACATTTCTGTGACTTCTTTCTCTACTAGTTGTTTTCTAGCTTAAGGTATACGGTATGGCCGTTGTCGGGCTACCTATCCATCTATGGTGCTTATGTGGTGTTTTATGAGATGTGTTCTACCAGGATGTCTAAAAACTTTTTCTAGATTAGTCTGTACTACCCCTTTTATATGTTTTCATTGGGATGTTGTTAGTTCACTGCCATAATGAGGTTCTACTACTTGGTCTGGTTTGATACGACTAGGGAATGCCGGAATATCTAGGTCTTAGGTTGTGGTAATACATAGATTCAAGCCATTGTCCCTATTAATGTCCTCATTCTCATGCCATGTTTTCAACAAATTAATATGGTAAATCTGACTCTTATTGGATCCTGCAGGAATTTCAATCCGGTATGTCACCGGGGTCACCTTCTCTATGACTGTATAGGGTCCCTGCCATCTGGCTAATAATTTGTTCTTGGTCGTGGGTAGTAGTATTAATATCTTTTTAACTATGGGTAGGTCACGTATCTTGTTTTCCACCTCATAATGGGCCTTCTATTTCTTTGGGTCTCTCCCAGATGAGAGTGTACATCCTCCCATTCTGAATGAAAAGTGTCTTTCAATTCCCTAGTATAGGTAAGAATGTCTTTTGTCTCTTCCTCCGTTTATCCCCACTGTTCGTCCTTCATGTCCAAAATGGTTCTAGGTTGTGTTCCAATCAGTAGCTCAAAAGGACTGTGTCCAGTTGACGATTGTATATGTGTTTGTACAGCATACAATACAAAGGGCAACTTTTTATCCCAGTCCCTCCCAGTGTCATTTATGGTTTTCCGTAATACGTTCTTAATCGTTTTGTTGTAGCATTCTATGATCCCATCTGTTTGTGGGTAATAAACTGACATCAGGATTTGCTGGCCGCCTAAGCTCTGACATATTTCGGTCATTAAACGTGTCATAAAAGGAGTTCCCTGATCTGTCAGGATTTCTTTCGGAAATCTGACACAGGAGAAAAATCATATCATCGCTTGAGCCACACATTTAGTTGTCATGCTAGACAGAGGAATAGCTTCAGGATATCAGGTGGCGTAATCAACCAGGACTAAGATATATTTGTGACCTTAAGAGGATTCTATTATAGGGCCCACCAAATCCATTCCTACTGTTGAGAATGGGATCTCTATAATGGGTAAAGGGAGAAGAGGAACCTTGGGTTCTGTGGAAGGGTTTAACAAATGGCATTTGGGACACTGTTGGCAATGCTTTCAAATGCCCTCATATACCCCTGGTCAATAAAACCATCTCTATATGTATTCTTTAGTCTTTTCCCTTCCTAGGTGCCCTTCCCCGGTCTCCCCTGGTGCTAAGTTTAAAACCTGGGCTCGAAAGTCCTTGGGGGCTAACAACTGTGGTTTCTCACTTCCTTGATGGGTGATAACTCGGTATAATAAATAGTTTCTGATTAGGAAATAGGGACCTACCGTATTAATGGTATCCATGAGGGCAGTATGTCATGCCTATTTAAGGGTGGGGTCATCCCATTGGCACTGTCTGAATTCTCCCACGACGGATAGTACTTTCTTCATTAGGTTAGTGATCCTTCCCTCTTTATCACTATGCTCCATTCGATATGTTTTCTTCTGTGATCGCTTCTGGGCCTTGGTCAATCGTTTCCTAGATGTATTCTTTAGAGAAGGGGGCTTCGGTCCACCAGGATTCTACACTGTTAAGTTTTAGGCTGTCTAGAAGATCCTGAAATGCCACGTAATCAATCCCTATGATGAGCTCCACTACTGGATTTGGTATTACCCCCACAACAACGTGCTCTTCTTCTCCCCTCCACCTCACCCGTATGACAGCCACTGGATAGGTTTTGCTATCACCGTGTACACACGTGATGACTACATACTTTCCCTTCAACCACTGCTCTGGGTGTACGTATTTTTGGTTTATTACACTTTGACTACAACCTGAGTCTACCAAGGTCCACCTTACTTGTTGATTTACGAGTAGGTACATGGTATACCGTGTCTTGGTATTACCCAACCACAAAACCCTTCCTTTGGCAATCCCTATTTCCAGTGGTTCTACCTGGTTCAGTTTCTGTGGGCAATACCGTGCAATATGTCCCCGCTCTGCACAGTGATAACATTGGGGTGTGGTCATGGGTTCCTTCAGTGGCAATCGGAAAGGAGAGCTTTTGTCCGTGCTTGGTCATGTCATGTGTTTTGTGGCGGATGGTTGAGGAGGTGGTTTAGGGAGTAGTGGGACTGTTCTTGTCATGGCACCCCTACATTCTGGAGCCCTGTGATAAGCACAGGCTAATTCAATAGACGATGAGTTGTCCAAGCAGGGGTGTTGTCTAATCCAATTAAAAGTGGCTGTTGGTAGGGATTCTAAGTACTGTTCAAACACTATGGCTTGGAATATCTCATCTTTGGTGGTTTCTGTAGGAGTCAGCCATTTACATGCTTCATGTTGAACCTGATAATGGAAAGTCCGGGGGTTCTCAGTGCTTTTCCACTTAGTGCATCGAAACCGTACCCTACAGCTTTCCTGATCTAGTCCTACCCATTCTAAGATAGTCTTTTTAATGTCAACATATGGGGTTATCTCACCTGGATTTACCGCTTGATAAGCTGCCAGTAAGGGACCAGTAAGTAGAGGGGCAACATATTTGCCCCAGCGCTCCTATGGCCAGTTAGCTGAACTCGACACCCTCTCAAAATGTGTTAAAAATGCATCTGGGTCTTCTCCCTCTTGATACTTTTGTAATACAGTGCTAGGGACAGTATGGTGGACTCTGGTGGTAGCGATTGTCTCTGTGAGTTTTCCTAGTGCAGTTTTGTGTACAAGCTGATTGTTTGCTATAATCGTAGCCTGGCTTTTTAATGCCGTCTGTAAAGCCTCCCGATCTTCTCTTGCCTCTTTTATTTATTTGTCCCATACTAGTTGTAGGTGCCTCTGGCCCTCCGCCAATTGAGCTATCATGTCTGCTAAACTTGGTTTATCCTCCATATTACTTCCTTTTCTTAGATGATTATTGAATCCCACTTCTGACACCACTGTGACAGGTAAGTAATAAGTCAGGATAATAGTTAAGGGTCTTTTGGTATTCGTCTTTATTTCTTTCTGTATATTGTTTATCGTTCTTTCTTTATCCCTGTAGGTCAGAACATTCTCCAGTCATTATATATGTCCTCAGGGTATTCCTTTTCTTCTAGTAAGTGTCTCATGTATCTTCCTTTGGCTCTTCTTCCCGGCTCTGTTGTTCCAAGGCTCCGGAACGACATCCAGACCAAGCAATGGAGAGAGGAAACAAAATTACAAGGCCTTTAGTAGGCAAGTACATGGCTATTTGCTACTTTCTTTATACTTGTCGTTTCCCCAAAGGACTTCTTTTATCCTTTTTTGTGCCTTTGGGTGAGTTGTGCACTGGTTAATTCCTTTATTTTCTTGATATTCTCTATGTTAGTAATATACGGTGAATTGTTTATTATTCTTTCTTTTCTTTGTTTTCTTTTCACACATGTGTATCACCTTTCTTCCCTTCCGTCACCTTGTCCCCTTGTCCCCTTGTGCTCTTATCCTTTTCTTTAGTTCATTAGTGCCCAGTGTGTTCCCCACCCCCTCCCAGGTCTCCTTCTCCCTCCTTTCCGATAATTATACCTACTTCCCCTACACGTCCTCGTACCTGGATAAGCCACGCACCTCCAGGAACGTGGCTGGCTTCCTCGTCCACAACTCTCCCTCTCAGCCTCCTCTCAGCGAACGCACTATGCTCTGTGTTGCATCCTCCTTCCATCCCTTCCTCCTTCTGCTCGCCTTCCGTCCTCTCTGGTCCAACTTCACCATGCTGAGTCTCGTCCCGTTCCTCCAGGACGCGCGTCCTCCTCCTCGCTCTCCCTTTGCCGGCTTCGCTCCTTCCGGGTCCAGGCGTGTCTCCCGTCAGGCCGTGCTGGATGTAAACAAGGTCCAGTGTTAACCCCTTCGCTGCCAGGCCTTTTTCCCCTCCTGTGCCAGGCCTTTTTTTGCCTATTTGGGGCAGTTCGCGCTTAGGCCCTCATAACTTTTTGTCCACATAAGCTAATCAAGCCAAATTTATGTCCTTTTTTTCCAACATCCTAGGGATTCTAGAGGTACCCAGACTTCATGGGTTCCACTGAAGGAGGCCAAGAAATTAGCCAAAATACAGTGAAAATTTAGTTTTTTTCAAAAAAATGGGAAAAAGTGGCTGCAGAAGAAGGCTTGTGGTTTTTCCCCTGACAATGGCATCAACAAAGGGTTTGCTGTGCTAAACTCACCAGCTTCCCAGCTTTCAGGAACAGGCAGACTTGAATCAGAAAACCCAATTTTTCAACACAATTTTGGTATTTTACTGGGACATACCCCATATTTACAATTTTTAGTGCTTTCAGCCTCCTTCCAGTCAGTGACAGAAATGGGCATGAAACCAATGCTGGATCCCAGAAACCTAAACATTTCTGAAAAGTAGACAAAATTCTGAATTCAGCAAGGGGTCATTTGTGTAGATCCTACAAGGGCTTCCTACAGAAAATAACAAATGAAAAAGAAAAATATTGAAATTGAGGTGAAAAAAACATAAATTTTTCTCTACGTTTTACTCCGTAAATTTTTCCTGCAATGTCAGATTTTCGAAAGCAATATACCGTTACGTCTGCTGGACTCCTCTGGTTGCGGGGATATATAGGGCTTGTAGGTTCATCAAGAACCCTAGGTACCCAGAGCCAATAAATGAGCTGCTTCCTGGAGTGCGTTTTCATTCTATACCGGGTATACAGCAATTAATTTGCTGAAATATAAAGAGTAAAAAATAGCTATCAAGAAAACCTTTGTATTTCCAAAAAGGGCACAAGATAAGGTGTTGAGGAGCAGTGGCTATTTGCACATCTCTGAATTCCGGGGTGACCATACTAGCATGTGAATTACAGGGCATTTCTCAAATAGATGTCTTTTTTACACACTCTCCTATATTTGGAAGGAAAAAATGTAGAGAAAGACAAGGGGCAATAACACTTGTTTTGCTAATCTATGTTCCCCCAAGTCTCCATATAAAAATGATACCTCACTTGTGTGGGTAGGCCTAGCGCCTGAGACAGGAAATGCCCCAAAGCGCAACGTGGACACATCCCATTTTTTGACAGAAAACAGAGCTGTTTTCTGCAAAGTGCCTACCTGTAGATTTTGGCCTCTAGCTCAGCCGGCACCTAGGGAAACCTACCAAACCTGTGCATTTTTAAAAACTAGAGACCTAGGGGAATCCAAGATGGGGTGACTTGTGGTGCTCTGACCAGGTTCTGTTACCCAGAATCCTTTTCAAACCTCAAAATTTGGCTAAAAAAACATATGTTCCTTACATTATGGTGACAGAAAGATCTGGAATCTGAGAGGAGCCACAAATTTCCTTCCACCCAGCGTTCCCCCAAGTCTCCTGATAAAAATTATACCTCACTTGTGTGGGTAGGCCTAGCGCCCGCGACAGGAAATGCCCCAAAGCGCAACGTGGACACATCAAATTTTTTGAAAAAAAACAGAGCTGTTTTTTGCAAAGTGCCTACCTGTAGATTTTGGCCTCTAGCTCAGCCGGCACCTAGGGAAACCTACCAAACCTGTGCATTTTTTAAAACTAGAGACCTAGGGGAATCCAAGATGGGGTGACTTGTGGGGCTCTGACCAGGTTCTGTTACCCAGAATCCTTTTCAAACCTCAAAATTAGGCTAAAAAAACATATGTTCCTTACATTATGGTGACAGAAAGTTCTGGAATCTGAGAGGAGCCACAAATTTCCTTCCACCCAGCGTTCCCCCAAGTCTCCTGATAAAAATCATACCTCACTTGTGTGGGTAGGCCTAGCGCCTGCGACAGGAAATGCCCCAAAGTGCAACGTGGACACATCCCATTTTTTGACAGAAAACAGAGCTGTTTTTTGCAAAGTGCCTACCTGTAGATTTTGGCCTCTAGATCAGCCGGCACCTAGGGAAACCTACCAAACCTGTGCATGTTTGAAAACTAGAGACCTAGGGGAATCCAAGATAGGGTGACTTGTGGGGATCTGACCAGGTTCTGTTACCCAGAATCCTTTGCAAACCTCAAAATTTGGCTAAAAAAACACATGTTCCTCACATTTCTGTGGCAGAAAGTTCTGGAATCTGAGAGGAGGCATGAATTTCCTTCCACCCAGCGTTCCCCTAAGTCTCCCGATAAAAATGATACCTCACTTGTGTGGGTAGGCCTAGCGTCCGCAACAGGAAATGGCCCAAATCACAACGTGGACACATCAAATTTTTTCATAGAAAACAGTGCCTACCTGTGGATTTTGGCCTGTAGCTCAGCCGGCACCTAGGGAAACCTACTAAACCTGTGCATTTTTGAAAACTAGAGACCTAGAGGAATCCAAGATGGGGTGACTTGTGGGGCTCTGACCAAGTTCTGTTACCCAGATTCCTTTGCAAACCTCAAAATTTGGCTAAAAAAACACCTTTTCCTCACATTTGGGTGACAGAAAGTTCTGGAATCTGAGAGGAGCCACAAATTTCCTACCACCCAGCATTCCCCCAAGTCTCCCGATAAAAATGATACCTCACTTGTGTGGGTGGGCCAGGTGCCTGCAACAGAATAAGGCCCAAAACTTGTAGAGATAGAGGGGATAGCACAGCGAGTTTATAAGGACATATTCTTTTATACGTCTTTAGACTGACTCTGCTTTGGGGACCCACATAAGTGAGGTGTCATTTTACTTGGGAGACTGAGGGGCAAACTGGGGAGTAGAAATTTTGTGCTGGAGTGGTGGTCCTACCAAGAAAAGTCAGAAAAATATGCTTTTTTATTCAAATTTTGAGGTTTACAGAGGAGTCTGGGTAAGAAAATGTTGGGGGAGCCACGCAAGCCACACCTCCCTGGACTCCTTGGGGTGTCTAGTTTAAAAAAATGTCTGGGTTTTGTAGGTTTCCCTAGATGAAGGCCGCACCCAGGACCAAAAACATAGGTGGCCCCTCCCCCCGAAACACAGGTAGTTTTGTAATATATCATTTTGATGTGTGCACATACGTGCGTGCCAAACACTAAAATTGTGAAAAGAAACGCACTTAGGTTATGTGAAAAAGACCCCTCACCCACCAACCAAGTTGGTGGCATGCTTCATCATAGGGGTCCCACCGAGGCACCTAGCGTGTCACAGGTGTGCTGCGACGCCTGATTACAGCGGAGCAGGTTTTGTCATTTTTACCACACATACTGGTGGGATTTGGCACGAGGGTGAGTGATGGTTCAGTGGATAAAATTTTATTAACAAGAGATTTCACAAAAATGAAATGCACTGTTAATAACTGAAAGGCAAAAAACTGAACCAATGACTCACACCTCGTGAGCTGTAAAGCCACGACAAGGCACCAAACGCTTTACAGTCCATTCACACACCTTTCAAACATGACACGCACAAGACCATTCACACCGCCAGCCACGGGCCCAGCACATTACAACACTCACATCGACAGACCGCGCCACTTAAGGGCCCATCACTTACATACGCCCACATGCCTGATACAAGAATCATACCAACTGATGGGAGTGTGGACTGGCGTTTAGCTGGCACAGCCAGCCAAGCGCCACCCCAAGCACACCGCCAGCCAAGCCCCACCCCAAGCACACCGCCTTCCAAGCCCCACCCCACGCACACCGCCAGCCAAGCGCCACCCCACGCACACCGCCTTCCAAGCCCCACCCTACGCACACCGCCAGCCAAGCGCCACCCCACGCACACCGCCAACAAACCGCCACCCCACGCACACCGCCTTCCAAGCCCCACCCCACGCACACCGCCTGCCAAGCGCCACCCCACGCACACCGCCAGCCAAGCCCCACCCCACGCACACCGCCTTCCAAGCGCCACCCCACGCACACCGCCATCCCTTTTATTTTGTTTATAAACAACAAAGAAACCACTAACTAATTATAAAATAAGCACAAAACTACAAACACAAAAGCTCTAACTAAATACATGACAGCGATGCCAACCGTGAAACATATGAAAATATAAAACAGACAGCTTACGCTCACGGTATTTCCCATAAGTTTTTCTTTGTGTGGTAACTTCTATAACAGCTGGGCACACACAGCCCAGGCTTTGAAGGGCATTCGGGGCAGTACATCTGGCTCTCCCTCCGGATTAATCTCCGGGCACATACTCTACATTTCTTTGTGGGCAAGTCTTTTTTGGGAGTGGGAGGAATGTGATGTGGAAAGTGCTGATCTTTCAATCTAGCCACATCCTCCACCACTTCTACTCTAGGAACTCTTGCCGGTTCCACCACAATAAGGCTTTCTATCACCGACTCCTGAAATTTAACAAATGTCATCCTTGACTCAGGTGAACAATAAGGGCATTAAAAGTTGCCAAATGAAATAAATGTAGGGCCAACTTTTTATACCACACGTAAGACTTACGAAGAGCAGTGTAAGGTTCCAACCTCTGATCTACTCTATCAACACCACCCATGTGCCTATTGTAGTCCAAAATGCACGCAGGTTTGCGCACTTCCGCAACCTGACCCCAAACAGTCACAGGGGAAGTACTCTCATCATGGATGGAAGATAGCATGTACACATCCCTCCTGTCTGAAAATGTCATAGCTAGCAGCTCATTATTCCGCAAGGCACTGCACTGTCCCCTCTCAAGTTTTTTACAGACAAGCTCCCTTGGACAGCCTTTCCGGTTAGACAGATTGTGCCACAAGCAACAGTGTCCACTCTAAACAACTCCTTGAACAACTACACTCCAGTGTTGAAATTATCTACATACAAATGGTGACCTTTGTTAAACAGCCGTCTAGCAAGTTCCCACACCATTTTTTCGCTAACTCCAAAAGTGGCCGGACAACCAGAGGGGTCAATACTGGAATCCCTACCAGTGTAGACCCGGAAATTATACACCTATCCTGTACTGCTTTCTGACAGCAGATACAATTTAATCCCATACCGTGCCATCCTACTAGGAATGTACTGCTTAAAAACTAAACGCCCCTTGAAAAGGACCAAAGACTCGTCCACACTTATCTCTTTGCCTGGAACATAGACCTCTGAAAACCGATCCACAAAATGATCAAGGACAGGCCTAATCTTAAAAAGACGGTCACAATCAGGGTGATCTCGTGGCAAGGCTAAAGCATTGTCTACAAAATGCAGCATACGAAGAAGAAGCAAATACCGATTACGTGTCATAGTTGCAGGAAATATAGCCATTGCCATCAAGGGACTAGTAGACCAATAAGAAGCCAGTGACAGCTTCCTGATCAACCCCATCAAAAAAGACAAACCTAAAAACTTTTTCATCTCTTCCAGATATGTGGGAACCCCCTGAGTAGCTCTATACTGAGGCTTAAGTCTGGCAGCGTTGTCCCGCAAATATTGCTCTGCATACACATTTGTCTGCTCCACAATCTCTTCCAAAAATACATCGTCCATAAACAAGTGAAAGAAATGGACAGGCAAAAAGTTTTCCGTATTAACCCTACACCCTGGGAGACCAGTAAATGCAGGTAACTGTGGCTGCTCCATGTTTGGGGCAATCCAGGTGTCAGGTCTTCTAATGGGAAACCCTTCAGCCCCAGGCTGCTGCACTCTTGGCACATCAATGTCCTCCTCTAACACAGGCCCTTCATCTGCACTGAGAGTAGCTTCCTCATCAGAAGAATACTCTCAGACAGAAAACTCACTTCCAGAATCTCCTGCTTCCTCCTCTGCCTCAGATTCAGAGTCAGTGTCGTAATCATGGTCTGAAGACGACTCAAAGAGCATGCGAACAACCTGCTGAGCGGTCACTCTGCGGCTAGCCATGATCCTCACTAACAACAAATGGATTGCCAACAACAACTAGCACTAAAATAAGTAATAAACAAAGTGTAGCTTTATCACAAATAGTTATGTACTAAAAAAACTATACCACTCACTTGCCTGAAAAAGCTACTCACCAAGCAACTACTGTGCACAGACACAGCAATCACCAATGATATCCCACTAAAAAGAAAAAAGAAAAAAGAAAATTAGACATGTGACAACACAAATATCATTGTGCTCAAATCTAAGGACAATTTCAAACACACAATACTGAATTTAGTACACAACCTACAAACATGTCTTTCATGCATGTCAACAATACTCCTTTGGAGTAAATTGCTTTCACTTACCTAAAACATGCAACTATGCAAACCGCAGGACAACTACTGCCAAAACCGCAAGGATCCACAGCAAAGGAAGCAAAAGTGTTGAACTAGAAGAAAAAGAAGAAATAAATTGTTATAATCACAAATACAAATACTTCGCAGGTTGACAAACACCCCACCACCAAGAACTTAGAAGTTGTCCCTGGTACCTAAGTAGATCCTGCCCCCCTCGGGCAGATGGGCGTAAAAAAATTGGCCAATCTGCCCCCAAGGGGGGCAGAAATGGGCAACACCTCTGTGCCCCCTTTAGGGGGCGACCCTTCGCAAAGGGGGCACCCCCAGCAAAAAAAAAAAAAGGGGAAAAAAAAAAATCCCTGGCGTATTGGTGGTTTCTGCCCTCCTTGGGGGCAGATGGGCCTACAAAAATAGGCCCATCTGCCCGAGATGGCCAATACGAACTTTCCCCACTTTGGGGGGGGCGACCGTTGCCCAAGGGGTGCCCCCAAACACACACCACACACACCACACAATCCCTGGCGCATAGTGTGCTTCCACCCCTCGGGGGCCAAATCGTCCAAAAAAATGGCTGGTCTGCCATCGGGGGGCCGAAACAGAAAAAAAAAATAGCCCCCCAGGGGAGCGACCCTTGACCAAGGTGTTGCCCCCAAAATAAACAATAAAAACAAAATCCCTGGTGTCTAGTGGATTTCGCCCCCCCCACCCCCTTGGGGGCAGATCGGCCAAAAAATTGGCAATCTGCCACCGGGGGGGGGGCGAAATACTAAAAAAAAATAGCCCCCCAGGGGTGCGACCCTTGCCTAAGGGGTCGCCCCCAAAAGAAACTTTTCTTTACAAATAAATCCCTGGTGTCTAGTAGATTTGCCCCCCCCCCCCCCCGGGGGGCAGATCAGCCAAAAAATCGGCGATCTGCCCCCAGGGGGGGCAAAACACTAAAAAGGGGTCGCCCCCAAAATACAGAAACAAAACAAAATCCCTGGTGTCTAGTGAATTTCACTCCCCCCCCCCCCCCCCGGGGCAGATCCGCCGAAAAATCGTCGATCTGCCCCTGGGTGGGGGGGGGGGCGAAATACTAAAAATAATTTGCCCTTGCCCAAGGGGTCGCCCCCAAAAGAAACAGACCTGGAAAAATCCCTGGTGGAGCAGGAATCTAGTGAAAACAGGCACAGGGGGAAAGGAAAAACCCTTTCCTTTCCCCCGTGTCTGTTTCCCCCCCAAAACCCCAAAAAAGGAAAGGACTCACCTGTAGAGTTCCTTTCCCCTCAACGCGCTGGAAGCAAATGGCTTCCAGCGCGTCTCGGCAACAGTTGATGACGTTGGTGCGCTGTGCGCGCGCTGACGTCATCAGATTGCTGGGGGGGTTGGGGGGGAAGGGGAAGGTGTTCCCCTTCCATTCCCGCCATGGGGGGGGAGGGGGATGCACAGGTCACCTCGTCCAAGGCACAGAACGGGTTAAGCGGAGTGCCCCAGAGGTACTTTACTTCGGCCCCTGTTACCTGTGCCATGTCACAGTACTGCATAGCATGACCAGTCCTGCTAAGTCCCATGTCTCCTTATTCACATGCATCTCTGGCCTCTACCAGTACAGTGTCAGTAGTCCAGCTCCCACAGTGGCCTGTTGGTACCCTGGTATCATGTTAGGGAGTTCTGGAATTACCAGGTATGACTGTAGGAGTGCTATGATGTGTCCATCCTTACACATAGTCTTTCATGGCTGGTAATGTTGTATTTCTTTGTGTGTGGCACAATGCACCAGACAGGTGAAGGTGGACACACTGGGTATATCTGTTTTTTTATGTGATATATAGTTGGCGATGGCAACACTTGGATGGCATTTGATATTGGTGGCTCCGGAGGCTTCTACACCATGACAAATGTGGGGCTCTGCCTATACGTGACTTTCTTTACGTTGACATAGCCAATGCCATTCATATAGCTCAGCTATTCCTTGTGCGGTGTTTTGTGTGTGTGATCAGTAGTTAGTCAACCAGTGGACACTTGTAGTGGTTTGGGCCCAGCTTCTGTATGCAAAGGAGACATAGCTCCACCTGTCCTTCACGTGGTATGCCAGTCAGGTTGTGCCTGTATTATGTACATATGGGCGAATGTGTGTGTGAAGTGCAACGAATGAGGTGTAGTGTGGCATGTGGCATGTGTGTTGTTGTCTGTACATCTGTGTTTCCCTGTCCATGTGTGTTTAGTGTGATGTATGTATTGCTTGTCCTACAAGGTTGGCGTGTTGTCTGTGTAATGATTAATATGGTGACTTACCTAGGAGTTGGCCAGTGCCATATTGTCCATCCTGGAACCGCTTATTGATAGTGGAGTGCCGGAATATGAAGGCATCATGGACACTGCTGGGATATTTGGCTAGGATGTTTGCGAAGAGCCCACGGTGGCCCACAATGGCCTGCACATTTATAGAATGGGTGTGTTTGCAGTTCCTGAAGAGGTGCTCCGTGGCAGCAGATGGCACAAGTAGGACAGGGGTGCAGTCCAATGCACCCAGCACATGCGGGAACCCAGCAGTTTGGTAGAAACCTTGCTTCCTTCTGGGTAGTGTGGAAGCAGATGTGGTGGGGTGTGAGGCGGAGCATTGCGTCCAGAAGTTTTTGAAAGAAGACCGAGAATGATGACTGGGAGATACCACCCACTTGTGCGCCAGTTGTTTGGAACGATCCTGATGTTAGCATATGGAGGAGAGCCAGGAGTTTGATCATGGGTGGAATAGTTATTAGAGTTTCCACCCTTACAGTGATGTGTGGCGCAATGTGGTGCAGCAGGTGTACAATGAACTTCCACTTCAGATGGGAGGTTCTAATGACATTCTGTTCCCTGAGTGCAAGAATGGTTGTGCGCTGTTGAATTATCCTCTCCCGCCTTCTGCGCTGACTTTCTGGCTGCTGTGGTTGTGTTTGGGGATAATGCAGCGGTGCTGGTAGGACCTGTTATAATCGCTGTCATCTGTGATGTGTGCCAAGCTGGAGCATTAACAGTTCCATGTTGTCCAGGGGGTTGCCAATTTTCCTTCTGTGTGTTTTCCTTATGTAGTAGTGTGTGGGCCTCATTTTAACCCCTGGTCTGACCAGGCATTAAAATTTGATGCCAATCTGACTTTGCATCATTTCTTGCTACCGATTCCTTAATGTGCGTTGTTTTTGTGCATCTGCAGTAAATATGGAGCTGGAGGGCTAGCGTAATGTTTTGGAAGGGAACGCTTACCTTGCATGCCATTGTCGCTAAACAACTCAAAGTGGGGTGCGCTCCCAAAAAATGACACAAACTCTAATATTTTGTCTCTAGGCGGGTCTAGCACTGCTTTTGCATTAAAAAAAATGGCGCAAAGGCGGCACTAAGTTTTCTTAAATATGGGCCTTTGTTTTTTAGCATTTAAGGACTCTGGTCCATTATCAGGAAATGTCCTCTAGCACATTGTTGCATATTCTTGGAAATTGTTGTCTATTTTTCTTTACTTTCCATAACTGCAAAGTGAGAGGATTTTGTAAGGTGAATTATGTGATAGTCTTGCTGGGGCACAGGGAGTTTAAAAATGAAAGGTTTTAGGGTGTCACATTTTTTCCTAACAACAAAATTGGTTGTTTTTTGTAACTGACCTGTACAAATATTAAAAAATATAAATCAGCATCAAGAAAAGCATGGATGAGACAGATTGTTTTTTTCGCAATGCCAAAGTGTGGTGGAGACAAAGATGATAGCATCAAACAAATCAAGAGAATTAACCTATAAAATGGAATTGATAAATATTCACTGAACACTTAGTAGTTTGTGCATTGATAGGAATATAACTAAAACTGTTTGTCTGGTAGAAATGTTGTGCCCATTTTGAGTGGCCATTTCAATGGAAAATGCTCTTTCGATAAATGACAGTGTGCTACCACAAAACACTTTAGTCATATATTTGCGTACATTTGGTCTGTAATGAGCCACCAGCTATATATGATATCCTTATCACTTTCTTGTTGAATGGGCGTGGCTCAGTTGCTTACCTTGGTCTTTGTGTGAATCTTGGATTTTTCATAATCCCTATGATTTCGGAATTTTTGATGTAAAATTGATAGCAGTACAGCCACTCTGAAAATGCTCCAGCGCCAATAAAAATTGATTAGCGTTACTTCACTATATAAATGCAAAAGTTTTCATTTATAGTTTTGAAGTCATATTCAAATCTTTCATTTTAGCAACAGCCTGCTAAACACATTATAGGACATTTAGAACTTTCTTAAACTTGCTTAAGTCCATGATCATTTTTAGGTCAAACGCAAAAGCGCTATGACGTGTTATAATCTATCTGTGGGGTTTTAACCATGCCCACCGCTATCACTATCACTCAGATCATTGGCTTGCATTTCAAAAATCCTTTATCAATCTTGGTAAATGCTTTACGTTTGTCCCTCCTTTGGGCGGTTTTGTTACTGCCTTGGGCATCGACCCTGTTACATGGATAATTGCACGATTGCCAATACTTTTGACTGCGAGCAAACTGTTTCACCTTTCATTTATGTGGCAAGAACATTCTAGTTAGCAATTTGCAACACTAATAGCTCTAACTCGAGCAAAAACGAGACCCATTGCATGGCAAATGCTTGTTTTTTTATTGCAGATCACAGCATAGGACATGCAGCTAGCTGTAAGTACTGACTTTTAGGGCCACATGTATCAAGCAGTTTTGCCCATTCTGTGTCTATTGGAAAATGTGTTCGTACATATGGCCCTTAGAGACGTATTGCACCACATCACCACAAGAGCGCACAGAATTTGAGGTGACTAAGCAGCTTTGAGTAGAAAGGGCAATCTAGAATTTTATAAATTGCCCATACATTTTCTATGTCTACGGAAGGACCACTTAACAAAATTCCAGAAAGTCATTTATTAAAGCATACAGCTATTTGGATCACAACTCTCAAAGTTCTAGCTTCTTATTTATGTTAGAAAATGTTTGAGATGTGTCTGGATTTCCAAGCAAACAGTGTGTGGAAACATCAGAAGGGAAGGGAGAATGACTAAGGCCAATTAAGCAAAGCCACACCGAGAGCGATTTACAACGTATATTCACACTGCAGGACTGACTGAGGTACTCATTTATTTTAATAGCAGCTCAGCTGAGTGGCAGGCCGGATTGATCAGTGGGCACATGCACATCAAGACTCAGCAGGAAAGCACAATCCGCAGTCACCGAGTGACTCACATCCCCCATAACTAAATTCAGCTAGTGAGTGTGCGGTTACGTTGCAAACATGCAAAGAGAGCTCAGAAAAGGTGCGTAACCGTGCAGAGCATAAAGCAGAGTAAGGCTACTGAGTGATAAGTATGGGGGAGATTTTTGAGCGAAATGGATATCTCAAATCAGGGCTTTCAAAGTGCAGCTGAAAGGAACTGTGCGCAAATGGAATGCATGCCTTAATTGTATGAGTTAGTTTCATAAAAATTCAAGAGTGGTGAAAATAGATTGCACTTGATCTACTTTTCTGATTATGTTTTGCATTGGTCCAAGAAATAATAAAATGATTTTTAATTGTTGTTTCAACAGATTTTGACTTACCGTTGCAGCTTTGGACTACCAATAGCCAGGAGTCCCACAAGTCAGGGCCCTGTCAAAGTTCTGTGGGAGTACAGCTAGCTGGTGCTCTCCCAAATACCAGAGGTTGTGGAGGTCTCCTAGAAGAATCATGGGTGACCTTTCAATCTGGGTGCTGGAACTGAGGTCCTCATTGAGAGTTTACTGCAAAGGATATTGTACCACAAAGGCAAAGTACCATGTCTACCAAACTGATGGTCCACCCACTCTGTTTAGAGTTGGGTGGACTATCATGTCTCCATAGTGGTGCACCCACTACCTCCAATTGCAGAAACCTTCCACTGACTGACCACAGACTTGGGGCTGTTCATGTAAGTACCTCAGATGAACTTTGTTTCCTCCTTTTGCTCAGGGAAAAGCTGAACAGAAAAGAAAATGCTCCCATTCCCTGGAAGACAATTCCAAAGATGTCGGGGCATTAGTTTTTTCTCTAACAAAAACTAAAAAAACTTAAGGAATTTGTTTTTATAAAAACGTTTCCTGTGCAACTGCATGAAACATTGAGGTGCTCAGCAAACTTTCAGTTTTTAGACAAGCTGCTTTGGTGAAAGCTCCTTTGTAGTCACTGAGATCTTAACCCCTGCAGGTGCACACCTGTAACTATGGCAGGCCTAGTTCATGAGGACAGCAGAGTACACCCCTCCATTGCCCTGGCAGAATGGAGTACAACCTATTAGTCCAAGAGATAAACCTTATCTTTCAAAGTCTCCTTGACTCTCCCGATTGTCTTGGTTAGGGAAAACTCTCTGGATAAGGTATGAAGTTTGAGGCCTGTTGCAATATGTGTAGCACAGTTCATCATTGCATCACATTAGAAATCAATGTCTATTCAAAAGAATTGCTTTAAAAGGAATAGCTCTTCATCAAACTCATTTGTGGGCACAGCTTCTCGGTCCAAGGTAGCAAACTTTTGAATTCCCTCTTAAACCTGTGGGCGTGTGATCTCCTAATATTAGGGAAAGGTGACGTGTAATAAGGCAGTGACATCTACTACCCTCAGGGGTCGACTCAAATCTTTTGACTCAGACCTGAGTAAAAAGAACATAAAATCAAACAATGAGGATCAATACAATTAAAATATACAATAAGGAGCCAATAATTTATACACACTGTGACCTATGTGGTCATGAATCACCACAACAATTTAGTAAAGTTTAAATATTTATTGCCCTTAAATTGACAATACTAAGGTCATGTAAATGATGCACAAAACCAAATTATAGCAATACAGAAACAACACAGGCTGTCCAAAGCATCTGAAGAATTTTGATTTTGTAAGTGTAATCACCATTAAACACTCTAAAAGAATTATACAGAATAAGAACAGAATTATTAGGAAAATAGCAACATAATTCATTAGTTGTGCAGTTGAATCAATCACGATCAATTAATGAACATTTAATCAAATATTGGGTCAGACATCTTAGCTGCAACACTCTAATTCGAAAGGCATGTGTGGGGCTGGACTTTGCCACATGCAAAAATTAAAAGAAAGGCAAAAATTAATTTAAAAAACATCTAACTATGGTGCTAACAAAAATATGTGGTTGGATTTTTAAAGGAAAAAACCTGCAAAAGAAAAATAAATTCACATTGGTTATGCCTCTCCTAAATGAGACAGCAGCCTGCATGCCCTTCATCAGCTGAGCACAGGAACAGCAGGTCTTTAGCCGTCAGTATCAAGAATATGAAAAGGAAAAACTGTTCAGTGATGTTGGGCCTCATGTAATTGAACTGTTAAAATTATAAGTAGCTGAACAGAATAGCTGAATAGCAGAACTGAACTGAACAGAAACTGAACAGAATCTAACTCTGAATAGAACTGATTTGAAACTGACTCAAAATTAAACTGAATTTACATCATCTGAAACTTGCCAAATTAAAGCCCCAAAGGTTACTAGCTAAGCTTCTATTTGGACAAGACTATTAGGTGTGATAAGTAAGTGGCCAATTAAATTTCATCTTGGCTTCAGTTGTATATATCGTTGTTTCTCTTCCAAAATAGGCTCATGTTCACGCTCCTCTCCGGATGGCAATTTTCTCCCAAATATAACTTTGTAATAACAGCAGCACAGACCACAAAAACATTGCTTCCTACCAGAAACTAAATCTCATTTATAACACTTGCAATATTTATCATTAGGAAATACAGAGAGTACAGCTAATAAACAGCATATTCAAAAGCGTTTCCGTAAAGTCAGCATTACAATTCAACACTGCGCTTCTGGAAAAATACTAAAACATAGGTCTTTTTACTACTGCTAATACATGAAAAAAAGAACATTTCTTATAATTTCCATAAGTTTTATAGTACGTTAATAGTATTCATGTTTTGTCAGTACAAGTAGTTATAATTAATCAAAATTACATTTTCACTGACATTTATGAATTCACGTAGAAATCTAGATAGCAGACACCATGTCGACCACAATTTAAGCCTACGTGTTTTATTTTTCTAACACACATTTCTCTATTTAGAAATGCTATGGCCACTGTTGTTTGAAAAGACCCACTTGCAAGGAAATGGAGCACTGACAGCACCTGCACTTGAGGGGGGATTCCTGTGGGATGGCGGATTGCTGACATCAGGTCTGGCTCCAACTGGGTACACAGTTCCTGGATTGTGGCACGGTCAAGCGTGTATGTGATAATCACATGTCGCTCCTCCATTGTCGACAGGTCCACCAACGGTTGGTACACCGGAGGATGCCGCCATCTCCTCACATGTGCCAGCGGACGGTGCCTATGAAGGACAACAGCGAGCACAGAGTCAAACAACCCAGAGGTACGTACCCACAGTTTACACAGAACAACATTCATACACAAAAGGTGGCCTGTATGTGTGTTGAGTCTAGGCCTAGGTATGTGTGACGCAGTTGAAAATGAAGCCATGTGGGCCCCTGAAATGGCGGCTGCCTGACCTGTAAAGTGGGACAATGGGATGTGTAGTAACTGCGCTGGCGTTGTACACCGTCGCTGTAGGCGGTCGAAGACCGCGGCGAAATGCTGCATTGGTTAACATTGGACCCTATGGGTCCCAGGAGCCAATGACGACGTACGCCGGCGGTGACGGTACGCACCGCCGCGGACGTGACCGCCATATTCTCTCTGTTCAATCACTCGATACCTGATCTTCGACAGGAGAGGACCTACACTGCAAGTGCTGCTGTGACCTCGGTCTGGAAGAGACAATGGCTCGAGTTTCTGGGGAAAGGGCCCATGCCTTCACATCGGAGGAGTTGGAGGAACTCGTGGATGGGGTCCTTCCCCAGTACACGCTACTCTACGGTCCTCCAGACAAACAGGTAAGTACACAGGGAGCATGTTGTATGGGCTATGCCTGTGTGGAGAGGGCTGGATGTAAGAAGGAAGGGGGGAGAGTGCGGCGTGCATTAAAGACGGTGAATGCATGTGCCACATGGCAAGGGTAGGGATGGGGGCCAATCAGTTTGACGGTGCAGTTGGTAATTACTTACTCTCCCCCCTGTACATATCATGTAGGTCAGCGCCCACCAGAAAAAACATATTTGGCGTGCCATCGCCAATGACGTCCGGACCCTGGGGGTCTACCACAGACAGAGGACCCACTGCCGGAAAAGACGGGAGGACATTCGCCACTGGAGCAAGAAGACGGCGGAGGCTCAGCTGGGGATGGCCTCCCAACGTGGGAGGGGTGCCAGTCGCACCATGACCCCCCTGATGTTCAGGATCCTGGCCGTGGCCTACCCGGAGTTGGATGGGCGCTTGAGGGCATCACAGCAGCCACATGGGGGTGAGTTCACTCTCATTCTGCTGACTTTGGGCGCAGTGGAGGGGTCTGGGTGGGGGAGGTGGGCTGTGGGTTTCCCTAGGCCAGGGCGAGTTCCGTAGGCAAGCTCCCTCCGTAATGCAGGCCATGTGGCACCCCACCCCACCTCTGTAGAGTGCCAAGTACACCTAGTCATGCCCCTGTGTCATCAATGTGTGCAGATGTCGTCCATAGCCTTGTAGGCCATTTCCCAGGAATTGAATAGTGGAGCCCAAGAGCGCGGCTTAGTGCAGGGGGCTTCTGTGTCTCTCGTGTCCGCCAACAGTAGTGGTAATGCATGCACTCAACATGTCTTTCTTCTGTCGTCCCCCCCCTTTTTGTGGTCTCCCTGATCTTGTGTGCATTAGCACCATCAGGCGGAGGAGCAGTGGCACCGGAGCACCAGGGGGCTGCATCCCACATGGCCATGGAGGGCCACACTACGGACTCAGACTTCACCAGTGGGACGGAGGGTGAGGGGAGCTCCACGGCGGGGACAAGAGCTGACACCAGTGACACGGACTTGTCCTCTGATGGGAGCTCCCTTGCGGTGGCAGCAACATCTGTGCCACCCCCATCTACAGGTACACCCGCCACCCCCCCTTCCAGCACTGCCCCTCCCAGCAGCCCCTCAGCCTTCTCCCCGTGCCCGCTCACCCGGGAGGGTGGGCATCACCTTCACCCCAGGCACTTCAGACCCTGCCCCAGTTACCCCTGCTGCCCTCAGTGAGGAGGCCATTGACCTCCTCAGGTCCCTCACTGTTGGGCAGTCTACCATTTTGAATACCATCCAGGGTGTAGAAACGCAGTTGCAAAAAAAAATGCATTCCTGGAGGGCATTCATTCTGGTCAGGCGGCCCTTCAGTGAGCTTTTCAGACTCTGGCCTCAGCACTGATGGCAGCCATTGCCCCTGTGTCTAACCTCTCCCCTCCAACTTCCTCCACCCGACCCAATCCCCTGTACCTCAGCCTATCCCAAGCACACATACAGACCGGCATGCACACACGTCAACACACAAGGGAAGCTCAGGCAAACATAAGCACCACACATCCCACAGGCACTCACGCAAGCATCACACACATGCAGACACACCAACATCCACTGCCTCCACTGTGCCCCCCTCTTCCTCGTCTCCCTCCTCCCTCCCAGTCTCGTCTACACTCACACCTGCATGCACTACCTCTACAGCCACTACGTCCCTCTCCAGCACACCCACCACCACACCCCGCTCACGTGCAGTCACCACCCTCACTACCATTCACATGTCTCCTTTGTCCTCTCCCAGTGTGTCTGTGACGCCCCCTCTGAAGATACACAAATGCAGGCACACACCCACCCAGCAGCCATCCACCTCACGACAGCCTCCAGCGCATGCACCTTCACCCAAAGTCAGCAAACGAACACTTCCTACAACCACCACCTCTTCCTCCACTCCCAAACCCCCTCCAGCTACCCGTCCCAGTGTGTCCCAAAAACTTTTCCTGTCCAACCTTGACCTCTTTCCCACACCTCCCCCACCCCGTCCATCTCCTAGGTCCCAAACTAGCACCTCAGCCACAACATCTCCGGGACCAGTGGTGCCTGTAGTCACCGGAATCTGTAGTGCACCGCCCACCAGGGCAGCCAGTGTGGCACGGAGCCACAGCACGGACAGTCACCCACCTGTCAAGCATCAGAAGTTGGCCAGTGCCCGGCAGGAGAGAGGGAAGACTCTAGCCACCAAAGCCGCTCCCGGGGGTCCCGGTGGGAGTGTGGAATCAGTTGTGACACCTTCCAAGGTGGGGAAGGGCCACAAGAAACCCAGCAAGTCTGGGAAGAGCAGCACAGCGGAGAAGACCGCCATCATCCCCGCTGCCCAGGAGGCCACATCCAGCACCAGCCCAGCTGCCCAGGACAGGCCCGCCATCACAAGCCCAGCTGCCCAGGACAGGACCGCCAGCACAAGCCCACCTGCCCAGGACAGCACCGCCAGCACAAGCCCAGCTGCCCAGGACAGGCCCGCCAGCAAAAGCCCAGCTCCCCAGGACAGGACCGCCAGCACAAGCCCACCTGCCCAGGACAGGCTCGCCAGCACAAGCCCACCTGCCCAGGACAGGACCGCCAGCCCAATCCCAGCTGCCCAGGACAGGACTGCCAGCACAAGCCCAGCTGCCCAGGACAGGCCTGCTAGCACAAGTCCACCTGCCCAGGACCGGACCGCCAGCACAAGCCCAGCTGCCCAGGACGGGCCCGCCAGCACAAGCCCACCTGCCCAGGACAGGACCGCCAGCAAAAGCCCTGCTGGGCCATGAAGGACTGCCAGCAAAAGCCCCGCTGGGCCATGAAGGACTCTTGTTGTCTGACTACTAGCGCTCAAATAGCTAAAGCTTCAAATTGTGCTGATCACAGAGGGAGCTTTAATTCATAACATACCCTTCTCAGATTCTTTAAAATTCTCATATTAAAACTTCCATGAGAAGAAAAAGCTAAGCTCCCGTCTTTATCTATTATTCTGCACCACTGTTTTAACCAAATACATGCTGATTGACTTTTATCCTCGATTACTATGTATGCGGGTGTACCTGACGGGGCAATTTCTCCTATTCTAACTGGAATGAAAGCATCTCCTCTTATCGCACTTTTTAATACTTTGAAAAAAAATATTTTTACCTTCAACAGGGCTTAAACTGCAAGTTAAATTCAAAACAGGAAGTATTTCAATACCAAAATCCTTTTGCTTGCTACTCTCAACCAATAGCTGTTCACGGTTGTCCATCAATCTGTTCATGGCTCCTTTCACTAACCGACCAATCCCACTGCAGACCCAGTGATGTCACACTCACTCAAACAGCGGCTAACAAATCCTTGCGGCTCGCCCTTCAAATTCTATTCACAAAGAAAGCTGAATGCAAAATATTGTGAGCACTAAATAAAAAAAATGTCTACTTACTACAAGCAGGGTTAATCACTTTGGAAACTATACGGAAATTTTGACTGTGGCCTTTTGTTCAAACAGTTACTCTTCTGGCTGTGGCTTTCTGTCTTGCGCAAGTAAAATTCGACCTGCAAATTTCACCCTTGACTGATACCAGACCCCTCCTTGTGCATTCAGGAATCATCTAGTATCTGTCAAAGTAGCACTCACTTAATACACACACTAGGAATACAACTACACTAACTGCAGACAAGTAAACAATAATGAACAAACAAGTATCTCATACACTTGTACAATACCCCGGAGCCTTAGACCTCCCAGGGTCCGTTACAACAACAGCCATGTGGGCAATTATTTAGCACAAAGCGCCACATTCACTTGAAATACAACAACTTTCCTACTCTCACCCTTTGGAGTACGCAAACTCGCCACTCAACTACATTGGAGCACGCAAACTCCCCACTTCATTCATACATCACATGTCAGCTGCGATTTGCCAAAGCATTGCAAGCGCACACTCTACTTAGAACTCACACAACACTGGAAACACTGGGAACATGCCAAATCTCATCTAAGCAAGCATTGGCAAAACCAAATCTCTAAAAATCAGCATGATAAACAAGCATTGGCAAAGCCAAATGTCTCAAACTCAGGATGATCCTTTCCTATTGAGACAAAATCGTCCTCTGCTATCAGATTCTGTGGTTGTGTCACCTCCTAATATTAGGCAAAAGTGACACGTAATAGGCAGTAACATCTACTACCCTCAAAGGTTGTCTCAAATTGTTTGACTCAGATAGGAGTAATGATATCATCAACTTAAACAATGAGAATCAATACAATCACAATATACAATAAGCTGTCAATAATGTATGCACACCATGACCTATGTGGTCATGAATCACCATACCAATTTAGTAAAGCTTAAACATTTATTCCCCATAAATTGATAATACTAAGGTCACGTAAAGGATGCGCAAAAACAAATTATAGCAATACAGAAACAACACAGGTTGTCCATAGCGTCAGAAGAATTTCAATTTTGTAAGTGCAATCACCATTAAACACGCTAAAAGAATTATACAGACTAACAACAGAATTATTTGGAAAATTGTAACAGAATTCATTAGTTGTGCAGTTGAATCAATCACAATCAATTAATAAACATTGAATCAAATATTGGGTCAGACATCCTAGCTACAAAACTCTCATTCAAAAGGCATGTGTGGGGCTGGACTTTGTCACATGCAAAAATTAAAAATAACACAAACATTAATTTAAAAAACATCTAACTATGGTGCTAACAAAAATATGCAGGTGGATTTCTAAAGGGAAAAACCTGCAAAAGAAAAATAAATGCGCATTGGTTACACCACTCCTAAATGAGACAGCAGCTTGCAGAGTCTTCATCAGCTGAGCACAGTAACAGCAAGTCTTTAGCAGTCAGCATCAGGAACATGAAAAGGGAAAACATTTCAGTAATGTTGGGCCTAAAGGAACTGAACTGTTAAAATCATAAGCATCTGAATAGAAGAACTGTATAGCAGAACTGAACTAAACAGAAACTGAACAGAATCTAACTCTGAATAGAACTGAACCAAAAATGACTCAAAATGGAACTGAACTTACATCATCTGAAACTTGCTAAATTAAAGCCCCAAAGGTAACTAGCAAATCTTTTATTGGACAAGACTATGAGGTGTGATAAGTAAGTGGCCAATTAAGTTTCATCTTGGCTTCAGTTGTATCTTTCTTTGTTTCTTTTCCAAGATAGGCTCATGTTCACATTCCTATCTGGATGGCAATTTTCTCACAAATATAACTTTGTAATAACACCAGCCCAGAACACAACATTTAGCTAAGGTTGCATCCTACCAGAAACTAAAGCTTATTGTTAAAACTTGCAATATTTATCATAAGGAAGTACAGAGTAAACAGCTAATAAACAATGTTTTCAAAAGTGTTTCAGTAAAGTCAGCAGAACATTTCAACACTGTGCTTCTGAGAAATACTGAAACATAGGCCTTTTTACTAATGTGAACACATAAAGAATAAAACATTTCTAATAATCTCAAACCATTAGTTTGGTACTACATTAATATTACTCATGTTGTAATGTACAATGTAATTGCACAAATGCAATGTTGTGTCAGTGTATTCAGTTATAATTAATCAAAATACATTTTCACAGACATTTTAATTCACATAGAAATTTAGGTGGCGGACACTATGTTGACCACAATTTAAACATACACATTTTATTTTTCTAACACACGTTTCTCCAGTTAGGCCTTTTAATACACGTTAATCATTTCATTTTAGTTACACATTTTTATTAATAATGTTTGCTCTCTAACAAACCATTTAAGGAAATTGCACAAGAATCTCTCCTTCTAGCCTCAAACATGGCTCTTCAAGCCTCAGCCCGCTTAGAGAGTCATAATGTTTCTGTAACGGAGCACACATCACTGAAACACAGCAAGCATCTGCACAGTAACCTGGCCCAGATACGCATCGCCTGATATATACTAGAGTATCTTACAAATATTTTAAAGACAGACAATTTATCCCCGAGTTTGCCACCAAGACTTGTGACAAATGGGTGGCACACCCTCCATGCTAAGTCTCATTGATCAGTATGTTGAAGAAATACTGTATGAAGCACCCACTCTATTCCTTCTCACATAAACATTCTCATCGGCACCAAATCTGCAGCAACATCACCACACCACAGGTTAGGTCCTCATACATCTCTTCTCCTTAGGACATACTACAATACACAAACTTCAACCAAGCATTCAGGTCTCCTTCTAACCACTCTAGACACTTTGAGTTCTACAGTGTCATACTAGTGTCAGCTGAATACTATATAAACCTTAAATATCAAGACATAACTGTGAGAAAATAGAGTATTAGTTGAAAGTGGTGAGAGTCCCACTCAAGTAATAAATACAATCCTTGTCAGGGTAAACCACAAAAGTCACAAAATTTGTGCCTAACCCTCCAGTAACTTGACACAAAAGTAGTTAGGTTTAACTTAAAGACATTATGTAAAGGATTAATGCAGCACTCAAGCAATAATCAAATGAAAACACAACACAAGAAAAATCCCAAACCAAGTTAGAAAAATAGAGCTAATTCTAATAAATGAAAGCACGAATTGTGGTTATCTGGTCACACTAGAATGGGTCAGTCACAAGTTCAGGCCTACTGCGATAGAGTGCCAGTCAGATACAGGGGCCAGGTTTGTTCCAGTGGAAAGTTTACCTTCCAACTTTTAGTTCATTTTCACGTGAGAAGCATTTGCCAACAAGGCCATTGGCAGCTGAGCTGCAAGCTGGATCGAGAGAAAGCTCATCGGAGGTGGGTTGCTGAGGATTCAGGCCTCCATCGGAAATTCTAGTTGTGGTGCACAAAGATCTAGTCAACGATCAAAACTCCGTGTTGGCCGGAAGTGTCGGGTGGTTGCTGTCCACATAAAGAGCTCACGGTGGTGAATTCAGGGGTCTGTTTCTGGGGAGGGTGCATCTGCAGTCAGGCGCAGGTCCGGTATTGGCCTTGGAGGAAGTCCGCTCACATTACCCGGGATAGTTCTTTTTAACGCAAAGAGCCCAGAACCTCAAACTTTTCACTTGGTGTCTAGTTCTTGCAGTTTGGGGTTGGAGAAGTAGAATCTAACATCAGCCAAGGGTCCAGGATCCTGGGAGGCACCTCTTGGGGGTCAGGACTCACTCCAGCAGAGCCTAGCAGAACGAATCAGGCAGGTCCAGTTCATACTGATCAGCTTGGCAATTGCTGTGGAAAGGCCTCTGGAAGCTTGTAGTGTCCTTGTAGCTCAAACAAGTCAGCCACCTGATCCTTGGAGTCACCTCTGGGGTTGTGGGTTCAAGGCAAGCAGGCCAGTCTTCTTTCAGGCTTCAGACAGAAGGGAAGAACTTGTTCTGGGTCTCCACAGGTTCAAAAGTGTACTGATGAGAGGTTCTCATGGTGCTACTTTTATTCCTAGTTTCAGCTTGTTTGTGGGGGGGTCACACCCTCTGCTTAACTTTAAACTGGTTTGGGTCATTTCTTCCCTTTTCCCTGGGGTGGTTCCAATATGTCTAGGAAAACAAAGGGCAGGCAAGTCCAGGTGTGGGCTGCATTTGCTAGTTACATAGCAGTCATCTTCAGAAGTCAGGAAGGGAGTGGAAACAGCCCTCAAGGTGCCATTTGAGGCCCAGGAAGGGCTGAGGACAGCCTCCACCCAGGGCATCCTTTTCAGGAGAAGAATACTGGCACCACAACCAAGGCCCTTTTATCCACTGTTTGGTGGGTATACACATCACACTAGAAGACAGTCATTAATAGTCATGTGACCCTCGACACTGGCAGAATAGCACATTTGGTTTAGGCAGAAAAATGCCAACTTTCTAAAAGGGGCATTTTCAGAATAGTAATTTGAAATCCGAAATTTAGGAAAACATGTTATACTTTTTAAATATGATGCATCCTGCCCATAAGCCTTTAGGGCCTACAGTAGAAGTGGTGTATAAGTATTAAAAAAGGATGGTTTAGGCCTGACAAAGGATTTGTTGGCAGGTCAAAATTACTTTTTATAACTGACCTACAGGCTGCAGTGGCAGGCCTGAGGCATGTTTTACAGTTCTATTTTGTAGCATTTAATTACATAGGGCTTGGGTACATGTAATACAATTTACTAGGGACTTAAATGTAAATGGCATGTGACTATTAGGTGGATACCAATTTTACCACTTTTGGAATGGGGAGCACAGGCACCTTGTTACTGGTTAGCAGGAGTAAAGAGTGCAAAGTCCTAATGCTAACAAAAACAGGCTCAGCAAAACATTGGGTAGTGAAGGCAAAAATCCGGGGGAATACCAAGCAAAAGATCGTCATTTCCAACAATACCAAGGTATAATATTAGTGCAAGAGAATAAATCTAACAAGGGGAATAGTGAAAAAGGTTTATAAACATAATTATTTAAGACATCTGATGAGTTTTTAGTTCGGACTCATGGTTCTGGGACCACTCAAGGGTCCCTGGGAGCTCCATCTAATTTCAATTATCAAAGGCTATAATGGCCTGACGCTACCCTGTACAGTTCAGCATCACTGAAAAAGAAGAAAACATAACCTCTCCATTGACCAACTGAGAATCACGAATCAAGCCTTAGTGATCTGTGGAATTGTTGGAGAAAATGCCTTACTCTCTGGCCCTCAAGCAACCACTCTCCACCCAGTCAAAATGACGCTATATTCGACATCTCGCCTAATTTAAAAAAAAAAAAGTTTGACCACTTTTCGCCCAAACATAAAGATCTACACTTTCTTTGGTTGGAGGACAGAATCATATTAATAAAATCATATTAAAATTTGGTTGCATCACCTTTAAATTACTTCAGACGGGCAGCCCAGCAACCTCTTGTATCTACTTAAAATATCAGGTGGAATCAGACAATTCCATAGCAAAACCTTCCTCCTGTAAGAACCTCCGAAATTCCAATCATCTTCACCTCAAAGGCAGTCTTTCTCCAGTGCTGGGCCCACAGTTTTGAACTCACAACCAAACTAACTACAAATGGCACCTGAAATCCTTGCTTTCAGTAAGCAACTTTGTATAATACTTTTCTATTCAAAGAGAACTGCACCTTTTGCTCTACCGTCTCACCCTTTTCTCAGCAGAGTAATCTATCCTCCCCTCAAATCTTCCTGAAATCTCTAATATTCGCTCCCACCTCTTGCCCCCTCTACTCTAATGTTTATTGTACTGATAAAATCTTTGTTAATTACACACATTTTATGTCCTAGGTATTGCTATTGTTACATTGTAAAGGGCTCTAAAACCACTTGGTGAAGTAGCCTAGAGAAACACAAGATACATAAATAAATAGAAATGTAACCATTGGTAGCTCCAGAATTGTCTTTGTGCTGACTGTCTATAATGTGGGAGCTTATGGGCAGGCATGGGGCCTCAGAAGTATGCTCCTTGTGGGAGACCCTTCAAAACGGTCTACTCAGCAAATGTTTTCACATGCCCATACTCGAGCCCCCAAGGGTTTTGTGATAGTTTTCATTCTTTTTCCTGAAGTCAGCATAAGTCAGCATAAGTCTCAAAAATGAAATTAAAGGCAATTATTTTATTTATTCTCCTTTTCTTGCTTTTGGTCATGTGTCAAATTTTTGCTATTGTTCGCCGCCACCACACCACTGGTCTACAATGGTTCTCTTGAGTTGTGCAGATAGGGTCAGGAGCATCTCTAATTCCTTAAATCACAAGATATTTGGACTAGGTGATCTCTGCTATGACACGCCTTTCATGCTTAGGTACTTCTCCATGTGTACTTAACAGTGAGTGACCTTTTTGGCCCTTAAAAGCCAGTCCTCAAAGACTGCAGGGTTCCTGTTAGGAAATGGATTTGCACAAGGCTACCGGCCTTAAGGGTCCAACATATTTAAGGTCACTGTGGTCAAATTATGTCATTGTAATCTCCACTTCCTTTTCTATATTTCGCTAGGGGTTTTTAATCTTATTATTCAATCTGGTGGACTCTGTCATCATAAATACAGGCGCTCAAGCTCTTTCATGTTTCCTTATTTTATAATTATTGTTCTCTTCTTCAATGTCATTGACATTAAGTCAAATCAAGTCAATCAGTTCCTTCATTCACATCATTGCTGGTCTCATTCAAAACAGTGTTGACCTTCTCCCTATGCATTTCAAGGTATGTACCCAAACATTTCAGAGAGCACTACAATATGGGAACAATATTGTTCATTGCACATCATCATATTAAATACTTGAGCTCACATCTCATTTATTTTCATAAGTCCCCACTTTTCTAAATACATATTTGCCTCCCCATGGCATATCTTTAATGGCCGCTGTGTGGCACACTAGGAAAGCATGTCTCACTGCGGTCATATCCCTGAATCTCTGACCATTATTGTGCCATACGTACTCATTTTTACAATATCTCCCATGTTTTCCAACAGGAGGGAGTGGGAGCATACTGCCTCACATCCCAGCACTCAATTTGCCCCAGTGCATGATGGTAAATGCTGTGCGTGATAAACTTACTTCAGTAGTATATTTTAATTTCCCCCCTTGTTGTTGCAACCTGAGCTGTGTACTCTAGACACATTTCTGGATTCATTTTTTCATCAGTAGAGAGTAACAAGTGTTTTTGGGGATTCTGGCCAAAGTCGTCTTGGGTATCTCTACCACTCACTGGGTGCAGGTGCATCAACACAAGGTTGCCAGCTCAGCAGCTCAAGGGAGCCTTTTCAAACAGAAGGAGTGTGAGAACACACTGTCTCACATCCCAGAATTCAATTTGTCCCAAGGCATTATGGTAAATGCAGGGCATGATAACACTTACTTCAGTAGTAGCCTTTAATTTTTTTGTCTTTGTTGGTGCAACCTGTGCTCTGTAACTCTTTTTTTGTTTGAAAAAGCTCCTTTGAACTAATGAAGTGACGAGCTCAGACTGATGCATCTGCACCCAGTGAGTGTTGCAGAGACCTCAGAAGACTTTGGGCAGTATTTCCAGCACCCCTAAAAGAAAGTGTTTCTCTCTACTGAAGAAGGATAACTATCTTGAAACATGTCTAGAAATACAAACGACTGGTTGCACCAACAAGGGTGAAAAACTAAAGACTTTATCTGAAGTAAGTGTTATCGTGCACTGAATTTACCATGATGTATTGGGGTGATCTGAGTGCTGGGATATGAGGCAGTGTACTCCCATCCACTTTTTGTTTGAAAAGACTCCCTTGAGCTAATAAGCTGACGAGCTCTGGCTGATGCACCTGTGCTCATAGAGTGGCACAGAGACCGAAGCAGACTTTGGGCAGCATCTCCAACACCCCAAAAAGAATGTGTTGCTCTTTACAGAAGGACAACTATCCTGAAACATGTCTAGCGATACAAAGCACTGGCTGCACCAATAAGGGTGAAAAACTAAAGTCGGTCACTGGATTGTGATCATGCACTGCATTTAGGGCAACCTGAGTGCTTGGGTGTGAGACAGTGTGCTCCCACCCTTTTTTTCTCCTACATTTTCCCACCTCGTAGCTCATGATTCCATAGTTTTATTTCCATTAGTTGCTAATTTTTGTTACTAGTCATACTTACCTAGTGTTTTACGCTGTGGTTATATCACGCAACCTCTAAGTCATATTACGCATATTTTCTCACATTTCAACTAGCCTCCATATATCACAATATCAGAATTAACAATTCTGTTGTTTCATACCTCCTTTAAATAGATGTTCTTGCTGTGATTACATCCTATATGGTGTCCCAGTTGCAGGTCTGTATATGTCTCTGCTTTCTCCTTTAGCATTCAAAATGGCAGCTGGACAAGGTATGTAAGAATGCTTTACATCTTGGTGACCTGATGCAGTGGGGCATGTCAACCAGTATTTCTTTTTTATCCTTTTGATATCAAACCAATTGTATATCTTTTATGGAATTAGCATATTTTAATAATAAATAAGTGCATCTACTATTGCTTCTGAAATTCATTACTATGGGCCTCATTACAAGTTTGGCGGTCTTTTCGGAATACTGATGCGGCAGCGGCCGCCAAAAGACCACCATGTTGGTTGTAATCCGACCACCGTATTACGACTCACACTGTGAAGACTGCCAAAAAACAGCCAAAAAACAGAAATCGCCAGGCCACTAGAGGACAGAAAAGAGGCGGTCCCACCACCAGCACTGCCAGCCCGACAACATACCATCCACCAGATTAGAAGCCACAAATCACCACAGTGGTTCTTCCCTGGTGGAAAACCATTGGTGGTCTGATCCGCTGCTGTCAGAACCCACATCAGTCAGAACACCACATCACATTGGATAGTTTGAATACCTCACACCTGACACATATACACACACCAGACACACCTACTCACTGCACTATATAACACACCCCTACACAACCAACAATCCTTTACAAACAGAATACCATACATATACTCAGTGAAGCCAGTAAGATAGATATAGCACTGTTACAACATAGGCACATATACACATCTCACATCCTCCCTTGTTAACTAAATGTGCCACTACACCTCTCTTGCATGCCACCACCCTACTCAGCCCAGCTGCCCTCACCGCCCTTGGAAATGGTCCATTAACCAGACTGATCAGTCTGACTCCCAGAATGCACTAACCCATCA
Organism: Pleurodeles waltl; assembly: GCF_031143425.1. Lineage (NCBI taxonomy): Eukaryota > Metazoa > Chordata > Amphibia > Caudata > Salamandridae > Pleurodeles > Pleurodeles waltl. Next base: position 1,150,129,604 of record NC_090440.1, on the reverse strand, counting down.
CAGAGAAAACCTCCATTATGCATATGACATTTCATGCATGTATGGCTAATGTACTAGCTACACCATCTAAATTGTTCCACTGAGGACCAGTACATGACAATGACGGCAATGCAATGTCATACACACAACACCAACCCAAGAAGCAAAACAATGTTACAGCCCAGTGACCATTCCCAATGGCCACAGATCAAAGATCCCAAACCAGAAAAAGACAGACCTGGGTTGGAAAGTTATGATGGCAGCCTCCATGCACATGCACAACATCTAGTTACAGGCCAATTTCCCCTACCCACTAGGACACAATGGTGCTTTGTGCAGCTCCAATGTGAGACAACTAGCAAGCCTGGCCATTCACTAGGTAGCAGAGATGAACAGTCATGTCAATCATTATACAATATCAGATCCCAACAGCACAAAAACCTATATCCAAATAGTATGATAGCATACAACATGGAGTAAGGAAAACAAGCCACTGAGTTGTATGTACAACTAAGGTATGCTGTGCTGCATTTGTCATTGTCATTGCAGGGAATCATGTAAATCCACTGCCTGCATCTCACAAACAGTTGACCAAACACACATTATAACCTGAACTCTGTGATTCGCTCCCTCCACAGGTAATCCTTCCATTGCCACTATGGAGAGGATATCTGAGAGTGCCAGTCCCCCTCAGGATGAAGGCCCCAGTAAGGACAACACGTCTAGATGTCTGGACTCCGACAAAAAACCTGGCCCATCTGGGACACCTGGTCAGTCAACGATCCCCAGCGCCACCCTGCCCATATCAACCACCCTCACCCGTGGTGCATACACATCACAGGCAACCATTCGCCCCCAAACCTGTGTCCCAAGGACTGATGAATCAACAGTGTGCCCCACAGTACAGGGACCTGAGTCGAACCTTGAAACCCCTGACAATGATGGACCTGCAACCACTAGCAGTGGGCACACCATGCCAGGGGCACAGGCATGTGGGGGTAGGGTGCGTGGCAGGGGTGCTCTGGGCCAGAAGATGGGGCCTCAAAGGGACTCCACTGACCAGGAAACCATCTCCCATGGCAAGGGAGCATACCAAAGTTCCTAGACTAGGATAGGCAAAATAATCACCATGTTGGGGGGAAATAAAAAGCTGCAGAGGGAACACCACCAGGAAGTAATGCAGCAGGGACCGGCACAAAATGCCCACATGGCTACCATTGCAGGGGTGCTGAGGGGCATCAATACCACCCTGATGACCTTCTCCTTACAACTTCTGGCCCCTTCCACTAGCAACTTTACATCTGCACCATCTACATCTGTAGCAGCTAATGCAATGGAGGGCCTGCCAGGGGAAGGTAAAGCCTCAGACACCTCTCACTCTGTAGCTGAAGAATGCCCCGCAAACATGGACGTCAACCCAGACATCCAGCTGGAGCAGATGCCAAGACCAAACCTACTGCCAGGAAGTGAACCTCTCCTGATTTGTCCCCCCTTATGTGCTACTGAGACATCCTGTTGACTGTTCAGAAACATAGCTCAATTTTCCCATGGTACAAGGGCACTGGACTTTGTAACCAACTGGTGTAGCAGCTACTTTGATTAATCCATCTACCATGACTTCATTCATCACCTTCATTTTCATTTATGCACTTTAAATTTGAGTTTAGGTATTTTGGAATGGACAATAAATCACATTTAAACACAACTACTGTGTATGTGTCGTTTATAATACATCAATAGTAATGCATGCCAACTGTGGTCTGGACGAGCCCCCCAGAATCGAACATCCAGTGTAATGGATGCTTCCTCACTAGGAGACGCATTACAACAGAAATGTCACAGGACAGATGTCATTGAGTGGGAAATCCAGGTCCACGCAACATTATAGTCAGTATTCCAACCTGTAAATGGAGCATGACAGAGAGTACCATCAGGATGTCAGGTGTCATACAATACACATATGCAGGTAATAGAAGTCAGGCTCATGGTATACTACCTACAAAGCAGGGGCACGTAGATTGGGCCTATATATCACCAGGTACAGGCTCTTCACATAACCATACCATAGCTACATATACACATATCTCATGGAACACACAAAGAACATCACAGAGGAATTCCGTGCTTCAACCGTACACTAACAAGGTCCTGTAGGACTGTCACTCACTTATGTCAGTATACAGTTACCTCCACCTTGGACAAGGTACCATCCCAATGAAACTAAATCCATATAACCAGGTATCTGTCAGGTACACATCTCATGTCTGACAGCAATTGCCATTGGCTACTGACAATGAATACCTCAAGCCTAGGTTGCAGAGCCAAAAAGGAAATGGCAAATACAGTGAGCGGAAGGAATAGAGGATGTGAGATTGCAGGAAATATACCTTACTTTTGAGAAGTCCATAATAGAAGTGTATGTAAGTATACAAAACACATGAAATAGTAGAAGATAATGTACTGTACACATTACAACCCATTAGTCAGAAAACACAACTCACACATAGGCATTGGAGCTCATGCCAGCCCCACTGATAAAGCAAGTAAGGAGGTTGAATTGCAGCCATCTACTACAAGTTGTGCACATTTATCAAATGAAAAGGTCCACTTCACATACCTGTATGTCAGTTGAAGTACTGATTGATGAGACCTGCCCAAGAGCCAACTGCTCCTTCATCCTCTGGCTCTTTATCACTTGGTATTTCAGCATTTCCAGCCACTGGTTCAGCTGTCTCCCCTTCACCTGCCATCAGTGGTATTGGATGTCTCAGGGCTGGATTGTGGAGCATGCAACAGGCAACAAATATTTGGCACAACTTGTGGGGTGAGAAGTGGCGAGCTTCTCCAGATAGGTCCAGGCACCTGAATCTTGCCTTCAAGAGCTCAAATGTTCACACTATTATATGCCTTGTCCTTCCGTGGACCTCAGTGTAACGAGGTTCCCCTGTAGTGGATGGGTACTTCACTGGTGTCAACAGCCAAGGACAATTAGGATAGCCTTAGTCACCTGTGAACACAATGGTTGAACGTCTCAAATTGTGTATCTGGGACGATTATATGACGGAACACCGAATTAAAAACAACTACTAACCTTAACAACGAGGTCGGAACACCGACCTCGTCCTTACTACTAATGATTTTACCACGAATGCCTTAACAACGATATTTCGTTGTAAAGGCATTCCTGATAAAATCATTAGCAATAGGCACCATTCACCCTACATCCCTCACCCCACCCCCCCAACCCCACCCCAAAACCTAAAACCCGCTGACCCCCCACCCACTCCCCAAAACCAAAAACGCCCCACCCCCAGCCCCACCCTAAAACCTAAAACCCCCTGACCACCCACCCACTCCCCAAAACCAAAAACGCCCCACCCCCCCAACCCCACCCTAAAACCTAAAACCCCCTGACCCCCCACCCCCGCCCCAAAACCAAAAACGCCCCACCCCCCCAACCCCACCCCAAAACCTAAAACCCCCTAACCCCCCACCCCCTCCCCAAAACCAAAAACGCCCCACCCCTCCAACCCCACCCCAAAACCTAAAACCCCCTAACCCCCACCCCCTCCCCAAAACCAAAAACGCCCCACCCCCCAAACCCCACCCCAAAACCTAAACCCACCACTTACCTTTGCCAACTCCCTTCTTTGTACCTTAACCACGCATGTTCGTTGTTCAGAACATACGTAGTTAAGGCACAAAAATACGAAGTCGTGGTTAAAAAAAGCGTTGTTACGCTTTCGTTAACCACGACTTTCGTAATAAAAAAGTCGTAAAAAAGGATGTTTCCCATCTGGGACTAGCTAGATTGTGATGACAGGAGGCATAACACACAAACACACACTATAATGGAATCTTAACAACCAGCCAGGCCCTCTCCCTTTGTAGTCATGACATTAGATGTGGGACATTGCTGTTCCGCATGATGTATAGAGTGCCAGACACACCACCTGTATGTTGATTGAGTGGTACTTTTTCCTGTCCCTATACACCTGTTCATTGGCACTGGGAGGAACCAGGGCTACATGGGTGCCATCAATGGATCCTTCAACATGAGGAATGTGTCCCATCTCATAAAAGTCTGCCTTCACATAGGCCAAATCCGCATGTTGGGGAAACCTGATGTAGCTGTCCAGGTGTTCCAGCAATGCACACAGTACGTCCTTCAAAACCATATTGAACATAAGTTGAGACACCCCTGCTGTTAAGGTGACTGTATTCTGAAGGGATCCTGTGGCCAGGAAGTGTAGCACTGTCAAGACTTGAACAACGGGAGGTATGCCATAGGGATTGCAAACATCAGATCTGTCTCCACCTGTACAAAGATCCATGATGATCTGATGATTCAGATAATATGTCTTGATGACAAGCCTTTCCTCCATGGTGTCCAGGTTTACTAGTGGACGGTACACTGGTGGTAGTCTAACTCTCCTCATGGCAGGATAACTATCTTGAGAGAAGTAAAAAACCAATGAGGTTTGAGGTACGCACACATCATGTACACTTTGTATATTAACTCACACCTAACATCTGTAGAGGATGCCTAAGACTTCTGACATATACAGTACAACCAATAGATATGCTCCAAATTCACCCTCATTGCTGCACATTGGCAACCATGTAATTGGACAGGGGCAGCTTCTCTGCTAAGGCGGAGGAGCGTTGACCCCCCCCCCGGCGGCCAGCAGGAGCTGCAAACCCTTTACTACAAAACAATAACAAACTGTGTTTATTATTGGTTCGTATTAAAAGGGGCAGGGCCACGGACAGTGACGAGTACTGAGGGGAGTGCACTGTGCACTTCCCTCAGAGCGCATGTGTGTTTGGCTGTCCCTCTCGGGCCGGCCAAACACACATGTGCAGTGTGCTCTCTGTTGCCGGTCTGGAGAAAGCATGCACAGGCTTCCAGTCTGCCTGGGAGCGACCTGGCTGCGTGCTCCCAGCCAATCCTAATGCTGCTCTAAGCAGTGTCAGGACTGGCCGCAGGGCAGACTGGGAGCCTGTGCCTGCAGTCGACTCAAGGATGGAGGAGCGGAGCAGTGCTGTGTGGAATTAAGGTAAGTTTTAAAAAAATATTATTTTATTTTATTTCTCCCCCCTCCCCGCCACGTGTCCCATCGCCCACCCCTTTTCCCTCCCACAAGGCACCACTGTAAATGGGATTGCACATATGAAACTAATGTTAGTGTATATGTCTGTAAGACTTAGCTGCCCTGCACCATTCACACATATCTTTTGGAACCAAACAATATCTACCTGTGGGCTATGAACCTCTGAGTAGCAACACAGAGCTATCAACATATATACTCCCTCAACACGTCTATTTGTAATGTTTTGGGCAATATGTTGCACAAACATGATAGCACTACATACAGTTTCATAGCATTTTGGGGGAGTAAGTGAATGACGCAGATCAGTAAACACATCTTTCAATTAGATGTACCCAAAATGGCAGGTGTCTGACCTACTGTAGTGGACAGTTGAAAGTGCCCTAAGTCCACTGGTGGAAGTTATCACGGCTATAGGCGGTCGCAACCGCCGTGCAACTTTCCATTGGTTAACTTTGCTGCCTTTCACGGACTTGGGCCAATGGCGATGTCCGCCGGCGGTGACGGTCCTGTACGTGGCAGCCATGACCAGCAGTATTGACAGCTGACAGTGTTGCCAGCAAGACCCCCACAACATGAACTGCTGTGTACTGCCTCTGGGAGCCATCATGCCATGCCCTGCAGGTGATAGGGCCACTGCCTTCACCCAAGAAGAACTTGAAAGGTTGGTGGAGGAGGTCCTACCCCTGTATGACCAGCTATATTGGGCACCAGAGGAGCAGGTGAATCCAATGGCCTAGCCATGTGTGATAGTTGTTGTGTGACGTTGACTCTGCCATGTTAAATTGTGAGGGTGTAGATGCATGCAGATGGCTTATTGTGACGGTATGTGTGCAGAGGGGATGGGCACGTGTGCCTACTTGCTGTGACTGATGTGCACTGATCACTCCTATTGGTATGGTGCATGTGCACATGACTTTCTCCTTTTGTCTGTGTCATTCATGCAGGTTAACACCCATCAGACGAAGGGAATCTGACTTGCCATCACCAAGCAAGTGTGGACCCTGGTGGTCCACAGCCGGCCGAGCACCAATTGCAGAAAGCAGTGAGAGGACCTGAGACGCTGGGCCCGGAAGACCGCGGAGGCCAAGCTGGGGATATCTTCCAATGAGGGAGGGGTGCCCGTTGGACTCCGACCACCGTAATGGCCCGCATTTTGGCTGTGGTCTACCCTGAGGTGGATGGGAGTTTGAGGGCAGCACAGCACCCACAAGGGGTTAAGTACTGACTGTATCCTTGTACTTAGCTCTGGTAGTTTGGTGTTTGCTGTCACACTTTAGCAGCTGTGACAATGTTGTAGATGCTACATGTATACAGACTGCTGGAAATACATAGTACTCATTTCATTAACGAGGTGGTCCAAGAACTCATGACATGCCAGAATGATGCTCCCAGCTTAGGCAATCAGAAAATCCCAATTCTTCTTTTTGCGGATGACTCTCTATTGATCTCAAAGACCCCTATGGGGCTGCAAATTCTTGTGGATAGATTTAAATCATTCTGCTGGAATTTTGGTTTAGAGCTGAACTCGAAGAAAACAAAATTGATGGTGCTTCGCTCTGGCTCTCGTAAGAAGTGTACGATCAGGTTAGATGGAGCTATTTTGGACCAGGTTAGCTCTATCGACTACTTGGGTGTGAGGCTTACAGACTCACTCCTCTGGGACGAACAAGTCGGTAAGAGTGGCGGGCTTTTGCAACATCGGGCAGCATCCATATTACGCCTTTACAGGAATACGATCGCTAAAGTTGTGTCTCCAGCAGTAAAGATCTATGTGGCCAAGGCACAGGGTGCTGCTGTTTATGGTGCAGAGATTCGGGGCATGACAGATAGCAGTAGGATAACTAAAATTGAGAATAGCTTTGCACGGGCTCTATGTGCTTGTCCCACTAGCACCCCATTAACCCCCCTTTTTTTAGATCTAGGGCTTAAACGTATAGCCGATTTGATTATCTTACGGCCCCTACTATATTGGGTGAGGCTTTGGGTAGTTCCTGAACTGGCTATATATAAGTCTTCCCTATTAGAATTGTTAAAAACCTCTAACTCCATGTCCATACCATGGATCAAACACGTATCTAGTTGGTTTTGCATGCTAGGACTGAGGAACTTCTGGGAGAATCCCCAGCAACTTGTGAAGCCCCATGTAAAAGTATTGAAGAGAGCTTACTGGTCCCACATATGTAATAATTAAATTTCTCAGAAAATCGAATGGTCATTTAACTAACTCGTTTATTGATTTTAAATGGTACCCTGAGTTTGAACCATACTTAGATACAATACCTGATTTGTTAGGCAAAAGTTTGTATGCCAGATTTCGATTTGGACCATTACCCCTGAAGGCCTTAACGAGCAGATGGGGACCTAAGTCAAGCTCTGATACCTGTCCTGTATGTGGCATTCCTTCCGAAACAGTAGAACATTTTATGTTTTTTTGTCCCGCCTATTCAATCCCAAGGTTTAAATGGATACATAAAATCTGTAGGGAATTGAATTTAAGGAAATGTTTTTTAGCTTTGCGGATCTTAAAAAGCCACAATTCAAATGTGACAATTTACGCAGTAAGTAAGTTTTTTGCAACAGCATGGCGCATACGCACTTTTTATTTACAATGAGTTGAAATTGTTTTAAGACGGGCAAACATGGATCATTCTTTTTTTAAATTTTTCTATGACATTATGGTTTATATTATTATATTATATTGTATTGTATTGTATTGCTTTGATGGTCTGTTGGCCGAATAAAGCTTATGTGAAACACACACACATAGTACTCATTTTGCCTGATTAAGAGATGGAGATCTGGCCTTAAGCCTGCGCATGTGTAGGTCTTTATCATCTGTGTCAAGGTACATCTATGACTGCATGTGGATATGCACAATTGACAGTGCCACATGTGTGACTCTACCCAGCCATATATATATATGTATGAAAGCTGCTGTAGTAACCTACCCATCTAGTGTTTCCAGGTCCATATTTCTGAATATTTTAACATGTAGCTCTACGGTGTCAGACCACTCCCATCAGCATAGATCAGCTGGATTTGCTACAGAGTGCCTGACATATTTGGTACAGGGCCTAGTTACCTTACGTCCTGGTACAGATATTGAATCCATGTGAGTCTGGTATCTCAGTCAGTCAACAGATATGAGAAGTATCGGACTAAACATATGGGTTTGAGGAGGTGTCCCCATTGTCCCTCCATATGCATACTATGGGGAATGTGAAGGTTGTAATGGAAGGACATCCAAGTTTGGCTGTCTGACATAGTCTATTCGGCCTTATAATGCATTTCTATGCCATTGAAATGTTGATGATTCACTATTATCCCAATGATTAGGCTGTTCAACCCTTTGACAACGTGCAATGTCCATGCACCATGCACTATGCGCTAATCACCTACCAATGCTAGTGCAACATATGGTATAAGCTGCCTATCTCATGTCACAATGGTTACTAGAGGCAGCTTTTGTTGAGTGGGACAATCGTTGCTTACCTTACCCTAGCTGATGTGGACAGGTTAGACAGCCATTGGTTTTTAGTTCACTCCATACTTTGAGATGTCATGGTTTAGCTGTACTACTATTTGTCATACAGGTGTTGTTGTGGGATATGTTGTAAGTGCCATGGGAGTCGTGTAGGTCCATGTGTACATCATGTGTACATGTATTTTCAGTGGGCTATGTGTGTTGTCTGGAATTAGGTACAGCTAATCACATGTTAGGGTTGATGTGAGTGATGTTGGTTTACTCATGTTGTCATGCCGTGGCTCTGTATCTCCCTGTCAAGTTGAATGCCATGTGGCCTATTATTAATTAGTTGGTTGTCCTTTGTTTAAGTGTTGTTACACTGCTCCCTGTGATTGTCAGTGGACGTCTCATGTGTGTTAGGAAGGCCACTGTTGCTGTACATGCATATATGGTGTGATGTTGAGTATCTGTGTTTTGTGACTGCAGCTATTCCTCTAGCATTTGGTACATGTAGTGACATAACTGTTCTCCAGACATGGATTCTAAGAATCAGATGGCACCTGTATGGGACTGCCACATGTTGTGTTTTCATCAGGGATTATGTCCATTGTGTAATATATATACAGAGGGTTAAGCTAGGCATGTGATTGATATGGCAGGTGCTGTGTCATTTGTGAATAGAGTTGCCTTTACTTGCATAATACATTACTTATGGACATGGACTGGTCATCTGTTGAATCTGAACATGCATGATATGGTGTTATCAGTCAACTGCTGTTCCTAAAGCTGATAGGAGTATGGAGAGATATGACCAGGATTAGGATGCAATATCAGCTTTAGCCGGGGGATGATGAGCATACTAACTTAGGTTTACAGGTGATATGATGGAAAGCTCCAGTAATGCTACCTTACATGGATGATGATGTTGGTGAGAGATATGACATGAAGGGGTAGATAGAAGTAACATGTTGTGACATGCTGCAGGATTTGTGGTATTCTATATGGGATTCCCTAGCCAGGAGAGGTATACCTACAGTTGTGCATGTTGTAATGTATGTGAAGAATGTGCTGACCCTCTCTCTCCCTCTCTCTCTCTCGCTCCCTCTCTCTCTGCTTGTGTGCATCAGCAGGTGAAGGAAACGGGGCACAGATGAGTGGGGATGCTGCCGGCAATGGGACGCAGATTCTCCTCCAGTTGACACTCCCTGGTGGAGGCTTCTGGTACCATCCCAGCACCATCTCTGTCTGCCACCCCCCCTTACTACCCCCTTACCACCCAGTTGTCTGTGCCCACTCAACAAGAGGGTGGGCGTCTCCTTCACCGCAGGGACCTCTTCCCCTGCCCCAGTCAGGTCTGCCGCACTCAGTCAGGAGCCTATTGATCTCCTGAGGTCGATCTCTGTGGGTTAGTCGCCCATCGTGAATGCCATCCAGGGGCTGGCAACTCAAGTTCAGCAGAGTAATGCTTTCCTGGAGGGCATTCACGGTGCACTGGCTGGCCTACAGAGATCCTTTGGGGCTCTGGCCTCCAAAATGATGGCAGCCAGTCACCCTTTGTCTTCCGACCACCTTCCTCTTCCCAATCCCAAAGTCCTCTTCCCTGTTCCAGCAAGAGCACACAAACAGACAAGCAAGCATCCACCTCAACATCCCAGGATAGCGCTGACAAACACAAGCACCACAGGACACACCACCAGCATGCACAGAAACAACACCCACCTGCAGACAGTCACTACCTGCACTAACACACCCAGCATCACATACACAACACCTGAAACACCTGCAGTCACCACACCAACATTCACTGATACAGCCACAACACCTATCCTACCCACAATCAGCACAATAGCAGACCCTCAGACATCCACCCCAGTCACCACATCTGCAGCCACCACAACCACAGGCATGCCTACATGCAGCACATTCACCATGCCTGCAGTCACCACCCCAACAGACAGTCACCAATCCACCACAGCATCTCCCAGCACCTCCAGCCCCCTCCTCCCAAGACACATAAACACCCACACTCGCCCACCCAACAGACACCCAGCCCCCACAAGCATACCTCGCACATACATGCACCCAAGACATCCACCAAACCACCTCAGACAACCGCTCCCTCTCCCTCCACACCTAAACTCTTGTTCCATTACCTTCCTGTGTCTCTAAGAAATCTTTCCTCTCAGTTTTGAACCTTTTCCCTACTCCTCTCCCACCCTGTGTGACCACCAAATGCTCTGTGTCCCTCCCAAAGTCCAGTCCTTCCACCTCCAAGACCTCCCCTACCCACCTGGAAGTACTCATGCCACTCCCCGCCAAGACATCAACCCCTCCAAAGAGTTCCAAGCCCTCTCCTAAGACTCAACCTAAGCCCCCCGAAACCCAAGTCCAAAGATCCCCCCTCCCAAACCTGAACCCAAACACCCCTCTGCTCCCCCTAATCCCTTAGGTGCCCGCCTGCCCCCTTGAGGCCCCTACCTGTGGCGGTTGCATAGCAGTCAGGAGTCAAGTTGGGGCACTTACAAGTGCCAATTGTGCAGGTTCCACATATCTGTTTGGAACGGCTTATGGCCTATGGCCTTTATTTTTGTACATATTTAGGTATGTATTTTTATTCAATAATGTGTATATATATATCTGGTCAAACCAGTTGTTGGTTCGGAGGTTACATCTTTGTCCTGCCTTTATTTTCCGAGGGCTGTTCTGACCTTCGCTGCTTTTGTTTGTGTGTGAGTACATTTTGTGTGAGTGGTGGTTGTACTACCAGTTGTGTCTGGGCAGTATGTGTGGCTGTGTGCTTTGCTTTTGTCCTGCAGTGATGGGTGTGTATTGTGTGATGGACATGTAATTGTGTTGGTATTGTGTGGTGTTAGGGTTCACATGTGTTATTTGCAGTGTTGTGTGCCTTTGCCTTGTGGGTGAGTGTGTGTGGGGAGTGGTACGTGAGATCCGTTGTGATGTGTGTTTGGGGATATGAGGTATGTCTCGTTGTTAGGATGTGTGAATGTGTGTGTTCCTCTTCTGGTGTTGTTACATTGTGTTGTATGTATGATTTGTCAAGTGGAGGTGTGTATTGTGGGTGCTTAACAGTGCTTTTGTGGTGTTGCGGTTATGATGTAGTTGTGTTGTTTGGTGGTGTTGTGTGTGATTGTGCCCGTGCTGTGTATCTGGGGGTTGGTGTATGTTCCTGCTCTGTGTGTGTGATGGGCATAGTGTGTGTACTATGCATGTGCGTGTGTGTATGTGGCTGTGTGTGTGTGTGTGTGCACATGTCAATGTGATGTTACATGTGTGTTTCGCCCTCGCCACCCATTTCTGATATGTATGTTGTGTGTGCGCAGGTAGTAAGGCTTTTTGCAACAGTGACAGGTAAGTGTGTGTGTTCACGGTTGCTGTCGTTGTTGTCGCCGCTGGACCCTGAGTTGTTTGGCAAGCCGGAGCAACGGGAAGCAGTGTAGTTCTGGTTCCATGGCGGCTACGGATGGGTATGGCTTCCTGAAGGTGACTATCTCCTTTTATACTTTTGGTTTCTGGTTGGGTTTCCGTGGTGATGCGACTGCGGCAAAAACCTTGGCAGTGTGCAGCCTCTTAATATGTCCGGTGGAAACACGGTCTCCGCCGGCTTGCAGGTGGCTACGGTCAACCCTGGGAGCCTGACCGCATAGCGGTGCCAGAGGTGGTTTGGCTGTATTCTGTTGGGAATACTGCCATGGTCATAATTTGGCGGTCTTCTTCCCCAGCCTGTTGAAAGTACGACCACCAACATGACGGTCCAAAGACCGCCAAACGCATAATGACCCCCAGAGTGTATAGCCTATTTCTATTGCTGTTCCTGTACATTCTGATGTGGATTATTGATAAATGTTTTCTATTTCTGTTCTAATTTCCATAGACCCAAAGCATTCACACATTTCCAAATATATATCCCATGAAAGATGTTATCTAAGCAGTGTACAGCAATGTAGTTCACAAATCTCATTATCTTACTCATAGGTAACTGGTAAATGAGCAAACATCATTCATACCTTTGGGAAATTTGTGCCCGGATGTACAAAAGCATTTTTCTGGTTACAACCGGCCCAATTTGCAGAATCAGGCTGTTTGCGACTAGAAAATATTTTTTCCAATGTACAAAAGGCAAATTGTGATTCACTAGCATGTTACCAAATCGCATTTTGCATTTCCGGGTCTGCATTTGGAAGGGGTGTGTTTAGGGCATCCCTTCTAAATACCAAATTGGTATGGTATGTGTTGGAAGTGGCACCCGGGGTGAGCAGTGTAGTCGATCCCAGGAAATCACTCCCACGTACTCAGCCCGAACCGCTACATGGTGCCACGGATATCAGACATGCTAGTATATACGCACTCACACACACTTGCTTCCAGCACCCTAATGTGGTGCTCTGACATTCGGCAGGGGAGTTGTCAATGAGTTTGCATACCCGTCTTGGGCCCAAACCTTCCTCTACCCTCCAACCAATTCTCACCCCCAATAGCAAGAGATGTAGTAATCTTTACATGGATATGGGCTGCGTGCAGCCGTTGGTTTCACTTATTCAGGATCCCAGGGCAAAGGTGGGAGGAAGAAAGAGAGAATGGCTGATCAGGCAACAGTCAACAAATGGAGGTATGGCCTCAACTTGGGAAGTTCACTCAGAGGTCTCCACACCAGACTTCTGGTGAGGTCACCAGTTTGCAAAGCATAGGGGTAGGAGGCAGCCTTGGGACACACACTGTTCACAGTGGTGCCCAGCCAAGTTAGACACTCCAATCCACAAACATTTCCCAATTACTCACTTCCCAGGAACAGAGCCACCACGTCTGGGGCGCAATGACTTGGGCCACCTCAGGCGTCCTAGGTGCACATGAAGAGTTAAAAAATCTGCGCCTCCCTGAAAGGCAGCACAACTTCAGATGCACAATGACTTGAGTCACACCAGATGACTTTATTAATCCACGAAGAGTTACCAATTTCCATGCCCTCCTGGTATGGGGACAACGTCTGGTGTGCATTGACTTGAGATTCACCAGACAATTCTGCTCACAAAGGAAAAGGTATCAATGCAGCACTTCTCTGGAATGTGACACAACATCTGGTGCATGATGACTTGAGTCGCACCAGACAATTCCAAAAACACAATTAGTTCCAATCCTGTACCTCCCTAGAATGAGGAACAATGTCTGGTGTGCGATGACTTGAGCTGCACCAGACAAATCTGGTCACACATAGAGAGACGCAAGTTCAGTCATGTGGCACAAGGTAAAATGAGGTAAGGCTCCCACCTCTGAGGGTCGCAACTAGTGACAGGGACACCCACACAATAAGCATGCAGTCGGGTGTCACACAAGAGAAAGTGGCACGCTCAACAAAAGCGGGCCACACGGTGTCCCACAACCGGTAATCTGCTCACTACCAACTAAACATTTATGCATGTTGTGGTCCCACAATGAAGGGCCACATTAGTTGAATGCAGGCAGTACTTTGAAAGCTACGCACCAGGCAAATCCAGCACAATACTTTGTTCTACGCTCACACCGCTGGTACCCGGTGGAATCCAACAGATGAAGTAGACGCGTAAGAGCGTACCGCTCTCCAAATGACACAGGTAGAAAGTGTAGGTCCCTCGCAGGAGGTCTTTGATGTCCCTGAGAGCACACTCCAGCAAGCAGTTTTCCCAGGTTAGCCATAAAGCAGGAAGGGTGTGCTGTCTCTTCCCAAGACAGTAAATACTCCTGTGCACAACAGATTCCTCTAGCAGTTTGCACCACAGAGTTCAGGGTCTCTGTCCCGAGTTCCTGCAAGTGTATCTCTGAGTTGCTAAAGTGTGGTACTCCTAGTTATACTAAAGTGTGCCTTTGAAGTTGGGTGTTCAAAGGATTTCCCTTTGAACCACAGATGTCTCCCCTAAATGTCAGTCCTGTCTGCCATGAGGCTGTGGAATGCAGATCTTAATCTTTTTTTAATTTTATTTTTTATTTTCAGTCATAACTTATAACAAACACATTGCAGTGCAGTGCAATCCTCTAGAACAGCATCACATATGATCAACAGACCATCAGTGCAAGAGCTATACAGTGACAAATATATCTAAAAGCAGAAGTTAGACATTGGACCATAGAACGCCCAAAAGAGACAAAGCGTAGACAATAACCAGGGTAAATTGGGTATCAACATGAACTTGCATCAGTCATGGTCTGAGATGCTAGCGGGGAAGCGACAATTGTAGCTAAATAGTCCATCAGTGGTCGCCAGATATCTCTAGGTCTACAAAAACAGGTTGGAGAGAGGTGAACAGTTCGCTAATTGTATCACAGTACGTGAGACTGGACAACCAGGAGGTGATGCTGGGAACAATCTTAGATTCCCAACAAAGCACTTTTTCCTGCTGTGTTAAAAGGAGTGATATTGCACTAAGGTGCCTAATGGATTTACGCAAATTACCAGTGTATCCAAGCAGGGCTGCAAGTAGGTCAGGACTGAGAGGCCACCCCGCAATGACCGATAATCGATAATGCACCTCACACCAAAAGCAACAAATATTGGGGCAGGTCAATAACATATGTAGAAAGTCTGCAGTCAGTGCTCGGCTTTTGGGGCAGGCTAATGAGCAGGCTGGGTCGATACTGGACTTAGCACTGGGGGTGACGTAGGCTCTCTTACAGACTTTAAAGTGAAGATGTTTGTGATTGGGCTAAACAAATTGACTTTGCGTGCAGCATGTCTCCCAGACTTTCTGGGGCAGGGGGCATCCCAAATCCCTCTCCCATGGTTTCCCTGAACACAGCATCCAGAACCAGAAGGGCCTTAAAATACAATAAACAAAACTTAGGAACCAACCTAGCCCCCGCAGAAGCCACCAAGGAGAGTGGAGGAAACTCGGCCGGCGCTAGTGGATATGTGGGATAACGTACACGCAGAGCGCTCTGCTGTCGGCATAGTATGAAATGCTGTAATTGTGTGGCACTTGTGAAACGGGAATCTGTAGTGCAGGAAAATATGTGGTTGCCCGGAAAGACGTCTCCGAAGGTATGAAGTTGAAAGGTCTGCAGCTTGCGCTGAACTAACGCCTCCTGTGTGATGGGTGTGAAAGGGTTATTGATTAGTTTCAAGGGGGGAACACAGTGAGTCATAGTGAAGTAGGCGGGCAAGCTTATGCCAAGCCCAGCTGGTTGTGGCAAGGGTCCTGATATCTTTACAATGTACTGGGACACCATTGGGCAGCAGGACTCCCAGCAGTACAGGGGCCGCTAGATCACGCTCTGGGTCAGGCATCAGGGTGAATCCAGTGATTTGTATACTCATATTGCACCACCAAATAATAAAGTTGGAAGTGCGAAACCCCGAGGCCGCCACGCTCATAAGAAAGAGTGAGGACCTCCAAACAAATGTGTGGGTCTCCATTCACCCACACCAAACTAGTAACCAGGCCACGGAGTGTAGCAAAAAATGAATTATTAAGCGGAACCGGGATGTTCATGATAAAGTACAAAATTTGCATAGGAACCACCATTTTAACAAATGGGCAGTAAATCTCTCAACTGCAGGCCCATTGTTTAACCGTATCACCTGTTCCTTGTCTCTGTGGATATGGATGCCTAAGTACTTTGCAGATTCATGACACCAGTACAAGGGGAACTCTGTCACAGGTGGGTGAGTGATGTCAGTCAATGGGAATAGCTCCGTCTTGTTCCAATTTTTATGTAAACTGGAAAATTCACCAAAATGATTTACCTCATCCAATGTTGGAGTAAGATTAATGCCTGGGTGGAGGATGAAAAGTAAAATATCATCGGAATACAGCGATACCAGGAGAGGCCCCTAGTAAATTGCACACACCTCAAATGCCCTACCAGGGGATCCATTGCAAGAATGAAAAGCAGTGGGAACAATTGACACCCCTGCTAGGTACCACGCGTAATAGGGAAAAAAGGGGGATAGGACACCAGTGAGCCATATAGCTGCAGTGGGTTGTGGATATAGCAAGGATATCAACTTGGAACCAAAGCTTCCGAGTGCGGTGTATAAGAAGGGCCACTCGAGGGAGTCCAAAGCCTTTTCGGCATCCAAAAGAGCAATTGCTGCCTGCACCTCCAGAGATATTCTATTTAGCACAGAGAAAACGGTGCGAAGATTGATGCTGGTGGAGCGGTGTGGCACAAATCCAGGCTAAGTAGGGGATATGATCTCATTCAGCAAGAGGGAGAGGCGGGTCGTGATCATCTTGGCCCGAATTTTATTGTCAACGTTTAATAGAGAAAGAGGTTGGTATGATCCGCAATGTAGGGGGTCTTTACCGGGCTTGGGTAAAAGTGTAAATACCACCTCTTGCATGGTTTCAGGGGGGACCCCGAATTCCATAGCCTCAGCATAGACTGTTATGAGACGTGGAATAAGTATATCTTTGAACTTCTTGTAAAACGCCCCACTGAACCCATACAGCCCTGGGGCACTCATCTCCACAAGTGAGTCAATAGCCTGTACCACCTCCTCGTCAGAAAAAGGCTCACTGAGAAGTTGTTGTTGAGCAGCAGTCAGCCAGACCATAGTCATTTCATCGAGATACTCCTGCAAATCTGGACCTGGCAGTGTAGGCTGCGCAGTATACAGCTCTGAATAGTATGTGTAGAACTCCGCCTGAACCTCAGCGGACCGACTGCGATGCTGCCATCCAGCTTTTCAATTTCTAAAATGTGGGATGCTGGGTAGGATGGCCTGAGCAGCCTCACCAGTAACCTCCGAGTCTATCCTCTTCACCATATCTACGGGCTTTAGCGTACCTGCCCATGTATTGCATCTCCCTGCACACTAGAGTAACAAGCTCATCAAGCAAAAGCTAACGATGGTGCAGTAGAGGGGAAATCTCAGTGGACGCCATCTCATGGTTAATATCAGAGAGCTGCGTCTCCACCTTTGTCTTTGTGTGGATATGCAATCACCTCTGGCATATGGCTTAAAGGCGTCCCATAGCACTGCCCACGTGCCCAGAGAGCCCTCACTCAACTCGAAAAAGTCAACAGTTGCCTTTGTTAGAGCTACGCAAAATGGAGTGTCCAGTAGTGCCATATCTGGAAACCTCCAAAATCCCCTAGCACCACTGGCTTCGGGGATAGCGACAGTAATAAGTACTGGTGAGTGATCGGACAGTGTATGGGGCAAGTGTTTAACCACTGTGACCCAGTGTGCTATAACTCAAGTGATCAACCAATTGCCAATACGTGACCATTTGCAATGAGGCGCTGAGTGGAAGGTACACCCCACGCCGCCTCCGCCAAGCAAGCGCGATGGATCGTGAAGTGCCAGAGTGCTGCAAAGGTCCTTGAGTACCTGATGTGAGCGAGGTTTAGAAGTCGGAGCATGGGAAGTGATTTCAAGTGTGGGGTCCCGTGCTATGTAAAAATCCCCACCCATCAGGACATGCTCTGTGTTGAAGCGATCTACCTGTGCTTGGAGATCTTGAAATAATTCTGGAGCATCCATGGGTGTTAAGTCAAGAAAAAGGGAGACCACCACTCCCTGGTACTGCAAAGGGTCCTTCTCTCTGGCCAATAGGAGGGCAGTGTTGCGGTTCCTATAATTCAGAAGTTGTGCTAAAAACAGGCAGGCTGGTGCCACTGGAGGGGGCTGAGAGCCTAAGGTGCAGTGTGCCCTTTCCACCACGAAGGTGGATGTGAAACTTATATGATACCTGATATGCGCAAGTTGTTGCGGCGCCCCTTTGCCTCCAGTTCTTGGTTTTTAATTGCTAGTTTTCAACTTCCCCTCCACTTTATTGATGCACTTTTTCAATGCCGCTGTGTCGTCCTCAATAGCAGAGATGCGACCCTCCGTACCCTCCAGACGTGATGCTGTTTGTCCAACCTGTTTCCCATGTTGTCCAATCTGGAGGTGATCAAATCAAACCTGGTGTCACTGGCGCGGAACCCAGCCCTCTGCTCCAATCGCACAGTCCTGCACCAAATCATCTCGGGCTGCACAAGCATCCTCAGCCAGGGCGGACGCCATGTCCACCTGTCTTCTCTTTTTGAGGTGGAGCTTGCGCTGTTGACAGTCACCATGGCCCATGACCCCATGACCTCACAGGGCCTCACCACCGCCGTTCAGAGCAGTCCGCCGTGGCCCCCAGCCCACGCACTCCAACACCCAAGGGCCGGGGAAGCCGGGGCAGAGAGCTATCACTCAAGACATCCGAGCCACCTCAATAGCAAGATGTAACTGTGCATGTTATGGAAACGGATCAGCTCCAGATCTTGACTATCCAACCGGGAATGGCAGCATCGGGACTGGGCCCTGGATTAGCCAAGCCTGCAGCAGGCATGTAGCCACCCCGACGGTTCACCAGCGTGGCAGGGGGCTCCAGGGATCAACCCTGCCGCCATCCGATGCCCCCCGCAACAGCAGCATGGCCAGGGCCCAGAGCAGCTGAACGCACCGCTGGACGACCACCACGGGTGCCGCAACACCACTAGCAACTGCAGCACCAGGACATGCCTCCTGCAGTCACCGGTGTACAGGCCCGGCGGGGCCTACAGGTTCCCCATTGGTCACAATCTGGTCCTGGAGGGGGGGAATCACTCCGTGAAGTCTGTCCCAGACAGTGCGGCACCGCCTGCAGGCCCTGCGTCTGAGGCTTACCTGAGGCCCCTGTCGCCTTGAGGCCTCAGAGGCACGCGGGCAGACTGGCACAGGCTGAAGCATTAGCAGCACCCGTGCCCGATAACGCAGCCACCGCAGCACACCCCCACCGCCGCAGTACACACCCCGCACCGCCACCCCCTTCTCCTCACTGCATCGCTGTTGCTACAGACTTCAATGCGTGGCCACTACCATTCTCTGCAGTTTATTGGGAGACACCACAGGAGCTACACCGCCTCGCGGCCATCTTGGTCAGCAGCCTCGCCATGCCTCCTGCAGATCTTAATCTTTAGTGGTGCCATGATCTGGCTTTGGGAAGCCAAGTACCAAAACCTCTCCCTCCAAACAATCCAGCCAGGCCCTCAAATGGCAAAGTTCTGTCATTCCAGTTGCCCACGTTTTAATGCTGTCACTGGGGAATGCACAGATATGTTTTCCCCCATCCTCCAAAGGAATGAAGTTGAATTAAAAAGGCATACAAAAGGAGTTTTAAAACATAGATTTGCCCACTTTCTAGATGTGCCATTTCCGAGATATTACTGACAAAGGCACCTTTACCATTGGATAAAGGGTTTGTCATTGTGAATCCAATGATAGTAGACATTATGAGGCTGCTCCATTGCAAACCACTATTGCAGCGAGGATTATGTGAACATTCCGCCCCCATTAACCTATGGGCAAAGCAGCTCACAGTGGTACTGAAAACACACATGGGTATTTTTCACTCCCTGGGCACATGTGTCCTAGCGCACGCACAAGCCTGCAGGGGCTGGCTGGACACAAGGTTTTGTATGCTCACACAGGCCTACTGTGACAGGCTCAGTATATATAAGAAAACACCAATGTGCAAAGGTACACATACAGGCAAGCTGTGCCAGGCTCAGTATGTATATGAAAACACAATTGTGCAAGTGTGCACATGCTGGCAAACCGTGCCAGGCTCAGTATGTATCAAACCACAACTGTGCAAGTGTGCACATACTGGTAAGCTTTGCTATGCTCAGTATATACATTAAAACACCAGCAAGCTAGGCTAGGCTCAGTATAAATATGAGAACACCAATGTGCAAGTGTGCACATACTGGTAGGCGCCACTTCCTAAAATATGTAGAAAGGGCATGCATACTTTCCCACTACTACTAACAGTGGGAAAGCATCCAGGGCTCTAAGGCCACTCCAAGAGGATCAGCAAAATTTCAGGGAAGAGCTGATATTCAAGATAGGAAAACCCATGTGGGGGTTCTCCCCTTCAAGGGCATGAGAAACCCTTGTGTACCTTCTCTGTCTTCTGCCTACCAACTGCTCCGCACCCTAGGGGGTACTCCAGGGGTAGAACAAAGCCTACTCAGGGTTGGCCAAGGTGGAGAAGATGCCACCCTGAGTTCAGGCGCACCAGTGCCTCCACAGGCCTGAACTATCAACCTTAATACATGTTGGTCAGTTTAGTCTGGTGGGTCGCACACACATTGCAGCGTCCCACTAGTGGCCAGGGCTGTACCTGTCCCGGATATGTAGTGTACCTTTTTGCAGGGCACTCCTGGACACACAAGTACCCTTTCCTTGCATGGGTAGGAAGGGCACACACACTTTCTTACTGCAACACAGTAGGAAAGTGCCCAGAGTCCTAAGGCCATGCAAAGAGAGTCAGCAAAAAAAAGTGGGAGCGAAAAAGCAAAATCTTTCAGGAAAATCACAAACGGCTATGTCCAACAGTATGTATTACTGTTTTGAGACTGGAGTCCGGACACAATGCAGTAATACTTTACCATCAATTTAAAATGGGTGGCAACCCATTTGCAAAGGGAAAAGGGCCTCCAAGGGACCACTTACCCTGTGAGAATGTAAATATTAGTATTTTTAAGGCCAGGCAGCGGTCCCAAGGACCACTGCCTACTTTTAAAAAATGAAACTGCAAAGTTTTATTTTTCTTTTTAAATGCATTCCATTTTCCTATAAGGAAAATTTGCTGCATTAAAAAAAACAGAGCGCTTTGTCAAAAAGCAATCACCGACAGGGTGGTCTGTTGACCCCAGCAGGCCACCCTCTCTGTGATGGCTGTGATTCCTATTGGTTCACACATTGTGACCTACCTCATTAATATGGATGAGGTAGGTCCATTTGCAACCCACTAGGAATCACTAATGAAAATCAAAAGAGATTCATACATTAGGTATACCGATTTACGAATCCCAATTCGGAAATCAGTATTCCTAATGTTAGTACATCTGGCCCTTTGTCCCTAAATATTCCATCCACCAAACTTCAGTTTTAATAATTTTTCTGTATACTCCCTCCTCTAGTTGATGGATATATTATTTTGCAAATGGTCTACCGTGGTCCAAATTGTTTGGAAAAAAAAATATGAACACAGGAACACAAGATAATACTATAGAAGAAACAACTGGTTGTTCCACATGGTAGACAGAGGATGAACAAGCATTTGCAATGCAATGGGTCTCGCATTTGCTTCAGTTACAGCTATTGGTGTTGTAAATTCCTAACTGGACTTTTCCTGCCACATAAATTGAAAATGAAAAGTAAAACATTAGTTAACTTAAGCAAACCAATTCAAAGTGCCACGACTGCCATGAGCATGAGTGCGAAGGAGGGACAAAAAAGGAAAAATAACTTTGCTCTCAGTGAAACATATCGACAATCGTGCAATTATCCATGTAACGGGGACAGTCTGCAAGGCGGTAACAAACCGCCCCAAGGAGGGACCAACATCAGTATACCTAACAGCAGGTAATTTAACTGCGGGCCGTTTGCTTCAGCAAGTTTAACAAAGTAACACGCCTGACGTCCCAAGGAACTTTGGAGCCCGGCGATAGAGCTCCAATCCTGTCTTTTTGACTTAAGCACAACAAACCGTGTTAGTCAGTACAAACCTGCCTCTCCCTGAAGATGTGCCATGTAAAGGTGTAAAGGCGGCATCCGCAGCCCCTGTAACCAGGCTGTTTGCAGGCCACACACACCGCGCTCTCAACTTCTCATTCTCCTGCTACAGTCACAATGCTCACTGAAAGGACTGCACTGCTGACGGGAGCTCTGTAAAATAAAACAAAGTATCCATATTTCCCGGGGTCTTTGAAATGTTAGTTCAAAGCAAAGTACAGCTATGTAATTTACTGGGACTTCCTTGTTTAGGGGATAGCTTCGCAATTGTTTAACTTACTGGCTGCTAAAAGATTTTCTTAATCCGATGTAATTGAATAAAACCATGTAATGGTCTAAACTGTCAGTCCATACGCTCACTATCACATGTTTCCACCAAGTATTACAATATCAGCTGTACAGATTTCTTTCCGATACATCCTCAGTGGCTTTTCATAGGTCAGTGCCACCTTAAGCACGCACACAGGTGTCCTCCAGGAGCCCATCATAATCAGTAAACTCAGGAGCACAATTATAACACACATTCCATTCTGCGGCATGTTGAGTGAAGGTTGAGACTGGCACGCGCACCCATTGAAATAACGCTAACAGCGTCCGTGAGGTCCGAGACACACACACAGGCATGTCTCTGATATAGTCCCACTGGGGCCTAAGATGCACACTCGCAACGCATAGATGAAGGTGTCATACTCGCAACGCACAGGACTATATATCACACTCACACCGCACATATATAGATGTCATGCTCACAACACACAGATGAAGGTATCACCCTCACAACTCACAGATGTGACACAACACACAAATGCAGGTGTCACACTCACAATGCACAGATCTGTATTTCATAGAAATAAAGCACAGATGTAAGTATCACACTCACAGATCTATATATCACTCGACACACGGATCAATAAATCACACTAACAATGCACAGATGTAGGTGTAACACTCGCAACGCCCAGATGTAGGTATCACGCTCACAAAGCACAGATGTAGGTGTCTCACTCACAATGCACAGATCTATATATCACACTCACAACACACAGATTTAGGTGTCACACTCACAACACACAGATTTAGGTGTCACACTCACAACACACAGATTTAGGTATCACGCTCACAAAGCACAGATGTAGGTATCACGCTCACAAAGCACAAATCTACATATAATACTCACAAAGCACAGATGCAAGTATCACACTAACAATGTAGAGCACTGATGTATCACACTCAGTGCACAGATGAAGGTATCACACTCACACTCACAACTCACAGATGAAGGTCTCACACTCACAACTCACAGATGAAGGTATCACACTCACAGCTCACAGATGAAGGTATCGCACTCACAACTCACAGCTGTAGGTATCACACTCACAACGCACAGACGAAGGCATCACACTCACAACGCACAGACGAAGGCATCACACTCACAACGCACAGACGAAGGTATCACACTCACAATGCACAGATGAAGGTATCACACTCACAACGCACAGATGTAGGTATCGCACTCACAATACAATGTAGGCATCGCACTCACAACACAGATGTAGGTACCACACTCACAACGCACAGATGTAGGTATCAAACTCACAACAAAGCTCTACATGTCACACTCACAACACACAGCTCTACATATGCTCACAACGAATGCACAGATGTAAATATACTTATAAAACGCAGATGTAAGTATAATTGTGATACAGTCGGAATTTTGTGCTTGCTTGCAACGCACAGATGTAACATGTCACTCTGAACGCACAGATGTAGCTAGAGTTCTGGCACAGCTCCAGTGTGTTTAGATGTGCACACTTTGAACCAACACACAAATGTGAGGGCTCAGCGCACTGTTTTCTCTCCTCGCTTTCCCTAAACCCCTTTGTGTTGCTTCAGAAAATTGCTCCAAGGCCCTTCCCCAAAGTTCAAAAGTTCGCCTTTTACGACCTCCAGTGACTTCTCACATGTTACTAATAAAACCTGCCCATTGCTAATACCAGGGGGAAATGTCTCAAGCAAATACAAGCATTTGCAATGCAGTGGGTCTCGCATTAGAGCTATTAGTGTTGTGAATTCCTAACTGGATTTTTCTTTTTTTGCCACCCAAACTGAAAATACGGGTCTCGCGTTTGCTCATTTTAGAGCTGATAGCGTTGAAACTCCTAACCCGACTTTTCACCAAAAAATTATCTATGTAAAGTGCTCGACTTCTGCCAAGCGAGATCGCGCTTGTAAATTAGAGAAAAAGAAGTCCACGAGCCCGATGGAAAACAGCGAGCCTCGCATGTTTTCTATACTTGGTCACTGCGCTCGAGGAGGGCTAGCCACCGGAAAAGGCATGCCATATGTGTGCCTTCAACTAATTAAAGCAAGCAGATTTTATTAGGCAAGCCCACGAACCAATAAAAACACTGACGTGATGTTGACAGGGCTCCGAAGCCCTTTTCTAAACACGAAAGAGTCTCCCTGCTACGCATGCGCGAGCGCATGCAACGCAGGCTCGACCCTAAAAAGGAGGACACACTATGTTACAGGGCCGTAAACTTGAAAATCTTTGATGACAAGCCAATAAGAGGTGCATGCTTCTGTTTAGGAAAACTAGTGGAAGTTGACTGGACCGAAACATTTGCATATTTCAGGCCCAAACTAGACATTATGTAAACAGTCCCCATATGGAAATAAAGAGCATGAAGATAGTGGTAAGGGTCATATCCCAGATCCCGAAGATGTAAGGACTAGCTAGCAGGGTCAACGATGAGGCTGCATAAATTAATTGCTGATTAAGATGATATGTAGTTGGCTGGGGTGCAAGATTTGACTTACAAACCTTCTTTCACTCTAGAAGGTGGCTTGGTTGGCCAGTCAACATACACATCAGGGTCCCACTGCCTGCTCTTAAAAAAAGAAAAGAAAACTTTTCAGTTTTCTTTTTGTAATGCGTCCCGTTTTCCTTGAAGGAAAAAGGGCTGCATTACAAAAAAGGATTGCTTTATTAAAAGAAGCAATCACAGACATGATGGTCTGCTGATTGTGGCCATTCCCAAATGGGTCGCAAACTGCGACCTGCCTCATGAATATTAATAAGGCAGGTCTCTTAAGACCCATTTGGGAATCGCAAACAGTGTTAGACACACTGTAATACACAGCAGTTTGCGATTTCCTGATAGTGAATCGCTAAGATTTGCTATTAGGAAATTGCAAAGAGGTTTTTTCTACATCTGGCACTAAATTACTTTTCGAGGACCTGAGCTATTCATAGAAAGAGGTATCAAATGTGTTGATAGCACTTGTTTTACTACTATATTGTTAATTTCTTCTGCGGTGTGCACCTCTTCCAAACTCCTCCAAAGCGCAGCAAGAAAAAGGGAGGGGAAAAGCTGGAAATGAAATAGGAGAACACAGAGTTATACATAATCCTTCACAGCTTTTGGGGCTTGCTTTGTGGTAACGCCATGTTCGGTTCACTGGTTTATCCTGCTGAAATAGCTCTCATGGGTTACAACGACATCCTGTGAAAGTTTAGCAGCATGGAAAGCTACAGTTTTCCTAGTCTCTAGTGTGAGAGTTGGTCAGATGTCTAAATCTATGAGGAGATCAGGTTCTGATACTTCCGTTCAAGGGTAGTTTTTCAAAGTCCCCATGGCTTTGTTCTTCATTTGGATGGGAATTGCGTGCAACTGATCCATTGGATTAGATTTTAAAGCAAGGATTTGAACGCCATATGCAACATAATACCGTGGATGAGTCGTTATCAACAATGGGTAAGCTTCCATATGGGGGGACTTACTTTCATTGTCTCTGATGTTAGTTAGCTTTGCTCAGTGAAAATCAACCCTGATTTTAACAGCCATTCATTAGCATCCTATATATTTTCCCTAAGTCACATTCAAATTGCAGAGCTCATTGTTTACTTTGGGGCACTAAAATTACCGAAATGATGCACAAAGAGTGCAGTGACACACTTTAGCGAGTCTGCAACCCACAATATGCCGAATGTGTGGGTCATGAGCAGTAGAATACATTTCACCATTGTGTGTTTGTTTTTATATAGAGCAGGAATACGTAGCGTCTTTTATCTCACAATACAGGTTTCCACTGGTAGTATACAATTCTTCAAATGCCCAAGGGGGAAAGTGTTTGTTGAAAATGATTTGTTTTGTGAAAAGTAAATGATTATTTGTGTTGTAATCCCACAATTACTTGTTTATACATTGAACAACAATATTACAGAAGATGTAATTATATTCCAGGTTCATGGTCATACCGTAAAGACAACACAATTTAAAAGATATTGTATGGAGTTCATTAAAACTGGCTAGTAGATCACTTTTTAATGTGCCAACGATCAGGACCCAGGGGGCTTGTGTCCCCTTGCATCACGCAAGGTGATGTAAGGTGATGCAAGCTCTCAAGTCAGATTTACTATGTCACACAAAGCCACCTTGCATTGTGTGATATAGTAATTGTGGAGCAACAGATAACAGTCCATGCTGCCTTGTATTGCCCTGTGCTGGGAAGGTATTCCATTTTGTAGAGAATGGGTGTTCCCATACATTTACCCATGGTTTTTGGTGAATTCCCCTACTTACTAACACTAGTAAACTTGGGAATGTGTCAAAATTCTACCCCTTCCAAGGTGAAGTTTAATAAGGTCCAATATGCTTATTTATCCTCATCATTCCCTCTTTCTGTGTGTTCTGAATTCTGCCCTCTGAAATTAACTGAAATTTAAGAAGAGGAAAAAAGTAAAGTCTCCAAACAGAACCAGATGGTCCACTCAGGCACTCTGATGTTTACAGTCTTCTACTTTGTTTCACCTAAATATTGGTTCAAAAATGTCGTTTGACCATAACATTGTGGTCAAAATATCATAACTACCAATTTCAAAGTTAAGTATGTTTTTGCAATAACAGTTTATCATAGCACTTGTTAGAAATGGTGTCTTTGGTTGGCAATCAGGTTACCTCCTGTCCAACAAGGACCCTCAGTCTCGTCAGGGTAAGTCACACATAATCCAAACTTTCCTGTGCCCACCCTCTGGTAGCTTGGCACTGAGCAGTCAGACTTAACTTAGAAGGCAATGTGTAAAGTATTTGTGCAATAAATCATTCAATGACTGTAAGGAAATGCCTCCTTGGCATGGTTGCCCCCTGACTTTTTGCCTTTGCTGATGCTATGTTTACAATTGAAAGTGTGCTGAGGCCTGCTAACCAGGCCCCAGCACCAGTGTTCTTTCCCTAACCTGTACTTTTGTATCCACAATTGGCAGACCCTGGCATCCAGATAAGTCCCTTGTAACTGGTACTTCTAGTACCAAGGGCCCTGATGCCAAGGAAGGTCTCTAAGGGCTGCAGCATGTCTTATGCCACCCTGGAGACCTCTCACTCAGCACAGACACACTGCTTGCCAGCTTGTGTGTGCTAGTGAGGACAAAACGAGTAAGTCGACATGGCACTCCCCTCAGGGTGCCATGCCAGCCTCTCACTGCCTATGCAGTATAGGTAAGACACCCCTCTAGCAGGCCTTACAGCCCTAAGGCAGGGTGCACTATACCATAGGTGAGGGTACCAGTGCATGAGCATGGTACCCCTACAGTGTCTAAACAAAACCTTAGACATTGTAAGTGCAGGGTAGCCATAAGAGTATATGGTCTGGGAGTCTGTCAAACACGAACTCCACAGCACCATAATGGCTACTCTGAAAGCTGGGAAGTTTGGTATCAAACTTCTCAGCACAATAAATGCACACTGATGCCAGTGTACATTTTATTGTAAAACACACCACAGAGGGCACCTTAGAGGTGCCCCCTGAAACCTAACCGACTATCTGTGTAGGCTGACTAGTTTTAGCAGCCTGCCACAAACCGAGACATGTTGCTGGCCCCATGGGGAGAGTGCCTTTGTCACTCTGAGGCCAGTAACAAAGCCTGCACTGGGTGGAGATGCTAACACCTCTCCCAGGCAGGAATTGTCACACCTGGCGGTGAGCCTCAAAGGCTCCCCTCCTTTGTGCCAACCCAGCAGGACACTCCAGCTAGTGGAGTTGCCCGCCCCCTCCGGCCCGGCCCCCACTTTTGGCGGCAAGGCCGGAGAAAATAATGAGAATAACAAGGAGGAGTCACTGGCCAGTCAGGACAGCCCCTAAGGTGTCCTGAGCTGAGGTGACTCTAACTTTTAGAAATCCTCCATCTTGCAGATGGAGGATTCCCCCAATAGGGTTAGGATTGTGACCCCCTCCCCTTGGGAGGAGGCACAAAGAGGGTGTACCCACCCTCAGGGCTAGTAGCCATTGGCTACTAACCCCCCAGACCTAAACACGCCCTTAAATTTAGTATTTAAGGGCTACCCTGAACCCTAGAAAATTAGATTCCTGCAACTACAAGAAGAAGGACTGCCCAGCTGAAAACCCCTGCAGCGGAAGACCAGAAGACGACAACTGCCTTGGCTCCAGAAACTCACCGGCCTGTCTCCTGCCTTCCAAAGATCCTGCTCCAGCGACGCCTTCCAAAGGGACCAGCGACCTCGACATCCTCTGAGGACTGCCCCTGCTTCGAAAAGACAAGAAACTCCCGAGGACAGCGGACCTGCTCCAAGAAAAGCTGCAACTTTGTTTCCAGCAGCTTTAAAGAACCCTGCAAGCTCCCCGCAAGAAGCGTGAGACTTGCAACACTGCACCCGGCGACCCCGACTCGGCTGGTGGAGATCCGACACCTCAGGAGGGACCCCAGGACTACTCTGATACTGTGAGTACCAAAACCTGTCCCCCCTGAGCCCCCACAGCGCCGCCTGCAGAGGGAAACCCGAGGCTTCCCCTGACCGCGACTCTTTGAACCTAAAGTCCCGACGCCTGGGAGAGACCCTGCACCCGCAGCCCCCAGGACCTGAAGGACCGGACTTTCACTGGAGGAGTGACCCCCAGGAGTCCCTCTCCCTTGACCAAGTGGAGGTTTCCCCGAGGAACCCCCCCCTTGCCTGCCTGCAGCGCTGAAGAGATCCCGAGATCTCTCATAGACTAACATTGCGAACCCGACGCCTGTTCCTACACTGCACCCGGCCGCCCCCGCGCTGCTGAGGGTGAAATTTCTGTGTGGACTTGTGTCCCCCCCGGTGCCCTACAAAACCCCCCTGGTCTGCCCTCCGAAGACGTGGGTGCTTACCTGCAAGCAGACCGGAACCGGGGCACCCCCTTCTCTCCATTCTAGCCTATGTGTTTTGGGCACCACTTTGAACTCTGCACCTGACCGGCCCTGAGCTGCTGGTGTGGTGACTTCGGGGTTGCTCTGAACCCCCAACGGTGGGCTACCTTGGACCAAGAAATAAGCCCTGTAAGTGTCTTACTTACCTGGTTAACCTAACAAATACTTACCTCCCCTAGGAACTGTGAAAATTGCACTGTGTCCACTTTTAAAACAGCTATTTGTGAATAACTTGAAAAGTATACATGCAATTTTGATGATTTGAAGTTCCTAAAGTACTTACCTGCAATACCTTTCGAATGAGATATTACATGTAGAATTTGAACCTGTGGTTCTTAAAATAAACTAAGAAAAGATATTTTTCTATATAAAAACCTATTGGCTGGATTTGTCTCTGAGTGTGTGTACCTCATTTATTGTCTATGTGTATGTACAACAAATGCTTAACACTACTCCTTGGATAAGCCTACTGCTCGACCACACTACCACAAAATAGAGCATTAGTATTATCTATTTTTACCACTATTTTACCTCTAAGGGGACCCCTTGGACTCTGTGCATGCTATTCCTTACTTTGAAATAGCACATACAGAGCCAACTTCCTACAATGACACATTAGAACACCACAAAAATACACCACACAGTGTTTAAAAAAATATATATTTATCTGGATAAATGCAGGTAAAACCGATTAAAACACAATAAGTATATGTTGAGATATCTCTGTAAAAATTATATAAAGTGTCTTTAGTCTCTTAAAAGCAACAAATGTCTCCTACAAGCACAAAGTACTTGGTTTGCATGCAAAATCTCCACAAGGAACCGCAGAGGAGGAGATGTGTGGAAAACAGGGAGGCATGCGTTGATTTCTCGGGCCGCACATGGTGATGCATCGTTTATTTTTCACGCAGGGAAGGCTTTGGGTCGATTTTTGGTGCTCGGTCTTGGATCCTCTTCGGGTTGCGGGGTTTTTGGACGCCCCAGGGACGATGCGTTGAAATCTAGCGGTGTCAGGACGAAGTCACAGGGGCTGCGTCGAACCTGTGGGAGTTGCATGGAAATTTCTACCGCACGGCAGGTGCTGCGTTGATTCCTTTCTGGAAGTTGGGCTGCGTTGTTCCAGCTCGGCTGTGCATCGATCCAGTGGGCCGCGCGTCCAGTTTGCGGCTGCTATGCTGGCATTGCGTCGATCTTCTCGCTGCAAAGTCGGGCTGTGTGGTGTTTCGGACGGCATGCAGTGAATTTTTCACCGTGAAGCAGGCTGTGCGTCGTTTCTGGCAGACTGGGCATCGATTCTTGCCGCACAGGGAGTTCTTCTTATAGAGATGAAGTCTTTTTGGTCCTGAGACTTTAGGGAACAGGAGGCAAGCTCTAGCCAAACCCTTGGAGAGCACTTATCAGCACAGCCAGAGAGCAGCAAGTCAGCAGGGCAACAGCAAGGCAGCAGTCCTTCACAGAAAACTGTCAGGTGAGTCCTTTGGGCAGCCCGGCAATTCTTCTTGGCAGGTTGCATGTTCTGGTTCAGGTTCTCTTCTCCAGGAAGTGTCTGAGTTGGTAGGGGCAGAGGCCCTGTTTAAATACCCAAATGTGCCTTTGAAGTGGGGGAGACTGTGCACAAGGTCCCCTTCCAGTTCAATCCTGTTTGCCTGGGTCCCAGTAGGGGGTGTGGCAGTCCTTTGTGTGTGGGCAGGCTACTGTCCTTTGACATGTAAGTGTCAGGCCCTCCACCCTCTCAGCCCAGGAAGACCCTGTCAAAATGCACATGTATGCAAGTGAGGCTGAGCATCCTGTGTTTGGGGCTTGTCTGAGTTAATGCACAAGGGAGCTGTCAACTGAACCTAGCCCGACGTGGCTTGTGAGGCACCTAAGGATTTAAGTGTAGAGAAATGCTCACTTTCTAAAAGTGGCATTTCTATAATAGTAATATTAAATCCAACTTCACCAGTCAGCAGGATTTTGTATTACCATTCTGGCCATACTAAATATGACCTCCCTACTCCTTTCAGATCAGCAGTTACCACTCAAACCGTATATGAGGGTAGCCTTAATGTTAGCCTATGAAAGGAGCAGGCCTCACAACAGTGCAAAAATGAATTTAGGAGTTTTAAACTACCAGGACATGTAAACTACGCAGGTACATGTCCTGCCTTTTGTCTACACAGCACCATGCCCTATGGATTACCTAGGGTCTAACTTAGGGGTGACATGTGTAGAAAAAGGGGAGTTTTAGGCTTGGCAAGTACTTTTAAATGCCAAGTCGAATTGGCAGTGAAACTGCACACACAGGCCTTTCAATGGCAGGCCTGAGACATGGTTAAGGAGCTCCTTAAGCAGACGGCACAATCAGTGCTGCAGGCCCACTAGTAGCATTTAATCTACAGGCCCTGGGCACATACAGTGCACTTTACTAGGGACTTAAAAGTAAATTAAATAATCCAATTGGGTATGATTCAATGTTACCATGTTTAAAGGGAGAAAGCATATGCACTTTAGCACTGGTTAGCAGTGGTAAAGTGCGCAGAGTCTTAAAACCAGCAAAAACAGTATCAAAAAAGTGGAGGGAGGAAGGCAAAAAGCTAGGGTGACCACCCTAAGGCTGTCAGGTCTAACAGCACTTATTCAAAATGACTTCTATGTGACCACACTCAAAACAGAACTGGCACTCACCAGTAGCCTTCATCTGTGACTTTCTAGTGAAACACAACTCAGCACACCTACAGTGCATTCTGGTGAATGTGGTCTAGCTTTGTATATTGAAGTTCTTCCAAAGAAACAAAGCTTAAAAACTGTTAATTTCTTTGAATATTTCATTTTTGTAGCTTCAGACATACCTGTTTGGCCCTTCTGTTGAGCACAGCAGGTACTAGTTCACAAACCTATTTGCACCATAACATTTAAACACCAATGCCTTCTTAACCGTTCATCGAACAACATGTTACTGTAAGTGTCATCTTCCTCTGGCACGTATACATTGGCCCAGGGAACAATTTTATGCAAAATACCCTTGAGAGAGTGTTTTTTTGTAATTAGAAAATAATGTTTATTTATCTGTGTTAGGTTAGCATAATTAGGCCACAGTTATAAGTGTAGTTGCTTTAGCCTGTTTGCACTGACAACCATTTTAAAGTTGCTGAAGCAAATGTGTTTTTTAAATTTTCAGGAACAATTTTCCTACCTGCATGTTTCTTTTCTATGTATTTCGTTTGCATAAAATAGATGAAATGGGATACGTTTTACAGTGTTGATGTTTGTGCTGATGGCAATGTATTAATATGTGTGCCTTTGGAGGAAGCCACATCGAGATGTTCTCATATGTTGCATTTTTCTACGGCTGCTCAAGCCCAGACCACAACAGTATTTCATCCATTTTTAAATGGCTTATTGTGTAGTATGTTTAAATAATGCAATGTCATTTACCTTGTTTGCAGAGTAAATGGTTTCCAATGATTAATAATGATGTAGAATGCTGTACAGGTTTACTGGAGTGTATTATTTGATGTGCCACAATTTTTACAATGTTGATTCTTTATGATGTGTATATTTTGCTAGTAGGGCCACATGATCCCACTTCTGACCATTTTGAGTGTGTGACTTTTCACTTCTTTGAAACTATAAAATATGCCCTTTCTGAGAAGTGTGCTAGGCCTTTCTCTGGCTTTCACACAGAGCAGCCTTTATGTTGAACTGTTATCTGACTCCATAAATAGTCTCTTTTCTGTTCCCTTCATGAAGGCTTACTCTGCGAAAGTCTGTTTATTTGATTTATACATTTTGCCTTGCTTTTGAAAGGATCAGTCTCCACATTGGACTGCCTGCTGATTTAACTGTTTCCTCTTGGAGGCAGGATATATGTCAGTCCATTTGCCGATTTATTTTAGACTCTGTATTTACGATTGAATGGATTATGCAAGTTATTTGTTGAATGATATTTTGGTTATAGCTAAATCTCTTATGGAATGAACTCTCTCAAACTGATTTATTTTTGATACATCATTGGTGCTTATTTGAATCAGAATAACGAACTACTTTTTTTCTTCTGTGATGAGTCTTAATTTGAATAAACAGTTATGGTTTTGACTTTGAGTTTTGTCCTTTTAAGTTTTTATATTTTTGCTCAAGATCCTCAAGACTTGAAGTACTGGGTTTTTCAGAACCCAGCGGTGCCAGGGAACACACCCTAAGACTTCGAGTCCTTCCTGTTTCAGACTACAGAAACACAGAGTCTTCTTGGTGAAGTCAAAGATCTTGTTTATTGGCTGCAGCCAGTAACAGGTATCCTAGAAGTACAACACAGTGTATATTCTCAGGAGACTGCTCCCTTTGCAGAGCTAACCTTCTCTTTTATACAAAATATTATGCTTTAGGCAAACATTCCTTATTTTACAGTTGACCATTCACATATTTTCACTACAAAGTAATAGCAGGTTTATGATGACAAGCCCATATTTCAGTTTGTCCAGCCCTCAATCAATTACCCGGAAAGGCTTAGTACTTTCATCAGATATCGACGGACCCCCAATATAAACGGGCACCTCCTCCTTGTAAAGCAAGTCATAAAGAAAGAAACAGAGACAGGTGTGTGTAAGATTAGGCATGGTTTGTGTGTGATGAAAGGTTTATGATGTGTTGTGCCTTGATACTAATCTCATTCGGCCACTGGGAAAGAAACTGGCCGAACAGGTTTGGCTTCAGGCAGTGGAGTCAGCTTGCCCAGGTCACAGAGGAGTCAGCAAAGATGTACGTGTCCTTCAGACTCGTTTTCAGCATTAGACATTGGCCTATGTGAGGGCAATCACAAAATGGCTGTCGTTTAAATGGAACACGAGGGTTCAAGACCGAAACTCTGATATTCGGGTGATTTCGTTACCCGAATATGAATACAATGCGTGTGCATACTATTCTAATCATTCTCGGTCTGCTGATACCAAAATCGTTGTGATACGACGATGTTTATAACAAGGGTCCAGAATTTTCAGTACCACAGACCCTCCTTTTGCCCTTACATAGGCAATAACCTATACTCACGCTAATCTGAGTCCAGGACTATATTCATAAAGTCGTTGAGATGTTGCTGTAGCATCATCCTATTACTTAGCTCGTCCCTTGATACAGGTTTCCTTACACACGATGTAGCACAGAGGCCACATATTGCAGGAGCACACTGTACACACAGACAGGACAGGAAAAGAATGGCTAAGATCATCCCAATGACTATCAGAGTCTTCCATCCCCAGGTGGATATCAGCTCCCAGAACCACCCCATCAATGACCAATCTCCTTTATCCACGTGAATAGACTCGGAGATCTTATGCAGTTTGGAAATCGCCTGGTAGACTGTCGGAGCGTTATCTGGGATGAAAACACAGCAACTTGATTGGATCACTTTACATACCCCACCTCGGTCTGCAAGTATGATGTCTAATGCGACCCTGTTCTGAAGAGTCATAAGGCGATCCGACTGGAGCTCAGCAGTCAAATTACCAAGGGCACCGGCGGTTTCAACTACCGTGGATTCAACCACCCTTGTCAATTGCCTTATGTTCCTGCTGTTAACCATAGGGCCCCAAAATGGCAGAAAACCCTTTACGAAATCTCCAAATTCTTGTCCTGTAGTGTCTTCTTTACTTATGACACCTCTAACTATCCTTGTCTTATGGTAATCTGCCGCGGCCGTGTAGGTGGGAGGTAACAGGAACGAAACAAAACATGTGCCTGAGAAGTCAGGAGGCAACCATGTATAGGCTCTATTATGGCAGATGAAATAGGTACCCTTAGCTGCTAAGAACGAAGGAGAAGTCTGAGACGCAAAAACATATGTTTCAGTGCAGATACTTTTCCCTAACTGAGCTCTGGGATTCTTGCCACTACCTTGCAGACATAGGTGACCCTGATGGGGTACAATCCAAATCGGGGAGGATCTCTTTGCTCGCTGGTTCCCACTCAGAGTAACTCCATATCCTGTTATGTTCCATCCAATATATGCTAGTGTCTCATCTCTCGGGATAGTCTCATAGGAAATATCTTCCCTAATCATATCTACTATACCCTTAGCTAGAGCACCATTCTTAGGATTATCTTTCACAGAACGTAGGGGGTTGGCTTCATACGCGTATATAAACACCGTTCTATATGCCGATACAGAACCATTATGGCTGAAAGGCAGGACCAGATAAGGGATACCTTTATCAGTAGTATGGGGCATAAGACCACACACCCAACAGTTAGTTGTGTTCACTACTAATTGGTGTTGGTGTAGAAGCTGAATGAATGAATTGTTGACAAACTCTAATCTTCTGGCAGACTCGTGTTCAGGCAGGGGGTGAAAAGAATGCGAGGAAACAGTAGAAGGAGGTATGGGCTGTGTAATGGGTGCAAATGTCACTTGAAAAGAGAATAAAACATATCCTATTAAAAATGTCATTACACTAAGCAACATGAAAATACATAATATCAAAAATCGTTTCTTTGTCATTATTATACCCATTCTGGCTTTAAAGTCCATCTGTCTGGCAGGTCTCTCACTCTTGAAAAACTCCATCCTCTCTAATTGCTGCTTGTGGTGGTAGGGTGTTCTATGCTAGGGAATGCTTCTGTCAGTCCAGGGCAACTCCCTTAGACCGACCAGAACTGTTGACCTAACGTCTGCAGCTGCACTCCAAAGACTTGGGCAAGCACGACCCTACAGCTGAACCCGGATGGCGGTTCGAAAAGAAAAAAAACAAAAATAAGAAAGTTTCTCAGATGAGAGAGCCGCACTTTAAAAAAATAGCAAAGGAACGGGAAAACAATTATTTGTCCTTAGTTCTTGGTCTCAAATTATAACGGCTTTTTCCAGGAACTGTCTGGTTCTGGAACAAAAGTTCAGGCTCTGTAGTGTTCAATCGAATTGACGGTGGCACAGCTTCTTGCAAATTATTGTCACTTTCTTGTTCAGAAATTGTTCCTTTTACACGTGCATCGCTAAATGGCAAAAAACGAGGCACAGTCTCAGTCTCAGAGTCAGCGATCCCCTCCTGGACCCACCGGTCGTACGGTAGAGGAAAAGGGACCTTCTTGCAGTGTACGCCATGGATCCAGTTCTTTTTCCCTTCCACTCGAACAGCTGATCTTGTTGAGAGAAGGACGAGGTAGGGGCCAGTCCAACGGGGCTGGTCATTCTTTGTCCGCTGGAAGTTCTTGACCAGAACCCATGATCCAGGATCGATAAGATGTCCTGGAGCTTCAGAGACCTGAGGCAGAGTATCGTGAACCTGTTGGTGTAGAACACGCAATTTAGCCGTCAATTCATACAAATAATCAAGCAGCACAGGGTGTTCGATCTCACTGAATTTTGTTGGTCTTGGCACTCCCCATATGTTGGCCGGGCGGCCAAACACAATTTCATAGGGACTAAGTCCCACTCGTGAATGCACAGTCATTCTTGTTGATAGGAGTGCTAGAGGCAGAGCGTCAGGCCATTTAAGACCAGAGCTCGCTTGTATCTTTGCCAACTTCAGTTTTAGCGTGCCATTATAGCACTCTACTAGTCCAGCTGATTGGGGGTGATTTGCAGCGTGGAATATTTGCTGGATACCTAGCCCTTCACATACTTTTTTCATCACTCGACCCACAAATTCACTCCCATTATCACTCCAGACCATTCTCGGCATTCCAAACCTAGGGAAGAATTCTTTGACAAGGGCTTTAGCTGTGGATAAGGCAGTGTTGTCTTTTAAGGGATATGCTTCTACCCATCTTGAAAAAGCACAAACAACAACGAGTACGTATTTCAGATTGTTGCACCTTTCCATGTGGATGAAATCTAGCTGCAAAACCTCGAACGGATACGTTGGAGGCGCAAAATGACCAGCTGGAGTTGGGGTTCCCCTACCAGGATTGTATTTCAGACACACCATGCAATTCTTGACCACATTCTCTGCACATTTAGGAATTCCAGCATTTTGCCATACTGGAGCCAACAACTTACAAATCCCTTTCACACTGATATGGGCCATTCCATGAGCCATTGTCACCACTGCAAACACATACGCATCGGGTAACAACCATCGCTGATGTTCTGACAACTCAACCCAACAACCATTTTCATCCAATTTACCCGTACTTTCTTTCCACACGCTCAATTCTTTGTCTGAAGCTTCAGCTTGAATAGACTTCACACCCTCTATCGTATCTTCACATATTCCAACGTCACCAACCCATCTTGCGGGGCCTGCAACATACATTTGATTCATCACATCTTTTGCTGTTTCTTTTGCGATTTCGTCAGCAAATGCATTGCCACGACCGACATCATGAGTAACCTTCTTGTGTGCACTGCATTTCACAATCGCAACTTGTAATGGCAAGGTCAGTGACTCAAGAAGCTCATTCACCAACTGACCATGCTGAATTTTAGCTCCATGCGAAGTCAGGAACCCACGTTCTTTCCACAATCGTCCAAAACTATGGGCCACACCAAACGCATACTGGCTGTCGGTATATATGGTCACTTTCATTCCTTTCGATAACACACACGCTCTCGTAAGTGCAATCAGCTCTGCTGCTTGAGCTGAATTATGTGGTATATG
The DNA here is from genome assembly GCF_031143425.1 of Pleurodeles waltl. Classification (NCBI taxonomy): domain Eukaryota; kingdom Metazoa; phylum Chordata; class Amphibia; order Caudata; family Salamandridae; genus Pleurodeles; species Pleurodeles waltl. The sequence goes on along the minus strand of NC_090440.1, from coordinate 1,150,091,755 downwards.
TGCAGCTTCAACAATCGTATGCAAAGTTGTGACAGCATATGCTGCAGTAGTATCACCATTCGGAAGCTTGAAGCATGAACCATCCACCCATAAGGTACCATCACACTCTACAAGAGGAGTATCTTTAAGATCTACTCTCCCTTTAGTTTCTTCTTCTGTCCTAAGAAAACAATCATGTTGTTCAACATCATCTGTTTCTACTGAAATCGGCAATAACGTGGCTGGATTCAAAGTATTGCACCTCTTTATGTGCACATGACTCGCTAACAGTGTCAACTCGTAACCTGACAATCGAGCACTAGTTAAATGCTGTGTCTTGGTCCTGTTTAACAACGTGTCCACTGCATGTGGAACCATCACAATCAACATATTATTCATCACTAACCCAGCAGACTGTCGAATAGAAACAGCTGCTGCCGCTGTGGCTCTCAAGCAACTCGGCAATGCTTTAGCTACCGGATCCAAAGTTGACGAAAAATATGCGCATGGGCGCTGCTTGTCTCCAAAAGACTGTGTCAGCACTGACAATGCACAACCCTCTTTCTCATGGACATACAGTGTAAAGGGCTTACTGTAGTCGGGGGTACCCAACACAGGAGCCGAACACAATGCATTACGCAATTCGGAAAAACTTTTCTGACAATCTTCAGACCACGGAACGGGGTTTGGTGTATCTTTATAGGTCAATGCTACAAAAGGTTTGGCCAGCAAAGAAAAATTCGGTATCCATTGTCTGCAGTATGATGTAATGCCCAAGAAAGCACGTACTTCTCTCTGTGTCCTTGGCACACTCAATTTTGCAATTGCCTGAATTCTTTCTGAGGTCAGTTTCCTTCCCTCCTTCGATAAGAGATGACCTAAGTAGGTCACTTCTTGTCGACAATATTTCAGTTTTGAAAGGGACACTTTGTGATGTAAATCAGACAAATGACGCAACAACAACAAGGTGGCTTCTTTACAAATCTCTTCAGTATCTGTAGCGACTAGCAAATCATCAATGTACTGAATAAGGGTAGCGCCGTCAGGTAAAACAATTGCATCCAGCTGTGTTTTTAAAGCCTGACTATATATTGATGGACTTTCACAGTAGCCTTGTGGAGCGCGTTTGAAGCGGAAACTTCGGCCTCCTAAACTGAATCCAAAAATATCCCTGCTCTCCTCTGCAATCGGGATGCTGAAGAAAGCGTTCTTTAAGTCAATCACCGAGAACCAGGTGGCGGAAGCTGGAATCATAGTTAATATGGCAGTGATATCAGGAACAACTGGAAACTGTGGCACAACTATTTTATTTACCTCTCTAAGATCAATCACGAGCCTGTAAACAGGTGGCTTAGAGGGGTCAGTACGTTTCAAAACAGGCAAAACAGGACTATTACAAATGTTGCCTCTTGTCTCTTCAATTACATCTTTTTCAATTAAATCATAAATGATCGCTAGCAATGCCTTTTCACCTTCACTAGAGATCTTGTATTGTTGAATGCGTGGTAATTTAACATTGGCTTTCAATGTCACAACATAAGGCGGTATTTCCAACAGACCCACATCATTAGGACCAGTAGCCCAAATGATATCAGGAAGAAACGACAATTCAGTCGGAAGTTTGTCCTTCGACAAATACATTGGAGAGACCATTTTCCTACCCAGTGTAAGTTGTACTCCCGAAGGAGAACAATATAATGTCGCATACAATCTTTTCAACAAATCCAATCCTAACAAGTTTTCACCACAACCTGTCGTCAGAATAAGGGGTGCTTCCAATTCACAAGGTCCAACAGAAAGGGACATAGGACTAGAAATCGGGTTCCTAACCGGGGCGCCAGAAAAACCTACTGAAACATTCATCTCGCCAGACAAATGTGCGCCAGGGAGTTTTGAGTGCATAATAGAACTCTTTGTAGCACCAGTATCCAACAGAAAAGGCTCCGACACACCTGAGGTAATCACCTTAACATAAGGTCCATTCTGATCCACTGGAACTAAAAAAACTCCCTCTCTTCGTCTATGGCTGTCCTAGCAATTATTACTGTTAGACCTGACAGCCTTAGGGTAGTCACCCCTAACTTTTTGCCTGCCTCCCTCCATTTTTTGGACACTGTTTTTGCTGGTTTATAGACTCTGCGCACTTTACCACTGCTAACCAGTGCTAAAGTGCATATGCTCTCTCCCTTAAAACATGGTAACCTGGAATCATACCTGATTGGACTATTAATTTACTTATAAGTCCCTAGTAAGGTGCACTTTATGTGCATAGGGCTGGTAAATTAGCTACTAGTGGGCCTGCAGCACTGGTTGTGCCACCCACTTAAGTAGCCCCTTTTTCCTTGTCTCAGGCCTGCCATTGCAAGGCCTGTGTGTGCAGTTTCACTGCCACCTCAACTTGGCATTTAAAAGTACTTGCCAAGCCTAGAACTCCCCTTTTTCTACATATAAGTCACCCTTAAGGTGTGCCCTAGGTAACCCCTAGGGCAGGGTGCTGTGTAGGTAAAAGGCAGGACATGTACCTGTGTAGTTATATGTCCTGGTAGTGTAAAACTCCTAAATTCGTTTTCACACTACTGAGAGGCCTGCTCCCTTCATAGGCTAACATTAGGGCTGCCCTCATACACTGTTGAAGTGGCAGCTGCTGATCTGAAAGGAGCAGGGAGGTCATATTTAGTATGGCCAGAATGGTTATACAAAGTCCTACTGACTGGTGAAGTCGGATTTAATATTACTATTCTAGAAATGCCACTTTTAGAAAGTGAGCATTTCTTTGCACTTAAATCCTTCTGTGCCTTACAATCCACGTCTGGCTGGGCTTGGTTGACAGCTCCTTGTGCATTCACTCAGACACACCCCAAACACAGGGTACTCAGCCTCACTTGCATACATCTGCATTTTGAATGGGTCTTCCTGGGCTGGGAGGGTGGAGGGCCTGCTCTCACACAAAGGACTGCCACACCCCCTACTGGGACCCTGGCAGACAGGATTAAACTGAAAGGGGACCTGGTGCACTTCTTAGCCACTCTTTGAAGTCTCCCCCACTTCAAAGGCACATTTGGGTATAAAACAGGGCCTCTGCCCTACCTCATCAGACACTTGCTGGAGAAGAAACCTGAACCAGAAACTACATCCTGCCAAGAAGAACTGCCTGGCTGCTCAAAGGACTCACCTGTCTGCTTTCTACAAAGGACTGCTGCCTTGCTGTTGCCCTGCTGTCTTGCTGAACTCTTGTCTGGCTGTGAAAGTGCTCTCCAAGGGCTTGGATAGAGCTTGCCTCCTGTTCCTTGAAGTCTCAGGACCAAAAAGACTTCTTCCTTTCACTTGGACGCTCCGTGCGCTGAAAATTTCGACACACAGCTTGTTTCGCGGGGAGAAAAACGCCGCACACCGACGCTGATCGACGCGACGCCCTCGGGACGATCGAGACTTCGACGCACAACCTCGCAAGGACAAAGCCGCCCGACTTTCCAGGAGAAATCGACGCGACGCCTACCGTGAGCGCGAAACTTTGACGCACGGCCTCGCAAGGACAACGCCGCCCGACTTCCAAGGAGAAATCGACGCGACGCCTACCGTGAGATCGAAACTTCGACGCGCAGCCCCGCAGAACGACGCGCAGCCGGAAGACAAGCAGGAGAATCCACGCACAGACCCGGGACATCTGGTAATCCCCGCGACCCACAAAAAGAGACTGTCTGCGCGCCGGAAAACGACGCCTGACTTCCCCGCGTGGAAAAGAACGACGCAAGTCTGTGTGTGCTGAGGAGAAATCGACGCACACACCCCTTTTTCCGCGCATCTCTTCTCCCGTGGCCCTCTGAGGAGATTTCCCACCAGAAACCAGGTACTCTGTGCTTGAAAGACACTTTATTGCTTTTTAAAGACTTAAGACACTTTATATCACTTCCCTGTGATATTTCTACAATTTTCCATTGCAACTTTATACTTTTTGACCTACAATTATCCTGATAAATATTATATATTTTTCTAAACACTGTGTGGTGTATTTTTGTGGTGCTATATGGTGGTATTGTATGATTTATTGCACAAATACTTTACACATTGCCTTCTAAGTTAAGCCTGACTGCTCGTGCCAAGCTACCAGAGGGTGGGCACAGGATAATCTTGGATAGTGTGTGACTTACCCTGACTAGAGTGAGGGCTTTTGCTTGGACAGAGGGTAACCTGACTGCCAACCAAAAACCCAATTTCTAACAATTACCTTCCAAGTTCTCATCTTCTCCATAGTAGTCGTCAGCATAGTACTGAGCCGTCCTACCAGACGCGTTATGTTGCTTGTCAAAACTATTCATTGAGTTTTGAGACGGAAAGGAACGCGTGTTCTGGGGGAAACTTCCACGTCCTCTACCTCTAGGAGCTTGTTGAACACCTCGACCTTTTGCGCCAGAAGCACCATTCGTACACTGTAACAAAATAGGACAACTATACTTGAAATGACCCTCTTCTTTACAATATGAACACTGATTGGGACCTAAAGGAGCACGTGGTTGAGAAAACTCGAACCTTTGCGAGTTTCTCTGGAACTGTTGAGGTTGCTGATAGTTACTCTGACCACCACGTGGCGGATACGCCTGTTGTAAAAGAACCTTCGTCTTTAATTCTTTAGTTTTCTTGTCTGCTCTATCCTTCTCATCTTTATCCCTATTTTCGTAGTACTGTGCAGTAGCCAATATTTGTGCTGAAGAGGAAACGGCCCAAGAACTCTCTGAATCCTTCAATTTCTTACACAGCTCTGCAAGCAAATTGTGCACAAACTTGTCGACGAACAACCGTTGACCACCTTCTGTACTCATATCTTGACCACTGTGGTCGATAAACGTTTCCTCAAACCTGGTGAAGAAATCAGACACTGTTTCATCTTTCTTCTGCTTACACGCAGATAGTTTATCCCAATTCACACGCATCGCAGGCATTAAAGTCTTCATGTAAGTAATGATCCTAGCAGGCAGTTCTGCTACCAAAGGCTCAGGCTTGGCACCACCAACTTGTCTATCATTTGCAGCACTAATATTAGCCCATGAGTCGCCTAACTCTTGTGCATGATCTGTATGGCGAATCAATCCCCACAAAGGCTGTGGAACAACATTCCCAAATAACATGTCTATGTCGGCTAAATTCATAATGCATGAGTCTGCAGTCTGTGATAATTCCTTATAATACCCTGCAGGGTTTTTACGGGGATCAGGCAAAGTCTGCTTAAGGGCTAAAACTTCAGCTCGCTTCCACGGAACATGTCCCAAACACGCTGAAAATGAGCTGGGACAGCATCAATGTTATTAGCATCATCAGCCTCGACAGCGTCCTTCCATACAGGAGGGACTTCTCTCATTGGGTACTGTCGCACCTTTTTTTTAACAGAAGAGTCATGTTGGAACAATGACTGAGAAGGATCCTTATTCCTAAAGGACAACAACGTCGCAACTGCTGTCTCAACATCGGGACCCACAATCGTGCCCTTTGCAAACTCAAACCGTACACGGCACAAATCAGGCGGATTTGTTTCCAAATCAATATCTTCCAATTCCTCACAAAGGAAAGCACACATTTTCTCAAAAACGTATCTTTGTTTTGGTGCTCCCCATTGACGGAAGACATCCATAACAGACTCTACATCGTATCTTAAAGGGTAAACAATCCATTTACGCGCCATACGGTCCAACATTTCTCTCTCTTGAGAATTAGGCAGTTGACTACGCGACTGCTTACGCTCCGAATCTGGGGTCACACCAGATGACCCAAAAAGAGGAAATATAAGGCTGGCAACAGTATCTGTCACTCTCTGTCGGACAGAAGGAGAAGTTGATGAAAGAACAGGAGGAAAAACAGAGGGAGGCAAGGCAGACGCAGAAGCAGACGCAGAGGCAGTATCAGGAAGAACACCAGAAGAGGCAGTCGATGTAGTACATAAAGTCGTAGGAGGTACAGATGGAGCAGGTAGCGAAGTCGGCGGCCCTTGAAGGGGCTGCGCCATAGTAGTAGGAGCCAACTGAAAAGGAGTTGGTGGCTGTGGAAGAACCTGAGGCACAATAACTGGAGATTGCACGGCTAAAGGTTGCGGAGGTGCTGTAGCATTCTGCGCATAACGGGGTGGCGAACTCAACAAGTGTGGCATTAAAGGATCTTTCTCAAGTTCTTTTGCTGCATCTTGCTGAAGAAGCGGAAGAACTGGATAACATTTATCGGTCACCAATTTACGTTGCCTGTGCAACTGCTCATTAATCTGTTCTTCTTCATCATCTTTTAACTGCATGGCAGCTTGCATTATCGAGATACCCTCTTCCCTCTTATTTCTCTTTGCTAATTTAATTTCCTTCTGTTTGGCTTCCTTACGCCATTGGCGGAAAGAGTCAAACATCGCCGGCCGGGCTTTCTTCTTAAAAAGTTTAACCTCCAGATTATTCAGAATCTCTGTGTCAAAACTACCATATTGGGGCCATTTTAAAACACCATCTTTCCTGGTGTATCTGATCCATACTTCATTATATGTGAGGGGGCCTATGCCATGTTTCACATATAGTTCATAGGTTGGAGTTCCAATCGGAGGAACCGGACACGAGTCCTCCAATCGGGAATCCCTATTATAACCAAGACAAAACAAATTTCCATATCTGCTAAGACCAGGCATCTTCGCTCTCTAGTCTAGCTTCAAACTTCAAAGGATTATCGAATACGATAGTCTTGTGAATACACGAATCCCTCGGCTTTGGTACTTGCAAGTTCCAAATCAAAGATCCCAAGGGGATACCAAACTAAGAACCAAACTAAGGACTGGGAGACGCTCCACTTATACTTAACTGAGGTATCGATGACGTCACCAGAAGACTCGTTTATCGTTTTGCTCTACCAAATCATCAAGGGTCCAAAACAGGGCGATAGTCAGGGCAGCAGTCCTTCGTAGCCGTCGGAAAGCAGGGAACCTCGCAGCAAAGACTTTCGGACCACGTCGACATACAGGGGTCGATGAAGTGGCGGCCTTCCTCCAGAATTTTCACACGAAGCTCCTCACGAACCTCTGGCTTGGACTGGTACCGCTGAAATCGCCCCACGTTGGGCGCCAACTGAAGTACTGGGTTTTTCAGAACCCAGCGGTGCCAGGGAACACACCCTAAGACTTCGAGTCCTTCCTGTTTCAGACTACAGAAACACAGAGTCTTCTTGGTGAAGTCAAAGATCTTGTTTATTGGCTGCAGCCAGTAACAGGTATCCTAGAAGTACAACACGGTGTATATTCTCAGGAGACTGCTCCCTTTGCAGAGCTAACCTTCTCTTTTATACAAAATATTATGCTTTAGGCAAACATTCCTTATTTTACAGTTGACCATTCATATATTTTCACTACAAAGTAATAGCAGGTTTATGATGACAAGCCCATATTTCAGTTTGTCCAGCCCTCAATCAATTACCCGGAAAGGCTTAGTACTTTCATCAGATATTGACGGACCCCCAATATAAACGGGCACCTCCTCCTTGTAAAGCAAGTCATAAAGAAAGAAACAGAGACAGGTGTGTGTAAGATTAGGCATGGTTTGTGTGTGATGAAAGGTTTATGATGTGTTGTGCCTTGATACTAATCTCATTCGGCCACTGGGAAAGAAACTGGCCGAACAGGTTTGGCTTCAGGCAGTGGAGTCAGTTTGCCCAGGTCACAGAGGAGTCAGCAAAGATGTACATGTCCTTCAGACTCGTTTTCAGCATTAGACATTGGCCTATGTGAGGGCAATCACAAAATGGCTGTCGTTTAAATGGAACACGAGGGTTCAAGACGGAAACTCTGATATTTGGGTGATTTTGTTACCCGAATATGAATACAATGCTTGTGCATACTATTCTAATCATTCTCGGTCTGCTGATACCAAAATCATTGTGATACGACGATGTTTATAACAAGGGTCCAGAATTTTCAGTACCACAGACTGTGCAACTCACATAGCCCAAATCCTGCACACTAGCCCTATACATTTATTAGTGAAGTGCCCACACTCATGACATGGCTGAGTCAATAGCCTTCGGGTGAGGGTTTAAAGTGAAAAATGACTCAATAGTCCTCCAATGCATTCTGATTATTGTGGTTCATCTTTGCATAGTTGCAGTTATTCCAGTTAGGAAAAGCTTTAAAACTTTTAATTTCTTAAAATATTCCATTTTCTAAGCCTTAGACACATTTGTTTCACTCTTCATAAACTCTTTGGTAGACCACGCCAGGTATTAAATGCAAAACTCACTTGGATTATAATATTTGAAGACCAGAGCCTTCACACCTGTTCATCAAACAACATGTTAGAGAGTCATCTCCCTTTGATGCCTAGCCATAAACCTGGGAACCGTTTTGTGCAAAACAACCTCAATGTGACTGCACGCAAAAAACGACTGGCACACACCAATAGCCGTCAAATGAGAGTTTCAAGCGAAAAAACGACTCAAAAGCAAACCAGTGCATTCTGGTCCATCTTGGCAAAGCTGCAGTTCTTCCAGTGAAGTAAGCTTGATCACTGTAAAAATTTAATTCAGCATGTCATTTCTCAGCCCCAGGCACATGTGTTTCACCCTTCATGAGCTATATAGTGCGGCACAGCAGGCAATGAGTGCCAAACATTTTTTTCCGTATAACATTATAGACCAATACGTTTTAGCAGTTAATCAAACAGCATGTTACGACAGCAGTCATGTCTTCTGGTGCCTACTGTTTGCCCCAAGAACTATTTTATGCAACACATTTTTTAAATAATTTTTTGTATGTATAATATTAAGTTTTTATAGGGATTATTCATATTCTTATGAAATGTGTTTGTTTTATTACATAATCAAATAATAATGTATATTGTTGGGATTTGGAGATTTATTGGGGGATTGGGAGGTTATTGTTTTTTAATAAAAAGCAATTAATTTGAATTGAGCAATTACATTTTTTATGATATTTATTTGTTAGCATACTTACAAATGTTTTATTTATTTATTAACCCCTTCGCTGCCAGGCCTTTTCCCCTCAGGTGCCAGGCCTTTTTTTGGCTATTTGGGGCAGTTCGCGCTTAGGCCCTCATAACTTTTTGTCCACATAAACTACCCACTCCAAATTTGCGTCCTTTTTTTCCAACATCCCAGCCATTCTAGAGGTACCCACTTTGGAAAGGTTCCAGGTTCCCCTGAAAGAGACCAAGAAATTAGCCAAAATACAGTGAAAGTTTGATTTAAAAAACAAAACGGTAAAAAGGGCTGCAGATGAAGGCTTGTGTTTTTTTCCCTGAAAATGGCATCAACAAAGGGTTTGTGTTGCTAAAATCACCAGCTTCTTAGCTTTCAGGAACAGGTGGACTTGAATCAGACAACCCAATTTTTCAGCACAATTTTGGCATTTTACAGGGACATACCCAATTTGTACTATTTGTTGTGCTTTCAGCCTCCTTCCAGTTAGTGACAGAAAAGGGTATGAGACCAATGCTGGATCCCAGAAAGCTAAACATTTCTGAAAAGTAGACAAAATTCTGAATTCAGCAAGTGGTAATTTGTGTAAATCCTACAAGGTTTTCCTACAGAAAATAACGGCTGAAATAAAAGAATATTGAAATTGAAGTAAAAAAACAGCCATTTTTCTCAACGTTTTACTCTGTAGTATTTTCCTGCAATGTCAGATTTTTTAAAGCAATATACTGTTACGTCTGCTGGACTCTTCTGGTTGCGGAGATATATAGGGCTTGTAGGTTCATCAAGAACCCTAGGTACCCAGAGCCAATAAATGAGCTGCACCTTGCAATGAGTTTTCATTTTACACCAGGTATACAGCAATTCATTGCTGAAATATAAAGAGTGAAAAATGGGTATCAAGAAAACCTTTGTATTTCCAAAATGGGCACAAGATAAGGTGTTGAGAAGCAGTGGTTATTTGCACATCTCTGAATTCCGGGGTGCCCATACTAGCATGTGAATTACAGGACATTTCTCAAATAGACTTCTTTTTTACACAATGTCTTGCATTTGAAAGGAAAAAATGTAGAGAAAGACAAGGGGCAATAACACTTGTTTTGCTATTTTGTGTTCCTCCAAGACTCCCAATAAAAATGGCACCTCACTTGCGTGAGTAGGCCTAATGCTCGCGACAGGAAACACAACATGGGCACATCACATTATTACATTGAAATCTGACATGTTTTTTGCAAAGTGTCTAGCTGTAGATTTTGGCCTCTAGATCACCCGGCACCTAGGGAAACCTACCAAACCTTCATATTTTTTTTAAACTAGACACCGAGGGGAATCCAAGATGGGGTAACTTGTGGGGCTCTCACCGGGTTCTGTTACCCATAATCCTTTACAAACCTCAAAATGTGGCTAAAAAACACCTTTTCCTCACATTTCGGTGACATAAAGTTCTGGAATCCGAGCAGAGCCACAAATTTCCTTCCACCCAGCGTTCGCCCAAGTCTCCCGATAAAGATGGTACCTCACTTTTGTGGGTAGGCCTAGCGCCCGGGAAAGGAAATGTCCCAAAACACAATGTGGACACATCACATTCTACCAAAGAAAACAGACCTCCTTTTTGCAAAGTTCCCAGTTGTGGATTTTGGCCCCTAGCTCAGCCGGCACCTAGGGAAACCTACCAAACCTGTGCATTTTTTAAAAGTAGATACCTAGGAGAATCCAATATGGGGTGAATTGTGGGGCTTTCACCAGGTTCTGTTACCCAGAATCATGTGCAAACCCCAAAATCTGGCAAAAAAAAAACACTTTTTCCTCACATTTTGGTGACAGAAAGTTCTGGAATCTGAGGGGAGCCACAACTTTCCTTCCACCCAGCGTTCCCCCAGGTCTCCTGATAAAAATGGCACCTCACTTGTGTGGGTAGGCCTAGTGCCCGCGACAGGAAATGCCCCAAAACACAACATGGACACATCACATTTTCCCTAAGAAAACAGAGCTGTTTTTTGTAAAGTGCCTAGCTGTGGAGTTTAGCCTTCAGCTCAGCCCGCTCCTAAGGAAACCTACCAGACCTGCACATATTTGAAAACTAGAAACCTTGAGGAATCCAAGATGGGGTGACTTGTAGGGCTCTCACCAGGGTCTGTTACCCAGAATACTTTGCAAACATCAACATTTGGCTAAAAAAACACTTTTTCCCCACATTTCGGTGACACAAAGTTCTGGAATCAGAGAGGAGCCACAAATTTCCTTCCACCCAGCGTTCCCCCAAGTCTCTCGCTAAAAATGGTACCTCACTTGCGTGGGTAGGCCTACTGCCTGTGAAAGGAAATGCCCAAAACACTATCTGGACACATCAAAATTATCAAATACAAAACTTCCTGTTTGTGCGGGGGACACCTGCGTTTTTGGTACTGGGCTCAGCAGCCATCTAGAGAAACCTACCAAACCCAGACATTTCTGAAAACTAGACACCTGAGGGAGTCCAGAGTGGTGTGACTTGCGTGGATCCCCCAATGTTTTCTTACCCAGAATCCTCGGCAAACCCCAAATTTAGCTACAAATCTTATTTTTCCCACATTTCTGTGTGGGATCACTGCACCGGGAAAATTTCCTACCACCAAACGTTGCCCTCAGCCTCCCGCTGAAAATGATACCTCACTTGTGTAGATGGGCCAAGTGCCTGTGACAGGGAAGAGCCAAAAACATGTCGAAATTGAGGGGGAACCAAAGTAGGTCCAAAAGGGCAGTTTAAAAAAAACATTTTTAGGCTGACAAGTGGGGCAGCATTTTTAACAGTATGGATGAGACAATGCAGGGGGATAGGAATTTTGTGGATTCCTGAAGATTCCAGAAGGTTCCATCACAAAAATTTTGGAAAATGTGTGATTTCCAGCAAAGTTGGGGGTTTGCAGGGCATTGTGAGTAAGAAAATGGTGCGGGGTGCATGTGAAGCACACCACCATGGAATCACCCAGATGTTTAGTTTGCAGATGTGTCTAAGTCTTGTTGATTTTTCTACATGGCAGCGTCCCAAAGTCCAAAAAGTGCAGCACTCACCATTCCAAGTGGGGCGATTTTGAGAGTCAGCCAAGCTCTCATGGCCCAAATGTAAAACCGAAACCCAAAATAATCAACTGTCCTCTTGCTTGCTGTAGGATAAGATGTTTTAGTGTGCGGAGGGAGAGCTGAAAGACTGTTACCCCCTTCAGTTGGGGTGGGGGCATAACCAGGCCCATACTGGTTGGTAGCCACCACCCCACTATTTCCCTGGCATCTAGTATGCTTGCTTCCCCCCCAGGGAGTGGATCTGGGGTAATTGCCCCATCTGCCCACCAGTGGGCAGAACAACTTTGGCCCCATTTATTTGGGGTGAGGGTATGGCCACACCCCCACCCTCTTATTTTGGAAAATAAATCTTCCCTGGTCTCTAGTGGGCTTTCTACCTCCCTTGGGGGCAGATGGGCCTTCCAAAAATAGGCTGATCTGCCCCCGGAGGGACAGATATGGCCAAAAGTAATGTGCCCCCCATTGGGAGTGACCCTCACCCCAGGGGCTGCCCCTGAAACAAAACACACACATAAACACACACCAATCCCTGGTGCCTAAGTGTTTTCTTCCCCCCCCCCCCCAGGTGGCAGATCAGCCTAATAGAAATAGGCCAATCTGCCCCCAAGGGGAGCAGAAATGGCCTAAAATAAATGTGCCCCCCTTGCGTGAAATTGATGCAAAAAAATAAAAATCCCTGGTGCCTAGTGGTTTCTGTCCCCCTTGGGGGCAGATTGGCCTAACAAAAATAGGCTGATCTGCCCCAGGGGGGGTAGAAATGGCCTAAAGGCAATTTGCCCCCCAGGGGAGCGACCCTTGCCTAAGGGGTCGCTGCCCATATACAAAAAGAAAAAAGTAAACATAAAAAAATATATATCCCTGGTGTCTAAGGGTTTCTGCCCTCCCCCCCCCCCGGGACCAGCTCGGCCTAATTATAATCGGCCAATTTGCCCCCGGGGGGCAGAAATGATTGAAAAATATTTTGCCCCCCTGGGGAGCGGCCCTTGCCCAAGGGAGGGGGGTGCCTGGCCCCTAGGGGGAGCGCTAGCACTTCCCCCGTGGGCCCCTGTCTGGACGTAACAGTTACGTCCATGGCTCCCCAGGGATTAAACGCTAAGTTTGGGCTGTGGGTTTTATTGGAGGTTAGGCAGGTAGCCATTTTAAATCATTTGTTAATGTTAATATATTATTGTTATAATGGTTATTTATTTTTTCGCAGGTTTATTAATGCTTTATATATTTAATACATTTTAATTTTGGTTAATGAATTTTATTAGCGGATTGATGAGTAGTTTAAGTAAATAAATTAACCTACACAATAATTTTATGTATTAATTATATTAATGTTTTATTTAAATGTTTTTATTTATATTTTTCAATATTTATAACACGTAAGAACATATATATGTTATTGCAAGCTCTTATTGTAAGCATTTTTATGGATAGTTTTCCATATTTGGGTTTGGGTAGGCATGGTGTTTTTTACGGTGTATATTAATGTTACTTTTCATTATTTTCACATTTGAATGTATGATTTTTAAAAATATTTGTCATTATTTTATTATATTTTTGCTTGTGGGATATATTGGATGAATGAATGTGTTGTCTTTATATTTGAAAATACTGTAGAGTTACATTTTTGCACAATTCTAATATATTTCCTTCCACAATTATTTTATATTTTTTAACTTTTCCTATATTTGGGATTTCATTTTTTTTATTTACATGTATTAAATAGTGTTTAATGTCTATGTATTTTACTGGTATATTTGTATTTTCACCCCTAATGTATGCATTTTCCCCAATGTTTCTTAGCCGTGAGTTGAAACAGTGCATGTGAACCTTGAATATTTGCATTTTCTACAATGTTTGTTAAACCGGGCCTAGAATATTAAATCTGCTCCCTCCCAGTGTATGCTTGTTTTCCAATGGTCCCACTATTTGTAAGACTGGAGTTAGGATAGTAAATTCGACAACTCCCACCCCCGCCAATGTATGCATTTCCCCAATTTTTGTAAGATTGGAGTTAGAAGAGCAAATACAATCTACTTAATGTAATCACTTTCCACAATGTTTGTTAGATTGGAATTATAACAGTAAATCTGACATCACCCCCACCCCTCCACCGCTGCGACCTGCATTTACTTTTCTCCATATTTTTCAGACAGGAGACAGAACAGTTAATCTCCCCAAGTTTTTCAGACTGAAGTTAGAATATAAATCTGATACCTCAATGTATACTCTTTCCCCAGTGTTTGTTAGACTGGAAATGTAGGATTAGATCTGACCCGCATCTCACACAAATATATGCACATTCCCCAATATTTATTTGACAGGAGCTAGAATTGTAACTCTCCCACCCCACCCACTCAATGTATGCACGTTCCCAATATTTGATAGACAGGATTTAAAATAGCAAATCTAAGCCCTATCCCATAAATGTACTTTCCCCAATGTTTGTTAGACTTGAGTTAGAATAGCAAAACCCACCTCCACGAATGTATGCACTTCCTCCTCCAGGTATGCACATTCCCTAAGGCTTGTTAAACTCGATTCAAGATAGTAAATCTGACCTACCCAATGTATGGTCTTTCCACAATATTTATTAGACTGGAATTAGGAGGGTAAATCTGAACTTTTTTTGATAAAGAAGCATTCCTTGTTATTGTCTTCCTCCCTCAATTTAAATGGGAGCTTGAAGTGGCTCGGAGGATGGGGGTCTTTGATTATTAAAAACCAAACATGAACACCCTGTCCTGCATCTTGCACTGCAATGTTTATTTCTTTTGTTTCAGCATGCTAATGTGTTTTCGTTATCTGGAGATTTAGGAGCCCATGAAAGTTGACCTTACTGACCAGATGGCCAAAACACAATTGGATAAGGACCCAGCCTCTGGTGACATGCTTAGACAGTCTATATTATCTGAGGAAAGCATAGGAGGCATGTTGAATATTTGGCTTGCTGCATGGGAATTCTGAATAGGTATGCAACATTTTCGTAATTTGCTTTTGCATAATTATGTGAAATTTTGGTGGCATTATGTGCAATTACATGAAATGCTAATTTGTCATGTTGTGCTACATTTTAGAAAGAAAAGCATCCTCAGCTCAATTATTGGTGGAATGATGCATTTAAAAAAAAAAAAGCAACTCAAACAAGAGCCGCTCCTGTTCTGTTGTTCCTGTGCACGTGAGGTAAATTGTTACAGTGAATGGAGTATTTGCAGTAAATTTTCACAGTGAAGTGCGTGTAATTACCAAAAGTAATTTTGAGAATTTCACATAACAAGTGTAACACGAAATTCCCACTATTGAAAATTACCCCAGCGTAATTTAAATTTCGCCCAGGCCTAGTTTAGACAGTGTCCTCATGTAATGTTCAGCTTCTCCTTTTGCCTGTGGCTACCGAGGTATGATTTTGAGATACTCGATTATTAGTGAAGTTAGGTACTCAAAAAAATCTTAGCCCTGGAGCAGGCACCTAGTAAACTCAGATATTTTAATGGGTAGTCAGCACTTTCGCCAGCTTTAGATTTAATTTATTTGCTGATGTAGAGTTTATAAACTCTGGATATTTGGAGTAGTCATCAACACTCACAAGCAGGTGGCGACCTATAGGGTGTGTTCTAAAGTCTGCCCTTGCTGTTACCTAAGTGTGGTGCAAACTCTGTGATTATCAGAGCAAGAGAATCAGAAGGATTATCTGCCTAATAGTAGGGACACATATTCATTATGCTTTCCACAATCTGATCCATTCTGGGGAAACAGGCTTTGCTAAGCGTGCTGATTTTAGTTTTTGCAATCTCTTGAAGTCCAATGCGTGCCAGTTGACTTCTATTGATACCAGGATTTGGGACACCACTAGTTTGATCTCTCTTAAAAGACAGCCTTCTGATGGCACAGGGTGTTCTTGGCTAATCCTAAATAATTGTGTTTAAGGCTTGCCGGTCTTCTTGAGTGTAGGTCAACAGGCTGGGTATTAGTCCACTTCACTTTTTGCTACATGTTGCATGCACTGTCAGCTGTAGGCACTCACCCTTTTTTTGTGGCAGTCCAAATACCTTTCAGAGACATCAGCATTGCACTAGATCCTATTACACTGATGTACCCTTCCGTTTCAACAGCATTCTGTCCCTTATCAGTTATGGTGGGTCAGGGGTTCCATGTTTACAGGATTTTGTGTTTCAGGTCAATAGAGTACTGAGAATGAATACTCTAGTAACTGTAGAATAAAATTCTCTAGCCATGGTGGAGGTTTCAATGATGACCTTTTGAATAGTGGGATTAAAGTCTTGTGATAAGTACTAATGACAAACAAGTGCTCACACAAATATAGGTGGAAGTGACAACATCCCACGTATATTGCAATTGAGAAGAATGTTGCTCAGTGAGGGTTAAGGCTCAGCTTGTGTAAGCTACAGCTGCCAACTTTCCACAAGCATGATTTTGTGATAGAACAGCTACTAATGCAGTGGGGCTGGCATTGACCGACAAGTCCTTGTATTGTATTTTGATGGGTCAAAGTATAGAACTGTCGTCTTTGCTAACATAACATCTCTTATTGCCTGGAATGCTGTCTGTAGTGTTTCTGCCCAGCTGCAAGTGGCCATCAACAGGACAATTCTCGAAAAGGTTCTATCAATTAGGTGATATTTCAAATGAACCTCCTACAATTAGTCATCATTACACAGACATCTCTCCATTCTGGCACGGATGTGGGTGGAGACACTGATTTAATGCCTTCCACCTTGCATGAGCCAGGAGTCGACAGAGGACTATTCACAAAGAAATTGATGTAAGACTTTAGGGATTTCGATTCAGCATGCTATCACATTCATTCACTCTCTGAGAGCTGTTTTGAAGCATGGAATGGAGCTATTTAAGGTTTGGCATGTGTAAGAATGTTTTACTGACTTTTATAACTCATGTGAGTACAACCAAGACCAGACGACTGGTGTTCTGAAGCTCCTTAGGCACATGCAGAAAAATTAGCATCTTGTATTGATAAAGGCAGAGGTGGGAGTAGAATATAGTGGTGTACTTTGTCTTTGGGTCCAAAAGGAGTTTGAGGCATACATAATTGAGGTCTGTATTGGAAAACCAATATGACCCATTCACCTCTTCAACAATTCATCTAATGTTGGGGTGAGGTAACATCCTCATTTCCTTGCAGTATTCATCAAGCAAATCTAAACAAATACACACTTCTTTGAGTTGTGACAGCTTTCTGGCAAACAATGAAAGGAGAGGCTCCCCAGCTTGTTTGATTGCATTTGCCTTTTCTAGTTTCAACAGTTCGGCTTCTACTTTAGGCCTCAGTTGAAAGGCGATTCATCAATGCAACAGTTTGACCAGTTGGATGGACTGGTCAATGTGTAGGCTCACCATCTTGCATTTTGGAATCAGATTCCTGTAGGCTAGTTCTCAAACACTCTCAGTAAACATTTTCAATCATTCTTGTGAATGTTAATATGAGAGCCTTATTAGATTCAAATGTTCTGCAGTCACGCACTTTGATAGGTTCCTGAATCTTCTTGCATGAATTACACCATTGTCTGATTAATAGCTGGTTATGAGCTAACTTCGGTGTGAAGATGCCACACAGCAGTCGGGGGAGGTTTGTTTCATAAGCAGAGATTTTAATTCTTGTAGATCTTAGCTCTACCAAAGGTGTGAGGCAGTCAAACTGAGCTTTCGCCTTGACATTAATTGACACACCCTTGTCAACCAGGGCAGTTATCTGCCCACCCATCAGTACTTTACACTTTGGTTAGGGAAGGCCAAAATGTCTTCATTTACTTCATAGCATAGGCAACACGTACAACTCCTTCATATCCTTTCTCAGTGTCCATGCCTTCTGCAGATGGTTCAAGTACTGGCGACGCGTGTTTGATGAAAAAGAAATACATTATTGTCTGGGGTTGCAATTGGTGTGAAGTTCTTGTTGAGGTCAACCATGTCTGTGGCATAGGTGTGTGATGGTTCCACCTATATAGTGTGTGTTATCACTTGAAGATACTCTCGCCTGCAAGTGATAGCCGCAAAGGGCCTCTTTATGTCCTCTGCAGCATTGGTGGGTGCAAAGTGCATTTAAAGTGTTCAACTCAAAGCTTCGACTTGGGGAGCATGGGCTGAAGATGTGCCGAACATTTCATATAGTGTTATGGTCATGATGGATGACATCGCTGGGTAGTCACAGGGGTGCACACCAGAAGGACAGCAATCTGTTGACAGTTCCTTGATGTGAGGAGCATAAACATGTCTTTCCAGGGGCTGCACCTTTTCTGTATTTCTTTTATGGTTGTATGTACAGCTCAGGGATTGGCCATCTTCCAGAGACAAAACCTCTGTTTCACGTTTTCAGGCCAGTTGGTTAGGTGCTCAGATGACCGATTGTCTGTATGCATTCACTGCCGCGTCTCTATTTGGTATCTTCTTCCGCAACTTCAGCAAGCAAGTTGCAATAAGCCCATCTCAGAAAAGTTCTGTTATTCAAATGTCTTTACTTCGTTTATTTTAATGTCTCCTGTCTCACCTCTTAGCTTTAGTAAAAGGAGCACCAGGCCCTGGAAGGTGGCAGACTGTAAAGGAAGCATTTCACTCTGGGAAGAGCACATGAACCCACTGCTTGCACCAAGCACCAAGAGGCACTGGGGAAGTTTGCTTGGAGCACTCTGCACAGCTAGTGAACTGGAACAAGGGTGGGTGCTAGAGGATATGTCAATGGTGATAGAGGAGGCAGCTGCATGAGTGTCAAAATGCCAGGGGTAGCGGAAGTGACATCAAGCACCCTTTGACGTGATGAAGCTGAAATGAAGGTTTTACATTTATTAGCACATAAACGTAGAGTGAAATAATCATGTGTGACTTTAACCGAACTAATAAAGATTGTACGGGGACGAAATGTGCCTTCAGAGTAGTTTGCCAACATTTATAAGCGTGCTTTATATAACGTGATGTATTAGAAGTGCACTAATCCGACATAATCATAGACGTGTGCTACGATTTGCTTGTTTGAAATGTTTTAGCTTAGCATAACTTTAGTGCAGGCTTTGGTCTAGTTGCCTGGTCTCACGGTTTAGATGCTCGTATTTTTCCAATGTGCTAATAAACGTGTATTTTTGCTTGAAGCTGTACTTTTCCACTGAGATCGTTCACATGCTTATCTTAAGGTTTCGTGCCAGCCTGGCATTTTTTCTCTTTGCTCCAAGGTCAATCTGCAGGTGCGGACAATGGAAGCTCTGAAAGTGAGTTAATTGGTATAAAATGTTGCAACTTGCGTACCCGTCTCCAAGGATAATGTATGCTTAAGTAAAAGCTTGAGAACTGTTGTTTTTGATTGGACAATTTGAAGCCAACCTATGAACCCTCCAATGGAAGACCCTACTGGATTTGAACTGTTGTCTATTTAAACCAGGTGCACGAGAAGAAAGTAGCCATTACAGCCATTACCAGCCCGATACCCGCCATTTTGCAGGACATTGCAGTTATGGCCCACCTTGCTGCGACGCCATTTTGAAAGCGACTTTGATGCTTTCTCTAATCGAGAGAAAGAGACTTTAAATGATTCTTGCCCTAGAGACTTTAACTTTGATCCCTTGCATGAAGTAGTAGTTTTATCTTGCCGCCGTGAGGCAATTGCCCCGTCCACCTTGCCCCCTTGCCCCGTCCCATGCTGATCGAGAAACGGTATCTGTGAGACGAAGACTTCCTTGTATGCTGATCGTAATTGGTAAATATGAAAGGAAATTGTAAAATTGCATTGTGTTTCTTTTAGGTAACCAACTGCTGATTTTGATAAGATCCCTAGTTAGGAGTTTTCCAAATTTATGTTGCTAAATTGTTTTTGCATGAAGTCCCACATGCCGATGCTAATTTGTGGGTAGATGAGGATTCTTTTTGTTGCACGATGCAATTTGAGACCTTGTTATGCTGACTAAATGTATGCAATTAGTTCATTACAGATTATAATATTAGTGATTTGCATTGCTATTATCGAATGCCTTGTCATTCAAATGCTGCATAGATTGCACCTGTTTCGCCGTTATGGACAGCTATTAATGTTCATTTACGTATATCATTTGGTGTTGAGACACATCTATATTGTGCTAGCTTTGTTAATATAGGGAAATAAATTCACTAACTTTGAATAAACTGGTGTGGTTATTCCTGACTGAAAGGTCAGGGTTCGCCGAAATGTATTCTGGATTAATTGTTAAGTGTTATGTTGATCAGGGTATTGCTTATGTTCGTTATTGATTATCGATTTGACTAAATTGACTGATCTCTGGTGAAGAGAGTCCCACTTAGCCAAAAGATTCATCGGCCTAAAGAGCGTCCAAGATACGAGTAAAATTATCTGTACGGATCGCTCTATCAGTAGATGGTAGCAGAGGACGGTTTCGCCTTTTGGGACTCCGTACCGTTAAAGTACATGGTGTTGAATTAATGGTTTCGACTTTTGAGATCCCACTCGAGAAGTTGAATTAGATTTTTCTTGGGTAAAACAGATTGAGAAAATGATGATGGGCTAAGTCCACCGCGACTTTCCCGGGATCTCGGAGCTTGCGAATGGAGAGAACGGAGATGTGAAATAGGCGTTGGCGGTACTAGTGATGGTATGAGTGAAGTTAGGGTTTTGCGCTTGCATAGCTTATTGCCGCAGATTGTGTGAAAAGGTTGCGAGGATTTTAGAGAATAGCGGAGGTGCGACTCCGAGTGTAGAAGTAGGGAAGTCGTCGAACTTCATAGAAAATAGCGGAGGTGCGACTCCGAGTGTGAGAGTAGGGAAGTCGTCGAACTTCATGTGCGTGTGGCGCTTTGTGCATAAAAAAAGGTCCACGTGGTTGTTGTTGTTGAGACGGGCCCTGCGAGGTCAAGAGACTCCGGAGTATGTTGTTTTATGTTGTGGTCTGGGCGGTTTAGTAGGTTGATCGGGCGTGGTCAACGAGTCGGTACGTGTGTTAAGGGAGTGAAAGAAAACTTCGACTTCGGGCTTTGACAAAATTCTAAGTGCACTAGAATAGATCATTGACAAGTTGAGAGTAGGTCTGCGGGTCAGATTTGCTTGCGAAAGTGGGGACCGAGAAAGATGGAATAACTGCCGAGGCTAGTGAAAAATCCCTAAGGTCCTGAAGCGATTGTGTTACCCTTCCTGTAGTAAACCGACAGATCTGTTTTATTATTAATTTTTGGTAGCTCGCGATACATGCAAGAAGTTGTTACGAGAGGAGCTGAGTGAAGGAGGACTAGCCGCGAGGCTTTGTCAGCCGCAGTGGGTGTGAGTGTGACGTCACCAGGAGCCGCGCTGGGATAGGTTGGTTGCAGAGAAGGGTCGCGCACGGATTGGACGCAGTCCGTGGGGCTCGATTGGAAGGGGAAAGGCAAGCGAAGAGTATTCCGGGAATTAAAGTCACCTATTGATTACAAACTTTGTGAAATAAAAGACGAGAAAATGAAATTTTTTAAAGCATTAAGGAGTGCGATGAAGGGGGAGTCTTACATTAAAGCGAGCGTAGGAGAGGAGACGCCGCCCGAAGGCCCACCAGCTTACATTGTAATGGAGGAAAAGGGGGTAGCTCCGTGCCTTTGGCTAAAGCAATGGCACAAGCTGACAGAGAAACATGGGAGCGTAGCATTCCCGATCCATGGGACATTCAATATAAGGATCCTAGAGAATTTGAGATTCGCGATGTACGACATGAAGGTACCTCCAAGGCCAGCACAGTTTGAGGCTCTAGCGATTTGGGAACTGATGGCTAGACAGCAACAGCAAAGTAAGTTCGAGACCAGGATAAGAAAGGTAGAAAAGACACTAGCGGACGCTAGGTGGGATAATGCACAGAAGGTGTGGAGGTCAGATGTATTGCAGGGGATAAAATTGTTCCCCGCAATTACTAAGGAAGAAGAGGAGACAGGTAAGAAAGCTACCTGTAAGACAAACAGGAGGTGTTCCAAGGATAGGGAGGATGAGGAAAAGTTGAGAAGAGAAGAGGAGTTAGAGGATGAGGAGTTAATCATGCAATTGCTGAACGACCGTCCACCACCTTATGCAGAGAGTGGACAAGGTCCAAGTACCAGTTCTGCCCCTCCGGCACCGGTACAGAACAGTGAAACTCAGAGTTCAGGAGCATCATCGGGGTCTAAGGACCCGAGTTTACTGTTCACCCCGCAGATACCGCAGGTTAGGAGAATATATCCAGATGTGCCCATGTTGAAACCAGCAGAAAATTATCAGCCGCAGATCCCAGGGTACTACAGCAGTGACAACAGTGCAGGAATGATTCTAGATCCAACCGTAAGGGGAGTACAGAATGGTCACAACCCGACATTGGCACAAGCCGAATCAACACAGTTTTTGATGCCTAAAAAGCAGATGCAGGGGGGGACAGCACATGCTCAGATGACGGGGAGCCAGATGGGCATGCCGGCAATGATGACCCATAGTGTGGGAATGAACATGTCTCAGAACATGGGAAATGGACAAAACCCAGATGCGATATCGCTACCCATTACTGTAGGTCCACCGGTACCTTTGTACAGTCAGCCTAACTTAGGTATGAGCGGTCAGGGATCAATGCTGCAGAATGGGACAGAAAGGAGGTGCATAGAAAACACTCCAGGGATAACTCCGATAGCGGCTCAGCCAAATGGATCTGGGTCCTTGATGGAGTTTAGTCCCATATGTGCTCAGTCAACACTGGTGAATTCGAGTCCCCCACTGGTGATACCGCTGTCATCGAACACTGAAAAGTTGCCGCAACCATCAATGGCAGTCGATGTGAATGCTACACTGATGGGGTTGAATGCGCAACAGCTGACACAGTGGTTTAACAGTCTGAATTCCACACAAAGCTCAGCCAGTGGGAAGGGAGAAGACTATCTGAATAGGGTCAGGTTGAACATGGAAGCACAAGAATTGGTGGAAGGGACTATGGGTGTGAATAGGTTAGAGTCCTACTCGGAAGAAGAGTTGAGGTATCTATGTCCAAGGATTACGAAAGAAGTGAACAAGGTACATAGAAGCTTGCAAGAAATAGCTGACAAAAACGGGGTTGATATAGACAAGACAAAACACTTGAGCAGGAGCTATAGGTTGGATTTCGGGACCACAGATTTTGAACACATGAGGTCCGCAGGCATGAAGGCCCACCTTAGAGAATTGTTGCAGAGTGCACAAGTGTGGAGGTGCTTAGACAAATGGGAAAGCAGATGGGTAAAGAGAAAGGAAAAGAGGAAAGACAGTGTCCCAGAGCTCAACGAGAAAAGACCACAGAGTAGTGATGCAGTAACCATGTTACCAATGAGGGAGACAGCAGGGGGAAAATTAATACATGTACCATGGCACAGAAGCGACATTCAGTCTTTTACGGATGATTTTCCCAAACTGAGAGAGAAACCGATTGAATGGTATCAACAGACTGATAGGTTTGTGAAGCTTGCAAAATGTCTCTGGGAAGACCTGAACACTCTCTTTGAGATTGTGGTTCCGGCAGATTTGTGGGAGGATTGCAAAAGAGCTGTAGGTTGGCCGACAAGTGAACCAGAGAGAGACAGGGATACGGGTGCACCATCACCTATGGTGATGAGCCTGTACTATAAGGTGATTGAGCATTTGAAGACGAAGGTGGCCGCGAAAAACGTGGATTGGCAGAAGATAGATCGAACTGCCCAAGAGGCTAAAGAGTCGATTCATAGTTACTATGAGAGGTTGTTGAAGGCGTTCAAGAACTACAGCGGCACGGAAACAATAGAGGCGAAGGACATGCTTCATTTTGTGTTCAGATTTGTGGAAGGGCTGAGACCAGAGATAAGTCAGATGATAAAGTCGCATTTGATTTGTTGGCAATCGAAACCTATTGATGAGGTGTTGAATTATGCAAAATACTGTAGCGACGAAATTGAAGTGAAACAGAAAAGGTTGAAGGAGAAAGTGATGATGATGCAACTTAAAGCAGCTCAGACAGGTCTGCAAGGTTTGCAAGGGTTGCAAGGGTTCCAACAGCAGGTACCGCAACCGCAGCCGCAGTTGCAGGGAAATATGATGTTTCAGCCACAGGCGAGAGGCAGAGGCAGAGGAGGTTTTGGGAATAATGGTCCGGATTTGAACACTGTTGTGACTCCGAATGTTGTGCAGGCATTGAAAAAGGTGATGCCGTGTCACGTGTGCGGAATTGTCGGACATTGGAAACGCGAGTGCCCGATGGTGGTGCAGGAAGGTGCAGGTGTTGGTCAGCAAAACAATGATGTCAATGCATTTCAGACAATGAGGGGACCGAAAATGAGAGGTCCAAACCCAAATTTTCAGACCGTAAATCAGTTGCAGGGATTACAGCCTATGCAGCCGCAGCAGATGCAGATGCCCCATATGCAGATGACGCAAATGCAGCCAATGCAACAGCAGTTTCCCATGGTACCTAATCAGCAAATGCAAATACCTTTGGCACCAATGAGTCAGCAGCAAGTGATGGTTCCTCCACAGGTCTCGGGTCAGGTAATGAATACAAATGGCACCGTACAACAGTTCCCATTACACAGTGAGAGTGGAATAAACAATGTGTGGGAGAGTGAAAGTTCAGGAGAGGAAGGAGATTGTGTGCTTGCAGCATCCTTGGAAGTTGATCAAAAGGGTCCGTACGTGGAGGGAAGAGAAATGGGTCATCGTGTTTCATTTTTGGTTGACACAGGAGCAACACGTTCAACTGTTAAGAGCATTGAAGTACCAAATTTGCCACTCTCAGGGAGAACAGTTCAAGTGGTGGGAGTAGCAAACAGGCACCTGACAAACCCAATTACAGACCCGGTACCAGTCAGCATCGGTAACTATCAAGGGTTATGTGACTCAAGCCCGATAGCACTGTTAGGGAGAGACTTATTGTGCAAGTTGGGATGTTCGATTATGTGTTCGAACGAGGGAATTAAAATTCAGACGAGCAGTGATGGGGAAGAAGAGGACAGTGTAGAGGGGGATGAGATGGAAACTGTTGATGAAGAGTATCCTCTGATTTGTCTTTTCCCGATGATAACTGAAGAAGATATTCCAGCTGAATTACGGGAAACAGTCGGAAAGGAAGTGTGGGATATGACAGGGAAAGAGGTGGGATTGATGAAAGGAGTGGAACCAGTGAAAGTGACTGTAAAACCCAATGCAACCTTTCCCCAGACCCCACAATACCACATGGCACAAGACACCCTCATGAAAGTTGCCCAACTCATTGACGAATTTGTAAAGCAGGGAGTACTGAAAGAAGTGTTAAGCAGTCCATGTAATTCACCAATCATGGGACTAATAAAGCCAAGTGGAAAGGTCCGAATTGTGCAGGACTTGAGGAAAATAAATGACATCATAGTCAAGTGTTGCCCTGTCGTACCAAATCCAGCTGTGATAATGTTTCAAGTCCCTTGCGATGCCGAGTGGTTCTCAGTCATCGACTTGTCACAAGCATTCTTTTCGCTGCCTCTTCATGAGGACAGCTAATTTCTCTTTTGTTTCAAATTCTTAGACAGAGTGTACAGTTGGTGTCGAATTCCTCAAGGGTTTTCTGAGTCACCGTCAATCTTCAATCAGATTCTAAAGAAAGACTTGGAAGCGCTAGAATTGCCATTCGAGTCAACCCTAGTACAGTACATTGATGACTTACTGATTGCATCAAAGACAGAAAGTGGCTGCACAGCCGATACCATTGTCTGTTGAACCATTTGGGAAGGAATGGACATAAGGTGTCTCCTTCCAAATTGCAGTTCTGTCAGAAGAAAGTGAAATACTTGGGTCACCAGATAGAGAAAGGGTCACGGAGAATAATGAAGGAAAGAATAACAAGTGTACTTCAAATGAGTCCACCAAAGACAAGGAGGGAGGTGAGGAAGTTTTTGGGGATGGTGAGCTACTGTCACCAGTGGATTCCCAACTTCTCAACTCTAGCAAAGCCTTTACTGAAGCTGACCCAGAAGGATGCCTTGGATCAAATTGAGTTGAAAGGAGATGAGATGGATGCTTTTATCGAATTGAAAGAATGCATGTGCAGGGCTCCAGCTTTAGGTATGCCTGATTACACAAAGCCTTTCACATTGTTTTGTCATGAACGTGATGCATGTTCTTTGTCTGTCTTGACTCAAGCCCATGGTGGCATAAACAGACCAGTAGCGTATTTTTCAGCTACTTTGGATCCGGTCGCAGCAGCACTTCCAGGGTGTTTGCGCGCCGTAGCAGCAGTTGGTATCAGCCTCACTCAGAGTGAAGGAATAGTGATGGGACACCCAGTAACAGTCATGGTCCCTCACTCAGTTGAGATACTTTTGACCCGCTCCCGAACGCAACACATGACTGGAGCAAGACTCACAAGGTATGAAACGATAATTCTGGGCTCACCGAATGTGCAGCTAAGAAGGTGCACTACGTTGAATCCAGCAACCTTGCTTCCTGGTGAAAATGCTGAAATTGAGAACGCTGAAGACGTCGAACATGACTACCTTCAGGTGACTGAATTTTGCACAAAACCTCGACCTGACATTAAGGATACTAAGCTTGATGAAAATGACCAAATTGTTTTCGTTGATGGTTCATGTCTAAGAGATGGGATGGGAATTTTGAAAGCAGGATATGCTGTATGTACTGTAACAGGTGTCTTGGAAGCGTCCTGGCTTCAAGGAGTCTATTCTGCACAAGTAGCAGAACTTGTAGCCCTTACAAGAGCATGTCAACTGTCTGCATTGGTGAAAGTCACCATTTACACTGATAGTCAGTACGGGCTTGGGATTGTGCACGACTTTGGACAACCATGGTCACAGAGAGGTTTCCTGACTTCTTCAGGATCCCCAGTGAAAAACGGGGAGAGAATAAGGGAATTGCTACACGCCATTCAAATGCCAGCCGAAGTTGCAGTGGTAAAGTGTAGTGCTCATACAAAAGGACAGGACTATGTTTCTCTGGGAAATGCATATGCGGATCAAGTCGCAAGATTTTGTGCCCTGAACTGTATATTACTCAGAGATGAATGGAATTCGATAAGTGAACCAGAACTCGAACCAGCTGAAGCATTTGCCTTGAAGGTCGTAGATACAATAGATGAATTAAAAGCGTTACAGAATAACGTCAGGGAGGATGAAAGAGATTCCTGGATTAAATCACAATGTATAAAGAGACCAGATGAGTTATGGGTTTCAAATGAGGGAAAATTTGTTTTGCCAAATAGTCTCTTATCACAGCTTGCGCGGTTCTATCATGGGCAGGCTCACCTAGGGAGAGATGCTATGATAAGATTGTTCAAAACTGATTGGTTTAACCCCAGATTCCGTCAAGCTGCAGAAGCAGTTTGCCATTGATGTGTCACTTGCCAGCAGATGAACCCAGGGAAGGGAACGGTTGTGAACGCGAGCCACATTGGTAGGGCAAGCGGCCCTTTCAGTAGAATGCAGATGGACTTCATTGAGATGCCTGTGCATGGAGGTTTGAAGTATGTGTTGGTGATTGTGTGCATTTTTAGTCACTGGATTGAGGCATACCCCACACGTAGAAATGACAGCCTTACAGTTGCAAAGCTATTGTTGAGAGAGTTGATACCACGTTTCGGATTCCCGATCTCTTTAGAATCAGATAGGGGAAGTCACTTCAATAACGAGGTGATAAAGTTACTTTGCGAAGCGCTGAACATTGAGCAAAAACTGCATTGTAGCTATCGCCCTGAAGCATCAGGACTGGTGGAGCAGATGAATGGTACACTGAAATCAAGAATGGCGAAAATATGTGCATCGACAAATTGGAAATGGCCTGACGCATTGCCCTTGGTGCTAATGTCAATGAGAAACACCCCTGATAGAAAGACTGGATTGTCTCCGCACGAAATTCTCATGGGCAGAGCTATGAGACTTCCTGCAGTTCCCACAAACGCGCTTTTGAATATTACAGATGATATGGTGTTAGACTACTGCAAGGGTCTGGCTGACGTGGTTCGCTCTTTCTCTCACCAGGTGGAAGCAACCACCTTGCCACCGATCCAAGGTCCAGGACACGCACTGAAAGCAGGTGACTGGGTCGTGGTAAAGAAGCACGTGAGGAAGTCGTGTCTGGAACCCCGTTGGAAAGGCCCTTTCCAAGTGATCCTGACGACAACTACCGCTGTGAAGTGCGCGGGGGTTCCCAACTGGATTCACGCCAGTCACACAAAGAAAGTGTTGTGTCCCACAGATGAGGAAGTTGAAGCGCTGAAACTGCCAGTGCCTGATAAAACAGTGCTGAGTGCTGAGACAGAGCAAAACCGAACTGAAAGCGAACAGGCAGGAACAGAAGAGAGGGAAACATTCTCTGAGGACGAAGCAACAGACTCACTTGGGGAAGACCAAGGAGAAACCTCAGACAGCGACAAAGCAGCTGAAGGTGACAAAGAACCTGAAGCAGCTGAGGGTAGCAAAGAGCCTGAAGCAGCTGAAGGTGACAAAGAACCTGAAGCAGCTGAAAGTGATAAAGAGCCTGACGAAAGCAACGGTGACGAAGGGCTCGAAAGAGGTGAAAAAGCAGGAGAGCCTGATCAGAGGAGGGCTTTCCCAGAAGCAGACGATACAGAAAAAGAAAAAGAGAAAGTGATTGATTCCCCAGAAGGAGGGGACAAGGCAGAACAGAACAAAACAGTTCAAGCTTCCACAGAAAAGATCGCAGGTCCATCAAATGGACATGGTGCAAAGAGGAGACTAAGTATATCACCAGTAAAACTAAGAACTAGAGAAAATTTGAACGACGGTGAAAGACCAAAAGTGAAAGAGAAAAGAAAGGAAGTGTCTGTCGTGGTATCATCCTCAAGAGAAGGACAAGACTTGGCCAAAGAGGAAAGTACCAGCGAGGCAGAATCGAAAAGAGAAGCAAAATTGAAAAGGAAAAGGATACCGAACAGGAGATATTCCGGTCCAGAATGGGCCTATGCAGTCAATGACGATTGGACTGACGAATTTGTATCTCTAAGCCTCGAGAACGAAGAAGAAGAGATACCAATAGAAAAGAAAAGTTTTATGGACTCTGTCGATTGAAAGGGTAATAAATGATATTGCTTGCTACAATCCAACGTGATACAAACAACCAGCTGAGACATTGCTAAACCGGATAAGACACTTGCTGAACTGATAAAGACTGAGTTATTGCCGAATTGAGACAAATGCTGCTAACCGAGAAGTGACTGGCCTCTTGAAGAAAACTGTGTGAACATTGCGCTCGTTCAGCTTTGTAACTGAATTGCTAAATAGTTTCCTTATAGGTGCTTCTAGCTCTCTGATTCTATACAGATCATGACGCAAAACAGTAGAAAGAAATATTGTAAATATGCGTGTATAGGCTTGATAATTGCATGTGTACTAATAATAATGGGAATAGTGCTCGCTACACGTGGAAAGGGTGAGAATGAAAGAACCGATGCTTCTACTTTTGCTCCTGTTCCTGTCACTGAACTAACCGCATTGAAAAGACTAGAATTAGATGAGAGACACTTGCATGATAAGAAGGAACTTTCGTATAACTTTTTCTATCGCTTGCTAACAGAATATGTTGAGACTATGGATGCGAAAGATTGTTATGTGTGTACACAGATACCGACATCAGTAAAGGAAGGGGTGACTTATCACCACATGCCTCTTACATACGGGATTACATGTAGTATAGTGATGTCTAGATTTTATGGTCAAACTAACATACAGTATTTTTATTCAAATTATGATGTTACCTTTGCATATGTTCCTATAATAGCGCAGCTAAGCCAGATTGCTAAAGATTGGGATGCTAAAATAATGAGGGAATTTTTCGAGCCAATGCAACCTTTTGAAACGGCTCACGCTCATAGGGAAAACCTTACCTGCTCGCTCTCTGCAGTAGAAATAAGCTTTTTAGATCGCACAGATGATAGAAGGGCACAAATGAATGCGAAATTAGAAAAAGAGCTACATAAGAGGACTTCAGTAGATAATTATGATTTTGCTGCAATAAAAACACAAGGGAGAATAGCTTTAGATGCTTGGCATGTAGGGAAATTTTGTATATATCGAGGTGAATCTTATTATGACAACATTTTTGTAGGAGCGAGTGAGTGTAAACATACGTTTATCTTTAAGGCCAAATGGACATTCATGATGAACGGACTTGACCCTGTCATACCAGGTGTATATTACATTTGTGGGTATAATGCCTATTATCGTCTTCCAAAGGAATGGTGGGGGAGATGTTATTTGGGTATAGTGTTCCCAAAAGTTTATCAACTGGATGACCTATCGATGATTCAAAAGACATCTGGATCCCATCGTATCCAGAAAAGAGAGACCGCAGCTGGTGTGGTAAGAGATATATTTGGAGCCATGATTCCTTCATTGGGAGTCGTGTTGAACTCCATCAAAATAAGAAAGTTGTCTACTATAGTGGATAACATGTTGACAAAGTTTTCAGGTGCTATAATCCTGATAGATGCTGAACTTGCAGCGGAAAGAGCTATGACTCTTCAAAACAGGCTTGCTTTAGACATTCTTTTAGCAAAGGATGGTGGCGTTTGCAAAATGCTTGGTGCACGACACTGTTGCACGTATATTCCAGATAACAGTGTAAAAATTAAAACTATGCTTGCTAACTTAACAAAAGAGAGTGCAGATTTGAAGGAATTGAAAGAACCAGGAGTGTGGGAGAAGGTTGGAAAAGGACTTGCTTCAGTGGGAAATTGGGTTGGTGGAATTTGGAATGGAATATTGCTAAAAAATAATACAGGGAATTCTAATAGTTCTAATTTGCATTTTTGGAATTTGGGGAATAAAAAGAGGAATAATAATGATAATGGAAAGAATTAAGAGAAGGAAGGAAGAGAAAATGATGAAAAGAATGGCAGAAGAATACAAAGCGAAAACTAGGGGAATTAAAAGGAAAAGAGAACTGACAGAATTTTAATGGAATAAAATTTGTGGGAATAGTTTGTGTGATGACAAGTAGTCATCAGAGGAGGGATTGATGAAGCTGAAATGAAGGTTTTACATTTATTAGCGCATAAACGTAGAGTGAAATAATCATGTGTGACTTTAACCGAACTAATAAAGATTGTACGGGGACGAAATGTGCCCTCAGAGTAGTTTGCCAACATTTATAAGCGTGCTTTATATAACGTGATGTATTAGAAGTGCACTAATCCGACATAATCATAGACGTGTGCTACGATTTGCTTGTTTGAAATGTTTTAGCTTAGCATAACTTTAGTGCAGGCTTAGGCCTAGTTGCCTGGTCTCACGGTTTAGATGCTCGTATTTTTCCAATGTGCTAATAAACGTGTATTTTTGCTTGAAGCTGTACTTTTCCACTGAGATCGTTCACATGCTTATCTTAAGGTTTCGTGCCAGCCTGGCATTTTTCCTCTTTGCTCCAAGGTCAATCTGCAGGTGCGGACAATGGAAGCTCTGAAAGTGAGTTAATTGGTATAAAATGTTGCAACTTGCGTACCCGTCTCCAAGGATAATGTATGCTTAAGTAAAAGCTTGAGAACTGTTGTTTTTGATTGGACAATTTGAAGCCAACCTATGAACCCTCCAATGGAAGACCCTACTGGATTTGAACTGTTGTCTATTTAAACCAGGTGCACGAGAAGAAAGTAGCCATTACAGCCATTACCAGCCCGATACCCGCCATTTTGCAGGACATTGCAGTTATGACCCACCTTGCTGCGACGCCATTTTGAAAGCGACTTTGATGCTTTCTCTAATCGAGAGAAAGAGACTTTAAATGATTCTTGCCCTAGAGACTTTAACTTTGATCCCTTGCATGAAGTAGTAGTTTTATCTTGCCGCCGTGAGGCAATTGCCCCGTCCACCTTGCCCCCTTGCCCCGTCCCATGCTGATCGAGAAACGGTATCTGTGAGACGAAGACTTCCTTGTATGCTGATCGTAATTGGTAAATATGAAAGGAAATTGTAAAATTGCATTGTGTTTCTTTTAGGTAACCAACTGCTGATTTTGATAAGATCCCTAGTTAGGAGTTTTCCAAATTTATGTTGCTAAATTGTTTTTGCATGAAGTCCCACATGCCGATGCTAATTTGTGGGTAGATGAGGATTCTTTTTGTTGCACGATGCAATTTGAGACCTTGTTATGCTGACTAAATGTATGCAATTAGTTCATTACAGATTATAATATTAGTGATTTGCATTGCTATTATCGAATGCCTTGTCATTCAAATGCTGCATAGATTGCACCTGTTTCACCGTTATGGACAGCTATTAATGTTCATTTACGTATATCATTTGGTGTTGAGACACATCTATATTGTGCTAGCTTTGTTAATATAGGGAAATAAATTCACTAACTTTGAATAAACTGGTGTGGTTATTCCTGACTGAAAGGTCAGGGTTCGCCGAAATGTATTCTGGATTAATTGTTAAGTGTTATGTTGATCAGGGTATTGCTTATGTTCGTTATTGATTATCGATTTGACTAAATTGACTGATCTCTGGTGAAGAGAGTCCCACTTAGCCAAAAGATTCATCGGCCTAAAGAACGTCCAAGATACGAGTAAAATTATCTGTACGGATCGCTCTATCAGACGTCACTTACGTTCACAGACACATACTTACACATACACACAAATTCACACTTACACAGACAGTCACAAAAACACACTCTCTCTTGCAAGCACGCACACAACATACATTTAAAAGCATTTGTACTTACCTTAGCTGCTATTGAAGGGCATATATGCATTGTAATTACACTAACAGTGAATAATATTTTATTTTCCACTATTGGCGTAATAAAAATCTGACAGAGCAACGCCCCAACTGACATCCATAAGAACGAGGTTGCACTGTAATGACGTCCATGGGCAGCGGCGAGATGTGCTGGCCAGAAGTGTGGCAAACTTCCAGCCTTTTTCGCCAATGTGGTGTCGGGCCCAGGTCAGTGGTGGGGCATGCATATGTGCAAATAAATAACACATCACCAGTGATTATGTTGCTTGTCATCACAAACTGCACACAATTTATTGAAAATACACATCAGTAGGACAAAGCCATTATGAAACCCTACATCGGGGGGATAGGCTAGCCATGGCGGCATTGCACGTGTGCTACAAAGCATAGGTGAAGATGGATAGTGAAGAGGCAGGGAGCAGAACATACGTAGGCCATGGGGTACAGGTTTCTCTTTTTGACCAAGGGGTGTGAAACACCATACGTTGACAAGGAAATAAGTAAAGTAGTGGAGATGAAAATACAATGTAAACAATAGAAATCAGATATTAAAAGTGAGAAAAGATTATGAAAATAGCTGAAAATAATGAGTTGCAGTGGAATTTATCACCTGGAGGCCCCGCCACCAGGTTACTTCCTGCCTAAAACACATACTATTTTATAATCTTTTATTTTGTCTACTCCAGTCTTTCTTAACCTTTAGACCTATGTGGACCTCCACTTAATCATTGCTGGAATATGGAGACTCCTACTGAATCATTTTTGTAATCCAGGAACCCCCCAATGATTCATTATTGGAATCCGGGGAGTCCCGAGCTAAGGAATTTCGATCATTTTGAAACACAAAACAATACAAAAAAAAAGAAAGAAACAAGCATTCATCAGGCAACTACACATATGATGAAATATCTTATTGATTTCACAAACAAAAATTTTTAAACCACATTTTTTTATTTTAATGGGAACTTTGGCACTTTTCCAAGTACAATTGAGGCCACCTATCATCTCTACTGAATTCTAGTTGATGCACTTGCATTGCACCCACAAATCAGTGGGAAGATAGAAAATCAGGGGCAGATTTATGCGCTGCACCTAGTGCAGTCCACTTTTTTTGCACCCATTAGTGCCCTACTAATGCCACCATTTGTGCGCCGTATTTAATATACGGTGCACCATGGCAGTAGTTAGGGAACTAGCATCAAAATTGTTGATGCTAGTTCAGCGCTTTGCAGGATTAGCATCAAAAATGTTGATGCTAATCCTGCAAAGCATCCAGAGGCCCACTGAAACCAAAGAGAGCCTTATTTTACCACCTGCTCTGAGCAGGTTTTAAAACTGCTGAAAAAAATCACACAAAGAAATCTTTTAAATTTCTTTGCGCCATTTTTTCGTCATCCCCCTAATAGGGGAATGCCCCCTATGCATACATTATGCATGCCAGAGGCATATTGTAGAGCAAAGTGTTACAAAGTGGTGCAATGCACGCATTGCACCACTTTGTAAATTTGGCAATGGGAAAAGGCCACCTTAGCATATAAAAATGACACTAAGGCAGCGCTAAAGTGGAGCTACGCCCTCTTAAATCTGGGCCTTAATTTTTAGCCTCCAGTTTCAAATTCCTTTACAGAAATAGAACGTTTTAGAATGTCAATTTTGCATTTTGCTTCTTTACTTATATACAACGTATTAACCTATACTGCTATTTAATTTTCTAAAGAGTTTGGACTCCCTGAGAGGACATCATGGTCCCTGGACCACAGGTTAAGAACCGCTGCTCTACACCACATTGAATTATTAAATGTGATGCATTCTTAACCTGAATCTCTCCACAAAGCTTTGAGTGAATGAATTGACATACACATATCAAAATATCAACTTTTAGCAAATCTAGTGACGCATCATTGTACTGGAATTTTCTCTATATCTTCAAAGTAATGCTCACTGGGTTTAGCTGTAGTCTTAGGAGTAAACGTTTTACAGTGGAAACGGGACATCCGACTTTCAATTATGTTTTCACACTGGACCACACTGTGTGTTCCTGGAAAAATTAGTTTAGCTCCCCTATTGTCAGAGGGCTATAAACCACAGTTGACGGTGTTTTGGCATACAGTAACTCCCAGTGTTGAGCGTCATTTAATCAACTGAATATTTCTGTTTCGTTTCGAGATCTGCCTGTACTATTAGATAGCAATGGCAGGCCAATCTTCCCTGGTGATTTCACTGCCTCCTAAACGCCGGTTCTTGCACTGCAGCCTCGCTATAGCTCAAAGCTCATAAGAGGCACGTAGGACCGCCCACTCCTACACTGTGCGAGCAGGCGCATACCTCCAATCGCACCGCCGTGGTCCTTGATGTCGACAGAATGATGGATTCATTGGGAGATCTCACCCTGTCTCCCAGAGCTCCGGGGGCTGATGCAGCTCATCCCTCATGTACATTCGGCTTTATTAATATTTCAAACTGCAACACAGATCTAAGGATCTGTATAATTTGTTTCTGCAGGGATTGATCAATCACAGCTGTCCCTCTAGAATGCCAAATCTTTAGCTGTTTCTGCCGTGCACCGGCTGCAGGGATGCCGGGGCGCGCATCACTGCCGCGGCCCGTGGGAAAGTCGGTGCTGTGGGCGGGTGAGCCGACAGAACCACGTGCTGCTTTTTGGTTCTGCATCCAAATAAGGTGCAAGCAAGGGTGGTGGAGGAAGCCAAGTGCAAAATAAATATAAATTGCTTGCTTTTATTATTATTTGAAACCAAAACTATTAGCACGGATATTAAAGGTAGCGCTTAATTCGTGCCGATATTTGCTGGTAGTTGGCGCTGGCACCCATTGGTAGGGATTGGGACTTATATTTCACTATCATTATTTGACCCGGAGCAAGAGAAAAAATGAGGAAGAAGGGAGAGGAGGGAAAACAGTGACAAACTGAAAAGCGGGGATGAAAATTAAACTGCAAGACAGATAAAGTGACAGAAAGTGAAAGGTGTAGAAAGAGGCATGAAGCAGAATCAAGGGCGCACAGACTTGGTATTCACAACCTCGGTATTTGGCAGCTTCCATGGAGGGCTCCGACGAAACCTTTGGGCCCCTGTACATCTATTTTTATAGATTGAGAATTGCTCACGGGTAAAGTATGGGACAAGGTGCCTCAATGTACACGCAGAACCTTTTAAAAGAGGTCCCGTGCTTCAGCCCTCACACTTGCAGTATAGGAACATGCCTACATGAGTATTGCAGAGTGAGCACACTCATTGGCCCACAAGAAGCAATACTACATAACCTTTTACTCTGAAGACTCAGTTATGTTTCCTTTTGAAAGACATGTTTTGAATACAAGATGCTGCTCTGTGTTGGGAAACAGTGATTTGTAACAACTACATACAAAATTCTAATGACATTGAACAAAAACTAGATAGATCAGTGGTTCTCAACCTGTGGTCTGGGGACCCCTGGGGGTCCGCAAAGCCTCCTCAGGGGGTCCGCGACTGCTTGGAAAATTAAATAAAATTAACAGATTAGGTCCCCAGTTTACAGTAACGTCTCAGTGGGGGGTCCCCGAATTCCAATAAGAATTCAGTGGGGGTCCCCGGGTTCCAATAATGATAAAGTGGGGCTCCACAGAAGTCAAAAGGTTGGGAACCACTGAGATAGATAACTTACTTTTACAAGATCAACTATCAGATTGTTTATATCATAATCTTTGTAAAGCATTGGTCACCGACTCCGACTGCAAACAGCTAGCAGGAATGGCAATTGTTAATGCCATTACTTGATTATGCTGTTGGCACTGTATCAATGGCTGTAATTCTGAGGCCTAGAACAGGCTGGGGAAGGACCTTCAATGCTCATTGTATCCTCAAGACTTAGGGCGTAAAGGTAAATAGTGTCAACCCTGCATGTGAGCTCGAGGTTTGGTAAATAAGTCAGCCTCAGCCTGTCGGTATGGTCTGAGGGGCCACACCTCTCCCTTTTTACCTGACAAGGCAAGCGTTTGTCAGTCTAAACGAAAGTCAGCCTGACAGACACTTTTATTGTTGAGGTGAGCAGGAGCTAGAAATACACACAGTGTGCAAGTTCTTGGCTGCCTGAACCAAACTTTGCCAAGCTGAGGATTCACAGCACTGCAGACATGACCCCTTCAGCCTGGCAAAGTGCCTCAAGGTCACTCCTCTCGTGATGCGGTGGAGCGTCACTGACTGTCTCGCACCGGGCGCTTCAGTTTTAGGCCCTGAAGTGTCCAGGGCCTAGTGTTAATCAGTAACACCTCATGATAGAGTGGGATGGGGTCAGCAGTCTCACTAATCTCATCCCACTCTATGGCGAGTGAGGGACTTCTGCCTTTCCTCATTGGCTAACCTTAAGTCAGACAATGATTGAAGGCAGCAGTCCTAGCCCTCCAGGACCTGGGAGGCTTTCCTCCCAAAGAGCTGCAGTGAAGGTAAGTTTTGGTTTTTGATGTTTGCTGTGTGTGTGTTTGTAAATATGAATGCATGCATATTTGAGTGAGTCGTGAATGAGTGTGTGTGTATGTTGATACATGAATGTGAGTGAGTGTGTAAAATTCCTTGCCGCCACTGAACTGTTTTTTTAAAATCATTTTTCATAGAATTAAACATTCAACTCACAAATAGAACAATACAACGCATTCAAACACCAAAAGCACAGCAGTGCATTGCTGCCTATTCATAAAAAAATACAAGGTGATCACCTTTGAAATCCATAAAAGTGCAAATGCTTAACATGTTCATTTAAAGCACTCATGTTCTTCATTGTTCAGTGAAAATCATCTTTAAAGTATTACAATCAAAGTTAAAAAATCATGCAATTCACAGCACTATTCCACCCCCAAAGGAGCCAGCTTCTAACATTCGTGAAAAATAAAGAATCCAACAATTCTTTTTGAAAAGGTTTCCATTTTCCTCAAGCAAAATAATCATTTTTTCTGTAATCTTTCATTATAGAGGCCATATTTATTCCTACTTCAATTGTATATCATGCAAGCCACAAGGTGCGGTTTTTATAGCTGGCATTCGCCTGTTTAAACCTGATTAACTAAAAATATGTGTGAAAATGCGGATATGTTCCTAGATTTGTGTGCAAATGTTTTGTTACGGGAGCATGTAATTTAGTGTAAAATCAGCCAACTTCAGAGACACTAGATAAAACAAACAATTGACTACATGACTTCTGAGACATTTACTGGACGATTTTTGAAGAGGAGATGTCACTAAGGTCAGAAGAGTAATAACATTGGCAGAAATCCCTATCCTTTAATGGCGACTCATCAATTGCTCTGAGTTATTTGTTTCGGTGGGAGTCGATCAATCATTGCATTCCCTGTAAAATGTCATAGCTTTATGTAGTTGTGCTTCCCAGTCAGCTGTTTCTATGGTGATCCAGGGGCTCTCAACCTTTCTGTCAAGAAAGTCAGTGACTTTGGTTGATGAGTCGATGGAAACTTGCAGTGATTGTGGAACGGAATCCTAGACGTGTGTATATGGGGCACAGGTGGCCTGCATGGCCGTCAAGCGCAGAATACAAATTGATGATTGAATTCAAATTCAAGGAATGCAAGAATAAAGGAATAAGAGGTAGCCAAAACACAGTGTTATTTAGTACCTCAAATGTGCCTAGTATTCTAGGTGTTACGTTCAAGCAGATGCTCACTGACAGTATCAGATGTCCTGCATAAGGGTGTTGTGGGCTAGCGAGGAACAAGCATTATAGCCAATGGCATAGTTTATCATCTTAACATGTATTTTTCAAGATATTGTCCCGATAAAATGCAGAGCCCCTGCAGCCCTCTAACAAGTGTGTACTGGCCTGTGTATTCCAGCTAGTGACCAGTTGGTTGGTGAACCAATGTAAGCTACTACATTTGCTGCACATGTAGCATTAACTCCTTTGCCCTACAAACATAGCCAGCCTTGAGGCTATCATTATCACATTGGAAACCTAGAGTAGGTTATTCTTAACACAGGAAGCTCAGTTGTGGATGTTTCTTTTGATTCAATAGGCTTAAGTTGTTGAATATTCACTTCTGGGCCTGCGTCTATCCTCTGGGTTGCTAAATTTAGAATGTCCATTGAGAATTTTCCTTGTGTCTGATTATCTGATCGCGTTGGGATGTCAGCAACCTTTTTTTCAATAATATTTCATCTAGGAGCACAGAGAATCCTAAATGTATAAAATCTCTGCAACTCTTAGGATACCCAGTAGGGGACCTTTGCAATGACCGTGGGAAGAAGAAACTGCAATTGAAACATCAATACCATTTTTTCATAAACTTAGTACATTTTTCTAGGAGTCAATAATGAGAGTTGTAGTTTAGTTTTTCTTGACAGGTTTTTATTAGTCATTAGTTCATAGTTTGTTTTCTTTACTAATCAAGCATAAGTTACAGAATATAGTATAAAGCATGTCTCATAATCTGATCCCTATTCTACACTTTTAAATTAGGAAAGCATATTGTAATCGAGTAACTCCTGAGGAGCTTCTCGAAAGAGCATTCAAAGCTCAGCAATAGAGAATCATCAGAGTTAGAAAATAGCAATCAATGCCATATAAAATAGCAAAAAGGAACAAGTGTTTAGGGGTCAGTCTAGCCAGTAAGGCGATCAGTACTCATAAAGAGTACAGTGTTAGCCTCTGATAGAGAATAGTGTGAGACAAAGGGTGAATCTGTTAGAGTCTGAGAGTTCGCAGTAAGTCTGAAGCCAATCCGAAGTCAATCTCATGCTGTTTCTTCCCTGGACACTTTTATGAGCAATTCAATGATAGAACAATATGACAAATGTGTCAGTTAAGTTGTGCAGACAATCAAAGAAGAGGCGAGAACACTGTGAGACAGAAACAGCTTCATCGAGATGGCAAGTTTAAACAAAGGGATGTCTAAACACAAAATAAATTTTGAGAAACTTTAACTACTCTTCTACAACTAGGGTTCTTCCCACACGCGTATGTTCCTGAAAGCCAGAATGTTCGTATCAGTTTTAAGTGTGATCACATTAAGTCATATTCTTCTACACACATCTTCACCCTAGAAGCTTATTCATAAAGAAGCACGTTTAGGATTAGTTCAGTACGTTTCAAGACTTCAATGCAGGTCAAGTGGTTAAAAGGAAAAGAAGAATATAACTTTATTTGTTAGCATAGGAAGTTTGAGTCATGTGAAGCCATGCAAAGACCACAAAAGAAACATTTCAGCTGAGTTATGCAGTTTAGAATTTGATGACGTTAGCAAAAGGAAGAGGTCAAGCAAATGCTGGTCATGCAAAGTTTAGAGATGAAAGGGATTTATTTTTTTGAAATCTCTAGCACACCCATGTCTTTATCTAAAGCCAAGCTGACTTCTCAATATTTATGCTGATCAGTCATACACACAATGAATAGGAACAAGGTAAAAAAGTTCCCTAGTAGAAGTTAACAATAAGTCAAGGCAAAGATCAAGCTTTACATAAATAGAGATTGATTACTCTGGGAGATCAATGAATTGTATTGTAATTGGATTTATATGTCACTTACTACACCTGATGAGCTACTGAAATGTTTTATGGTGGGTAGCACACTACATATCCCAAAGTTAGTGGTTAATCCAGTGGTTATACTTTATTGTATATTGTTGCTATTGGGGTAGACATGTGTTCTTAGGAAATTGATTGGGGAATATTTTCCAGTTTCATGCTGTAGATTAAGTCTGTAGGAGTTAGGTTTGGTTATTAGTGAGAGATGGGAGATTATTTAGATAGATTTGACTTCGTACTTGGTTTTGTGCAATATGAGGTACACAGTTAAGTGTATTGTCCGGTTAACTGGCTCTTTCCAATTTGTCTGGTAAGATTTGGAGAATTGATGCATCTCAGGGAATTGCACTTAATTATTCCATTATGATTTTGTTTGAGATGGATGTATAGTTGGATCCTTCCAGTGGGATATGGTTCTACCTGAAACATTTTCTA
Organism: Pleurodeles waltl; assembly: GCF_031143425.1. Classification (NCBI taxonomy): domain Eukaryota; kingdom Metazoa; phylum Chordata; class Amphibia; order Caudata; family Salamandridae; genus Pleurodeles; species Pleurodeles waltl. Next base: position 1,150,051,151 of record NC_090440.1, on the reverse strand, counting down.
GTATAGCAACATTACTCATCTCTGCCCCCAAGTCCTTTAGACTTGTTAGCACATATATGTGGTCCAGTGTCCAGATGGCTACAGGTAGGCAAAGGAGAGTTTGCATCACCATCCTTGAGGTTTCTATCTTATGCTGGAACTGGAAACTCTAACTTTAATACCAAGGACAAAATCTGTATTTTAATGAAGGATGACACTGTTTTTTATTTATAGTTTTTGTAAGTGCTAATTCAACCAGCGAATGCTTCAGAAAAGTGGTTAAATCAGGGAATTGGTAAAAAAACAGAGACATGACCAGCATTTCACAAATTCAATATATAGTCATTGTAGCCCAGGTGCTTGTTGGAAGAGCCACGCCTTCAGTTGTTGCCAGACATTTCTGAGGCCCAACTAAACACAACTAGTTAGAGGACAGAAGCTCCAAAGGGAAAGTATAATGACCTTCCTACACACCATTTGTATCTCTGCAGCAGCACAGTAAGGTAATTTTCAGAGCTGACCTTTGGTGTGTAATCAGAAAGTTGAGGTGAACAATTTGCAGAGGCATCCCAGATCACTTCAAATAACAACAAATATCCTCACTTACTGTGTATTGCTTCTTGTACGAAATAATCTAAAGAATAAATACTGAAACATCCATATTATTAGTACATTTATTTAATTACTTAATATTTTTTATCACTTTTACACAATTTTAAAAACAAAAGACTCATTACTATCATTATTTACACAAACCCCTCTAAACTCTGAAATTTGTTGGGGGCACATGGCTGGTTATTATGACTGTGTATGTGTTTGTGTGAATGGGAGGTTTCAGAGTTAATAGTCATTGAATGATTGGAGGGGTAAGCTGGGTACTGAGAGCAAACATGGCTATCATAAAGTAGTGTTCTTTAAGGAAGCATATCTTCAACTCTTTTCCCTAAATTGGAACCAGATTTGGGCATTCATGATTAATATGGGGATGTTTTTCCAGATCTTGGATGTATAAACGGAGCAGGACTGCTGTCTTTTCTGTATTTGCTTCTGCTACTTAATTTCTGGTGTGTATGTGTGCTGGCTGCATGTGTGGCAAGATTCAGCAACAATCGTGAGCTTTATAGCCAAATAACATATTATAGCATAGCATGACATGATATGACAAGGCAAGCAAATGTTTGCTCCTTGGGAATCTTGGTGCTGAATAATAGATGTTTATTAGGGATGGAGGGGATTCTGGTTGTGATAGATTTGGACATAATACAGCTGGTTTGAAAGATGGTGCAGGCCAGCAAAGAGAGCCAGTGAGGTTTCCTCAGGAAGGGGAAGATGTGATCATATTTCTTCAGGCTCTTAACCAGTGTGGAGTCTAGGAAGCTATAAAGCCTGGCGATGACACCATCTAAATAAAGAGAATTAGGGCTTGAACGTCAATTCTTAACTCATTTTCAGGAAGGAACGTTTCCACCTTCTTTAGTTGAACTGGACCCAAACCATCATGGTTTTCTTGGTGCTATGTTCCTCAAGGGTGAGCTCAATGTCCAAGGTAAATCATACTTTATGTTGGGGCAAGTGTTGGGGGCCGATTCCATCCAGGTTCATGTATTTGACCCAGGTTTGGACTAGTTGCTGTTTGTTCTGGGCAAATAGCAGCATGTTATTTTAGTTGGGGTGAGATTCAGGTATGGGCTGGACATCCAGGCTGGATGAGATGCAAGATAAGCAGTGTTTCAGGCTTTGGATATCAGCAGCAGCTATCAAGTAGAGATGAGTGTAATTAGCATATTGGTGATCTGTCAAGCTATTATTGCTGAGTAGAGTCCCAAGGGGCTCCATGTATATATTGAAGATGCTAGAGGACGAGATTTATGCTGGAGGACTCTGTATGTGACAGAAGGCATCTAGGGCCTAGAGCAGAGTTCAATAAACCAATGTAGGTTGGTGTCAATTGGATTGGCAGAAGGAGGGCCAGTGAAGGAAACTTCCGTAGAATCCCATTACAGACTTCAAATATGTATGAGGAAGGGATGGTTAATAGTTCAGAAACAGCTGATAGGTCCAGCAATATCAGGAAGCAGTAGTCATCCTTGTCAGTGATTAGGAGGGCACTGCTTACAAGGCTATCATTGAGACAGAAATGGAGTAAAGAAGTGGAGTAAAAGGTAAGTAGGAGTGAAGATCTTTTGGTCTATGAACTAGGATCCCTGAGAGCAGAATATGAAAATTCGGACATTCCAATTTGAACAAAGAGACATTTAGGGGCATATTTATACTCTGTTTGCGCCGGAATTGCGTTGTTTTTTTTGACGCAATTCCGACGCAAAACTAACTCCATATTTATACTTTGGCGTTAGACGCGTCTAGCGCCAAAGTCCATGGAGTTTGCGTCATTTTTTAGCGTGGACGCCTACTTTGCGTTAATGATATGCAAGGTAGGCGTTCCCGTCTAAAAAATTGACTCCGAGGCATGTGCGCCGTATTTACACTCCCGGGCAAAATTCGCGCCCGGGAGTGGGCGGGTCAAAAAAAATGACGTACGGCCGCTTTTGTGCCGTTTTTTAGCGCCTGGTCAGGGCAGGCGTTAAGGGACCTGTGGGCTCGGAAGGAGCCCAGAGGTGCCCTCCCATGCCCCCAGGGACCCCCCCTGTCACCCTTGCCCACCCCAGGAGGAAGCCTAAGGATGGAGGGACCCATCCCAGGGACATTAAGGTAAGTTCAGGTAAGTGTTATTTTTTTTTTTTTGTGGCATAGGGGGGCCTGATTTGTGCCCCCCTACATGCCACTATGCCCAATGACCATGCCCAGGGGACAGAAGTCCCCTGGGCATGGCCATTGGGCAAGGGGGCATGACTCCTGTCTTTGCTAAGACAGGAGTCATTTCTATGGGGGTTGGGAGTCGAAAAAAATGGCGCAAATCGGGTTGAGGCGAAAAATTTGCCTCAGCCTGACTTGCCCCATTTTTTGGCGCCCAAGCTCCATATCCCCCTACGCCGGCGCTGCCTGGTGTACGTCGTTTTTTTTCACGCACACCAGGCAGCGCCGGAGGCTAACGCCGGCTAACGTCATTGAATAAATACGGCGCCCGCATGGCGCTTCAGAATGGCGTTAGCCGGCGCTAATTTTTTTGACGCAAAACTGCGTTAGCGCAGTTTTGCGTCAAAAAAAGTTTTGCGTCAAAAAGTATAAATATGGCCCAAAGTCTCAATTAGATTCTGATTATTAGCTGACTTGTACTTCAAAGAGAGTACAGCTACATCATCACATAGTTTCTCCAAACAAAGTGGCAATATTTTCTCATTAGTGCTAGTTGGCATTGAAAATGGATGTGCCATTGTCTTGAGAGCTAACTTTCAAAACCATTTTTTTTGCAACACTGAAACTCGATGGATGTTAGCAGTGAATGATGATGGAAAGCAATTCCCAAGTTGCTATACAACAAGCATCAAGTAAAGGTGTCCTCCCAAGACCTCTCTATTATCAGTAAGTGGTGGTATTTAACTGTCACATGAATGGAAAATTGGCATGCACCCCTGTCCTGAGTACCCACCTCTATGTGAAACTGGCACCCTGAATTTTATTTTGGTCCAGGTATCACACTAATCTAGTATGTGTGCAGAGGCTAAGGTCTGTCCATGATAATGCAAGGTCCAGAATTTGTTCTGTGCCCTGCCGGGGTGCACAAAGTGTACCCTCATAGTGGACATTGAAGTACTGTCCATGACCTGGGAGTATCACAAAAAGCAGGGGTGGCAGCATATCGTGTTTTGTGAATTAGTAGTATGATTAGGCCTTTTTCTCTATGTGAAGGAGAGGCAAATCTATTTGCTTCTCTACTGTTATGTGAATGCCAGAAGTTTGTGCTGGCATCCTGCATACAGGTCGAGTACATGTCTGTACAATAAGTGTAAAGCACATGAATGGTAGCAGGATTCTGCAAATGCCTCAGTTTAGCTCCTTTTGAAATTCAGTGAATGCCATGTTAGCAAAGGGCTGCTGATGAGGTCTTCTTGAGCACTGCCATTTGGTGGATAATAGGGGTAAGGGATGAGACTGCAGTTTCCATTGTTCAGGGTATGGAAATATCTAAATAGGCCCTGCCCTTCTGTTTGTCTATAAATATTGCTTCAGGGGAAGCTGATGACAGCCTGATCAAGAGATCTCAAAATGCATTGTGTCCATGTTTTCATATTTCTTCTTGCTGTGAGAACCATCACTTTACATAAAGATTGTGTCTGGGGAGTAGTCTAAAATGACAGTTGAAGGAGAGACAACCTTATCTGATGTTGAAGCTATAGACAGAGAATCTACAGCCCCATCTGGAAAACGTGTGTAAAAGTAGGATCAAAAACACTACACTTTGTTACCATACCAAGTTCTTTTGGCCTAAAAAGGGAATGTTTCACAGAATACTCAAAGAGCTGCTGTGCAGCAATTAGAGAGTGTGTCTGGCTGACAGACAAACTCCCAGGGGTGATTCATTGTCTGCATGTTATGCTGGAGGAGCTGAGGGTCTGCCTGAAATGCCTAGAACCCACCTGACTGGTGAGAGATGGAGGGAGCAAGCCTAGCCCTGCCAGAGGACAAGCTGTCCAAGAGAAGCCCAGCATTTTCTAGGCATGTGGAGCATCCAGAAATAAATCACTATTTAAGGCAGCAAAGCCAGGACTGGTCTGCACAGACCATTCAGTGTGGTTTCCATGTGAGCCACACTAAGACTGTTAAAGCTCAAGTATCAATGTGTTGACCAGCATTCCATTGAGGGCTTGAAAGACTGATGCTGTTGCAGTCAATGTTGCAAACAGTGAAGTTGCATCACTGCAGAAGCAAGAGGCTCTGCTCTGCTTGGAGGCCACAACTGTTAAAGGTCCATCATTGTGAATGACACACCTCGGATGCCACAACTGGTGAATCTGAATCCTTGTTGGCAACAGGAGGGTTGCCTTGCAGATCTGCCTCACCAATATCATTCCAGGAACACTGTTGCATGGGTGCTGCTGCATCCTCACATGAGAGGCCTTGCCGTCCTGACGGCAGGAGTACAGACTGCATCCACCGCACCCATGCAGCTACACTTATATGCAGCAGGTAAACATGGGGCTTAGCCTGCATATGAGACAATATACTAGCGTGCACTAATGAGTCTACTTCACATACTTGAGGTTTCTGCTGGAGGGATACAATACATACAACTGTGTGGCACATTTTACCATTAAGAGTATTTGACATTATCTGCACCTGTGCCTGATCAATATCTAAGGCACAGTTTTGGGGAATGATGACATGGGATCCTGACCCTGGCCGAGAGAACGGACACTGGGAGGGGTATTTAGCATGTCACTGTTAAAAGAAACTTAGATTACAGCCCCTGTAGTATATTTCCATCAAATTATGTAGTATTTTGTTTTGCTGTGAGATTGATGTGCTTTCTTTTACATAAAAGATAAGTACTGGACTGGACGATATGTTCTCTAATCCTCCTACACATGGTGTCCCACCTCTTTGTTTCCAGAATGTCCAGCCCTTTCTCTTCACAAACGTTACTGCCCCCAGCCCTTGGAACTAGAGCCAAATCTATTACTTCCAGACAGGCCAAAATAACGCTCAGAGAATTGTCTACTTTTGTAAGACATTGGGAGCTGCTGATTGCTGGAAAGGAAGAGCATAGGTCTAGTAATAAGAACCTCAGGAAGTAAATATGCAGCATTGAACCGTCTGTCTTGCAGGCATCAAAAGAGTTAGGCCCTGATTTATACTTTTTTTGCGCCGCATTTGTGTCATTTTTCGATGCAAAAGCGGTGTAAACTTACAAAATACAATTGCATTTTGTAAGTTTGTGCCGTTTTGCGTCAAAAAATGCTGCAAACGCGGCGCAAAAATCGTGGCCTTGGTCTCTCTACTAATGCATTATTTCTTTTCCACGTAGTCTTGAAAAGGGAAAGCATAATCTCCAAGGGCCGTTGAAAAGGAATCAAGCGGTAAAGGGTAAGTTCAGTGCAAGTCAAGCAGGATATCTAGTTGATAAAATAGCTTTTTCGGAGTAAACATACAAAAAGAATGAATCATCGTGGTCAGTTTGCAAGGGTAGCAAGCAAAGGAATGTCAGGGCACAGTCACTGACACACTGATTTACTTAGTACAAAAGGCCATTTATTTAGGACAGGATTGCGTGTTATACATAAACATTGTATATACTGAACTTCAAACTCTTAATTTAAACTCCCCCACCCTTTAAACTTCTCCCCAGTCCTCTTTTTCACTCATTCCCTCACTTTGCCTCCATTCTCCCATCTTCCACTTCAATTCACACACACATCCCCCCTTTTCCTTTCATCGCCTACCTGCTTCGGGCATCCCCCATGCTATCATCCTTCACCTGCTTCTTTCTCCCCCCTGGAAGCGTGGCCAGGCCCGTATCTCTCTCCCATCTACTGCCACCCAGCACAAAACCGTTAGGCATTTTGCTGCCCCACCAGCGAGCAAACTGCAACATTGCAACCTTATTCCACTTCTTTGAGCCACATATTTTCACCCCACAAATCCCCCATGATCAATCGTAGCTCTGTTAGATCATATGCATTTCTCAACCATGAAAGGTGTACACCATCAATCGCAGCTCCGTCAGATAATATGCATTTCTCAATCATGAAAGGTGCACACCATCAGCCCGAAACAGACCTGCTTCCCCTTCTGTAATGTCCTCATGTTTCAAAACTTTAATACCATGTGCCCAGCAAAAAACCCTCATTGCCCTGTTCAGGTTCCTCTGAGCCCTCTTAATAGCCCCATGCTTCACTGCCCCTCTTCACTTCCTTCTGGGCACAAACTCAGTCCAGACTACACAGGTACCATGCATCTTCTGACAAATCAACTCCAGATCCTTTTGCATATGTTGCAGTAAGGTCAGCCCTGAAAGTTTTACCAGGTCATTTTCCCCCAGGTGCAATCTCAGCAGATCTGGGCAACCCCAATTTGGCATCATGGATGTTAAAAAAGGAAGCAGGTTACCCCACCTCATACTGCTTTTTCCCCACCACACAACTTCGTGCCGGCAACTCGGCAATCCCAAAGATCATCCATAGATCTGCCACTCTGCATGCTTCGCCACCCAATGCATACATGAATGGCCAACCAGCCAAGTGACCATCTTTCCACTCCTGGGGCCCGCTACACAACCTGTAGGAAGAATAAATTTCAACAAAATTGCCAACCAAGCATTTTTTTAAATGCAACATCTTCCCCTCCTCCCCAAACAGGCCCACCCCCGTAACTAAGGCCACACATAGCGCTCGCAGCTCAGTCCAGACTACACAGGCACCATGCATCCTCTGACAAATCAACTCCAGATCCTGTTGCATATGTTGCAGTACGGTCAGCCCTGAAAGTTTTACCAGGTCATTTTCCCTCAGGTGCATTATCAGCAGATCTGGGCAACCCCAATTTGGCATCATGGATGTTAAAAAAGGAAGCAGGTTACCCCACCTCATACTGCTTTTTCCCCACCATACAACTTTGTGCCGGCAACTCGGCAATCACAAAGATCGTCCATAGATCTGCCACTCTGCATACTTCGCCACCCAATGCATAAATGAATGGCCAACCAGCCAAGTGACCATCTTTCCACTCCTGGGGCCCGCTACACAACCTGTAGGAAGAATAAGTTTCAACAAATTTTCCAACCAAGCATTTTAAATGCAACATCTTCCCCTCCTCCCCAACAGGACCCCCCCCCCCCCAACTAAGGTCGCACATAGCGCTCGCAGCAGCTAGATCTCCACCTACCAATCCATTTAATCTGAGCCCAATCCCATCCCAGCTGCACTGCCACGGTAGCTGCACCCATTCTGAAGCAATGCATCCCATAGCACTGTGCCCTTGTCTCTATGCGTTGCAGCGCTGACCGCAACACCACCAACAATTGAAAAGCTCTAACCTTCTTGCCATTGGCATGCCTAAAAACCCCAGCTTCGCTTGTATGCACCTGTGACTGGAAGCAGCTCCACTCCACCACAGGACAAGCCGCTGCATTCCCCCCTTTCTCCAGTCAGACCCACTTCCCCCGCTCCAGTTGATTCGTTTTAGACTTTTGCAGCCATATGCCTAAACATTCCCCCTCAAGCATACATCAGCCGCTCTCACGCCTACATCCTTCCCAACACCAAAAGTTCAGACACACGTAAAGCCCTGAAAAACATCCACACCATGCACAAACAAAATAAAGCCAGCTTACGAGCATCCGAACAACAAACTGGCACACTCCAGCAACAATCCAATGTGATGGGTTCCCGTGCTTCCTTACCCAACCCTGCCCCTCGGTCCTACCCCACCCTTTCAACATTCTGCCCAGAATTTCGTCCCTAGCTGGATCCCAACCCAAAAAAAAAATTCTATAAAAAGAAACACTGGCCAACTTGCCCCCAATCATGGCGGACGACAAACCTTTCATGATTAAAAACAGCAAAAAATGCAGAGTGCGAGACTATAGCATGGTCTCGCTCTGTACCCAAAAATTCCCTTCAAAACATTCAAAACTCTGGAATTCCAACCATGCCAGATGATAACTCCTCTGAGCGGATTCCACCAGTGACATCTCCACCAGCTCAATGATCATCACGGCCACCACTCCAAATGTTGGCCAGGACCGCTGTCTTGTGCTGCTCTGCTTCTGACACCAAACTGTGAAAACAGTGCCACTGTGAACGAGACAGGGAATATGCAATAGCATTGTTTACCCCTGGAATGTGCACTCCTTTAAAGATAACTTTCAATGACAAGCATCTGAGCATGAAACATCTCAATAAGTGGAACACCCTCACATCCTTCACCCTCTGCCTGTTCTCTAGTTCTACAACTGTCATGTTGTCCATGTGAAAAACTACCGTCTTGTTGGCCAGTTTGTCCCCCCAAACAGTCCAACAATGGAAAAAACTACAAAAAGGCAATACTTCTTCCATGTTGCAACCAACGTGCCAGCCATTGTTCCGCACACCACTTTCCATCCCAAAAAAGGCCGAAACCAGAAGCCCCCGCAGCGTCTGAAAATATTTGGACCTGCTAGACTGTATCCTCCTCACGGAAAATCATGAAAACCCCATTAAACTGTGTCAAGAAGGTTTCCCACACTCGGACATCCTCTCATAAACCCACGACACTCAAATGCTGTGATGTAGGAGGGAAGCGCCTGACATGGCAAGCCCCAGGTGCCTACAAAACGTCCTGCCCCCTTTGACCACCCTACACGCAAAGTTAAGGTAACCCAACAGCTGTTGTGCCATGCGTAAGTCAATCTTGTGTAATGACCGAACCTGTCTCAGAAATTCCAAAATCTCCACAACCTTCCCGTGTGGCAACCGGGCTACCAAATTCTCTGTGTCCAGCTCGATACCCAAAAAAGTCAGTACGCACCTGTGGCCCTCAGTTTTCTCTGGAGCCAAAGGAACCCCCATCTCCCCAGCCATTCTCTCAAAACCTGCTGACGCCTTTCCGCAAAAGTCTGAGCAAGCCTTACCCACAAACAAAAATCGTCCAAATAATGGGTCACATCCCAATTTCAACACGCTTTCTGGGGTCGTTGTCCCATCCCCGCCCCTGCTGGGGCGGGACGGGACTGAAAAGTCTTGTAGATCACAGGGAGACCACTAGTGGTATGTGTTGAGGCTGCCAAATGCGATGAAGCCATCCACTGCATCCAAAGCTCTGAATCCACATACCTCCAAGGCTTATCAGGATTCGCACTCACCTGCACCCAAAACTCCTCATCGTAACTGAGCCACGCAAAACCCCCAAAATGCATTTGGGCCTTCCTTATGATATCCATCTATTTGAAGAATGCAATGGCCCTGTCGGGAAACGTCTCACAATATATACTAGCATATATCAGAAAAGCAGATGTCCAATTATCCATGGTAATCCGCTCCCTGAGCTGCCTAGCTAACTCCCACTCCTCCTCTTTAGAACTTTCCTTCGCCTGTATATCCCTATGCAACAATTTAAAAACATCAACATACTCATGGCGCCAAGTCTTGCTTTTGTTTTGGCCGCCACATGCGAACCAAAAGGCATCTCCAGGCCGATATATGAAAGCCTCTTCCTATGCCCATCCCCGACCTTGTCCTCCCCCTCCTTTTCCGCAGTCATCGCACTCCCACTTTCACCAGTGCTAGCTGTGTCCTGTGTTGACAGCATCTTACCGTCCCATGCCTGTGTCGCACTAGAAACAGGTGCCTTGTGAATGGAATGATCACCTACCCCCATGGACTTGTGCATTTTTGACACAGCCGTACCTTGACCCCCGCCCCATACACACCACCATTCGCCCTCACCTTGAATGCAGGGCACTGCCTATTTTCCACCCGTCGGCACCTGCCGACCATGCTCCTTATTGCGTGCCACCACCTGCGACGATCCACTTTTCGTTGTCGCCTGTAAGACAGAAATTGAAGAGGGTGATGCTCCGCTCTTGCGCCCTTCCCCCTCTTTCTTCCTGCTCAACTCGCGTTCGCGAATCTCCCCCTCTTCCCATTCATCCAGCTCCTTCTCATAATCCAATTCCACCACTACCTCCTCACCCATCGCACACTCGTCGTCCGCACCTCTCTCTTCCATTACGTCACTCCATTCATCCTGATCCTGTCCTACGTGGCGCCTACCACCTTTGCGGCAACATGTTCCTGCGGTGTAGAAAAGGCCTCCAAAGACCCCTCTAGTGCTTCAGACCAGCGTCCAGAGGCCGTGTTGCGCCCCGTTGGCGTCACCTTCCTACTGCCAGCCTCTTTTGCTGGCTTGTACTCTCTGCGCCTCTCATGGCCATGTGTGCCACTCGTGCCCATCACGCTGGCGGTCCCCTCGGCCGCATGAGCCTCTTGCCTACTCTCCCATTCATTTGGGGCATATCCAACTGCCCTGACCTTCCCTAGGGGATGAAATGGCTTCAGGCCCCTGTCTACCCACATTCCTCTGTGGTTGCTGCCCCCTCTCCATGGCCACTTCCCTGCCCAGCTGTGCCCATCTCTCCTCTGTCTCAGCCACTGCCTTCCTTTGCTCATGAATCCTGGCCTCAATGTCCACAGAGGACCAATCCTGAGGCATTTCTTGACCTGTTGAGATGCCTGAAAGTGCCAGGTTCCGGGGCCCAGATGGGGCCCCCAGCGGCCCAAGCTGTCCCAAACCCCCTTCCCTGGCCACCCCTCCCAAAGCAGTGCCCTGAATCATCCTTGGGGCATGACTGCCCCGGCCTGTCCCTTTCTTTTTTCCAGGGGCCCCACTTGGCCCCTCATGTGTGGGGCCACCTGGCAACAATATGGTGTTCATTGAGGGGGCTGCCCGAATCACAAGGGCCAGCCCCCATGTCTATATCCCCCATAGGAGCCTGCCCTTGCCCTTGCTCGGCAGGCTCAGATGATGGCAGCACTTCCACCCCGGTTGGAGGCCCTGCCCTCCTCCCTCCACATTTCTGACTGCAGGCCCCCCGGACAGTCGTCATTTTTGCACGCCGGGGGGTAGACGTTCGGTGTCCTCTCCCCCCAGCTGATCTCCTCTTTTTTGGCCTTTCCGGTGAGATGCAGGCTGCAATTGCAGCTGTGACTCCTCTGGAAGCTGTGCACGCAGGGCGCTACATCCCTACCCAGGCCTGGTCAAGCACAGCAGGCCTGTGTAGGCTGGTGCGCTGGCTTGGCTGATGACGCGAAGCACGTCCCGCACTGCAGCGGCATTGTGGCCTTGGGCCATGCCGCAACAAGACAGAAGCAACATCGTCTACCTAATCCATGGGAGGACCGGACAAAACTTCCCACCGCGTAATAGGCTGCGCGGAAGAGGCTGGTCCCTTCCTTCCCCACCCTATATATCTCCACCCTTTATCCCACCCCCATGCACTGCTCCACCAATCCTGTCCTGTTTGTGCCATTTCATCCTCCCGAATGATCCCGCAGAGAGTCTAGACTGCGTCTGCTCTTCGCGGGACCCTCCATTGTGTTAGGTTAGAAGTATGTATAAAGGGCCAACTGCTATGGTCTTGCAGTTTCTCTAATCAGCGAGTAGCATTCTGCAAAGTGGTGATACATGACTGCCTGCAAGTTGGTTTAAAAAATGTTATCAGTTCTGCCTCGTGTTAAGCAAGCAAGGGTAAAAACAGGAATAAAATCTGAAGAGAGTGCAGAGCTGATTCTTTCTCACTGCCACAAGGTGATCCAAGTACAAGTATGTACCTCTTTTCTTGCGTCGCTGAACTTCTCATTTCCCCAATGATTTAAGTGGAAAAAAAAGAGGGCCCTAAAAGTGGGATAGACATAGGACCTTAACTAGGCATCCTTTCTAAGAGGCATGGCCTACTTAATTGTGGGTGTGGCTTAAAAGTAAAATAAAATCTTGTGATTCACACACCATGCCACTTTATTAGCATTTGAGTGCCCCTCAAGGAGATCTGTTTTACTGTATCCATTCATGTCACACTACAACAAACATATATCTAAAACCATTCAGACCTATTGGCTTTGCCAACGGTAGTTAGCTGTAGCAGATAAATGAATAAAAGTGATTTTGTTGTGAATAATTAGAATAAGAATGTTTCAAATCTGGAGGTAGGCAAATGTGGGCTAAACCACACTAAGGTCAGTGAAAGAGGTAGTGGTCTTCGGAGTGGCTAAACATTTCCTTTCCCCTTGATCCCCATTTCTTCTGCAGTCTTGCGCTCTTTTTTTCTCTCTGCATCTTTCTTCAATCCTCGATCTGCACATCGCACACTTTCCCACAATTACCATTGGCACATATTTAAGTATCACTCTGTGCGCTCTGCTGAAACATCAAGGACTAGATGTGCATGTGGTCTTCACACCCTATGATCAACTGAAAGTTAAAGTGAGAAACTTGCACTGCCATCTGTTTTAACTTCGCAGTTCTCCATCTGGTGCCACCATCAACACATACCCACGACCTGAGCTCACCCAGACACTTAGAAACCACTGAGTTCACAATAAACACTATAAAAGAGTCATGTTGCATGGAAAGCACTTCATAAGCGCAACATATTTAAAAAGCAAATATTATTGGGAATACAAGATAAACTAAAATGTGAAATGTAAATATGGATTGTATGGCTGACATGAAATCCTAATGGGTTTTAACAGCCAATGTCGGGAAATAAATCAAAGGCCGTATTGCCAGTAAAGTTAAAGGCATGAATATAGAGCCCGATATAGACCCATTTCAAAGTCGGTTTTTAATTCCTGGCAGCTCTGAGACCTGACAGGACCCAGTCCACTTAAAGCCCTGCCTTTTTTTACACCTAGAAGTAACAAAGTTGACACTCCTGCAGGTGGGGGGGGAGATGATGAGACTGAACAGCTTCATTGTGTTCCCGTATGCCACTCAAGTGACAGCAGAGAAACCCATCTACCCATTGTCTAATGACACATCAGTGTTGGATGGAACATTTCACTGCAAGTATTGGATGATTATAGCTACACTGAGCTCCAACGGAATTAGAAAAATTCATACTTCAAGGAGTATAAAATTCCCCAAATTCACACACTCCTACTTACTACTCAGATATTGCTGTGAGCTGAGAAGACCAGAACCCAGCATGCCAAAACTGAGGCAACCAGTGCTCTGGGATGTGTAGTCAATAGTCAATGGGTTAATCAATAAGACCAATTCTCTAGGCTACTCTGCCCAGGGCAGCGCTGCTGAAGCCATGTATCCTACACAGCACTGGATAGCTGTTTTCACCCTCAGGTAGAAATCTGAAGACTTTACAGAAGCGGTATCCTTAACATGTCATCATTAGACCCTTCCATACCTACACAATGGCAAGGTCCCTAGAGATGAATTTGAGCGATGTGCAGTTCAATTGAAACACGGACTGAAAAGGAAGTGGTTGGAATTCTGGGGGATTTCTTTATGGTACAGTACCCTGACACGTCCATCATCGGTTTACCATTTAGGATTTGGCCAACGAACATTGGGTTATAATCCTATTCAAATGGAAGGATGAAAGAAGGGATGAATTTATGATTGGGATTAGGTTTAGAGTAGAGTTACCTAATCAGGCCATGGTTAGGCAGGAAAAACATGCGCACACAAAACGGCCAGTGAGTCACAAATGAATACATTTAATATTATTTGAACTGCTGATAGGGAAATCGCCAAAGATTAATGTGGAATCCCTTCTCGTATAGATAAAAATCTAATACTTCCTCATAGGATAATTTTTTAGGACAATCTTGGGAGCTCAAACACACCCAAGGAGCGCTTGACATCATATGCTGGTATCAGATCACATCACATGCATTGTCATTTTTTCAAGCGTCTAGTGGGTAGCCGTAAAGCTATTTTATTTGGCGAATCTCTGAGAAGGTTCAAAATACAATAACAGATGTTTTGGGATTTACTGTTAAACCCTACATGCGTAAATCATTCTTTTTAGTGTACACTTGTTTTAGCCATATGTCAAAGCCCATATGAATCAAATGGGTTTCATCAGAACAAAAAGGAAGGTATAATGATACCTAGCTAATATACACCCAAACTCCCTCTATGAGTAACTAGGGGATGTGTTGTTCACTGCACACGTGATCATGTGCTTGCCTAATTGAGCATAGATCCTTCCTTATTTTTCTGATGAAGGGAAAAAAGGAAAGAGTATGGGTGAGCCTACCAAATCAATGTTCTCCTAGGGCAAGATAAATCAGCCTACGATGAAGCATGCTACAATAGGTGGGTGAGGATTGTTTAGCTAAAAGGAAAGAGGTTCCTTCTTTTCGAATGACTCAAGTGATTTTCCTAGAGTCTAACAACAATTCATATAACCCTAAAATGTATTCATTTGTGACTCACTGGTCCCTTTTTGTGTACGAATTGTAATGTTAAGAAGGATGGACCAGCGGGTTTGCACCTCTCCTTGGTCATGTTAAGACATACTGATAACCTCACCATCCCTTTCATAACCTAATATAGTAGATTCTTAAAAGGGCTAGAAGCGAGATGTCTTAAGGTGATTTGTCATGGAAGGAGGCATATATCTTCCACAGGTGAGTGTGGAAAGTTCTTAAAACCTACATTTCTCTTCTATAGAAATAGTCATAAAACAGTGTTGGACATTGAGAAAATGATTCCGGTTTTGGAGTTCGTCCAATGTCACTTTTTAATTTATAAAGTGAATGATAAGAACTCTATTGGATCCAGGCTTTTTTGTTTGTTTTACAAACAAACAACCAGAATCACTCAGTAAAATGAGGCCCAAAAGTAAAACACTAATGTCTGTAATGACTAGGACATCCCTGGTCACATAGAAACTCCTCATGAGGTTAGAAAGCACCCTTCATTGCTATGCATGTCTTTATCAACTTCAATAGCCATGATGGAAGGAGAAGAAATTATTTTAAAAATCAACAGCTGACCTTCTCCATTCATCTTCAACCTCATCGAAGCAAGGGGAGAAATGCTGGGAGCATATGTGGATGACTTATCAATGCAAAAAGACTCCAAAGATATAACATGACAAATGTATGAAATATATGTGACACCCATTTAAATTAAGTCATTTCTCTTTACTAAACTTGTCTTTAAGTGATCTAGATGTCTCAGGTTCCAAAGACCCTCAGCAGAAAGAGATCCTGAATGCCCATGTGTCTGTCCACAACACCTCTGACATCAGAACTGTGTTCAAGTTTATTACCAGCTTGAAGATGCCAAGGAGAGACGCGTCTCTGATAACAGAGGTAAATTTGCTTCAACTCTGATTAAACGAGACTCGTGTCCCCCCAGCCAAGAGACTTTAGAAAAGAATGTCAAGAACTGAACCTGTAAGTGTGAGCTGCTCTGCTGTTGTGGCCGGGTGCTGCTAAGCAAGAGTAGGAATGGTGCAAGCTTATGAAATGCAAAAATAAAGAACGAAACTTAAACACTCAAAATATAAGCTCGGCATATTGCATAATATATATAAAGACAGAAAAGTGAACTTTGGGAATTATGGGAAACTCCCAATTTTTGCATTGGTAAAATAGGATTTCAGCTGTTGGTGTGTTAAAAATGCAATCAAATTCATACACTGATAGATATTACCAACTCCTGACACGCGTTTCGATCTCTTTATGGTTCATCAGAGGAGTACAGCTCCCTCCAAACACAAGCACGGCATCATTACAAAACCACTCAGGAAAGCATGTAAACAATAGCAACAGAGAGTGCACAAACGTCTGTAAAAGTTTGCCAAGGATCTAAATTAACGGGAAAGTAATGTCAAAAAGGCAGGAGTTATGGACAGTGGTAATTTTAGAAAGCATAGCCAGCGACCAGTAATGAAAAAGAGTCTGACAGAAAGCCAAAAAATGGACATTAATATGTTGTGTTATATGTACAACCATTGCTAAGTTCAAGCACTGCAAAAGGTTTTAAAGCTTTTAACTGACAAAAACGCTGGCAAAATGCAGTAAAGTAGCATGAAAAGACAACTGAAATAAACATACTTAAAGATGGAGAGCTGCACTGCTTCTTAATGAGGGCACTTTTTAACTTTCGGAGGTGCTCATGCTAGCAGCAATTAAAGAAGTCTGCAAAAGCAAATGTTTGATATAAAACAGTGATGGATGTCCTTGAAGTTAGGGCAAAATGCAAAGAAACCACTCATAATCAAACTAAGAAACTTTAGAAATCAAACTGGGCTACAGAGCCTGAACTTTAATAGAGGTATACCCCTGAATCTCAATTTACTTTACCAACCCCACAATGAAGGACCAAGGCCTAGATTTATACTTTTTTAGCGCTGCATTTGCGTCATTTGTGATGCAAAAGCAGCACAAATGTACAAAATAAAATATTGTGGCCCATATTTATACTTATTTAGCACCGCATTTGCGTCATTTTTTGACGCAAAAGCGGCACAAACTTAGGCCCATATTTATACTTTTGGACGCAAACCTGCGCCAGCGTAGGTTTGCGTCAAAAAGTTTAACGCTGGCTACCACCATTCCAACACACCAGCCGGGCGTCATATTTAAGGAATGATGGTAGCCGGCGCTGCGGCCTTGTTAGCGTCAAAATAAATTACTCCAACCGGGCAGCGGAGGCTTAGGGAAGACTGGAGGTTGTGCATCAAAGAATGGTGCAAGTCAGGTTAAAGTCAAAAGAAATGACTCTAACCTGACTATTGTCATTTTCTGACGCACACCCCCCATGGAAATTACTCCTGTCTTTGCAAAGACAGGAGTCATGCCCCTCTGCCCAGTGGCCATGCCCAGGGGACTTCTGTCCCCTGGACATGGCCATTGGGCACAGTGGCACATAGGGGGGCCCAAGTTAGGCCCCCCTATGCCACCTAAAAAAAACGAAGAAATTACTCACCTCTACTTACCGTAGATGGGTCCCCCCATCCATGGGTGTCCTCCAGGGGTGGGCGAAGGTGGCAGGGGGTGTCCCTGGGGGCAGGGAAGGGCACCTGTGGACTGCTTTCATTGTCGGGCGCCATTTTTTAAGGCCCGCCTCCTCCTGTGTGTCAAAATGACGAAGGAGGATAAATAAGGCGCACATACCTTAGAGTAATTTTTTGCACGGGAGCGTCTACCTTGCATGTCATTAGCGCAAGGTAGGTTTTCACGTCCAAAAAATTACTCAAACTCCATAACTTTGGCGCTGGACAGGTCTAGCACCAAAGTATAAATATGGAGTTAAAGTTGCGCTGAATTTGCATTAAAAAAATTATGCTAATCCGGCGCAAACAGAGTATAAATATGGGCCTTTGTATTTTGTAAGTTTGCGCCGCATTTGCGTAAAAAAATTACGCAAATGCTGCGCTACAAAAGTATAAATCTGGGCCCAAGTGCTTAATTAAAAACGAATGAAACTACCACTGAGGCAGAAGTGAACACAGACAAGCCATGCCTTCGACAGCAGCAGAAAGGGGTTACTGAATATACTAGCTTCATATATGTCTGTGCAGACGCTAAACAACATTTGACTGAGCAAACCAAAAAGGGACTTAGCAAGGGAGGGGGCCTTAACAAGGAACCAAGCTGACAGAACAAGTGCTGCAGGGCACAGCAAGAAGCCCTCTGCATTCCTAATCTAATAATGATGTGAAATGCCTACATGGGGGAAGGCAAGAACTTTCATGAAGAGATCGTAAAAAAAAATACAGTTCCTCAGCCAACAAGATCTCAAAACTCATAGCAGTACAACCCTTAAAGAGGCAACGTGCTGACCACTTTACACCTCTTTTTTAAGAGTAATAACTGTAATTGCCACATATAGCCAGCTGACGCCATCTCTTACTGAATGTTTCTGCAACTGATTCAGGAATGTGCTCCTTTGAACTCCTTGACAGCAGTTAAGTACTAAATAGCAGTATAGTGTTTGAAGAAAATTTAATATGAACGTTTTCAGATTTAAACTACCAACAAATAGCAGGTTATTATCATAACTCAAGGTTCAGATTTTATTGGCCTAAGAAGAATGAGAGCCTAGGGCCCATGTTTATACTTTTTGACGCAAATCAGCGCTTAGGCAGATTTGCGTCAAAAAGTTTACCGCCAGCTACAGCCATTCCAACGCGCCAGCTGTGCGCCTTATTTATGGAATGACGTTAGCCGGCGCTGCGGCCTGGTTAGTATCCAAAAAATTATGGTAACCGGGCAGCAGAGGCGAAGGGAAGACTGGGGGTTGTGCGCCAAAGAATGGTGCAAGTCAGGTTAGAGTAAAAAATATTGGCTCTAACCTGACTTGCGCCATTTTGTGGCGCACAACCCCCATGGAAATGACTCATGTCTTAACAAAGACAGGAGTCATGCCCCCCTACCCAATGGCCATGCCCAGGGGACTTATGTCCCCTGGGCATGGCCATTGGGCAAGTGGCATGTAAGGGGGCCCAAGTCAGGCCCCCCATGCCACTTAAAAAAAAATAATAATAATACTTACCTGCACTTACCTGCAATCACAATGGATGGGTCTCCCCATCCATGGGTGTCCTCCAGGGGTGGGTGAGGGTGTCAGGGGGTGTCCCTGGGTGCAGGGAAGGGCACCTGTGGACTGCTTCCATGGTTTCCCACCATGGAAATGAGCCCACAGGTCCCTTAACGCCTGCCCTGACCCAGGCGTTAAAAAACAGTGCAAATCCGGCTGGGCGCCATGTTTTAAGGCCCGCCTCCTCCTGTACGTCATTTTGATGCTGGAGGATAAATAAGGCGCACATGCCTTAGAGTCATTTTTTGCACGGGAATGCCTACCTAGCATGTAATTAGCGAAAAGGTAGGTTTTCAAGTACAAAAAATGACTCACACTCCATAACTTTGGCGCTAGACGGGTCTAGCGCCAGAGTATAAATATGGAGTTAAGTTTGCGCCGAATTTGTGTGAAAGAAATTCTGCAATTCCGATGCAAACAGAGTATAAATAAGGGCCTAAGTGATCCTGCCAGCAGGTAGACCAGCGTTTGTAGGTGGTGCTCAGATCTCAGCAGCGGCACCTATCCTCGTTGAACTGTAGCGTTGGCTTTAACTCTTCAGGTAAACTTTATTTCTAAGTCAGCATATTTTGCAGTTCCAACTAACTTAATAATAAAGGATTGTTTTTTGATACAACACTACTATTGCATTATTAATAACAGGTGTTACTTTTTACCTACTACAAAGGTGCACTCAATATCGGAAGGATAATATTGAAGGTCACTGAGGATGTTACAAACAAGCACTCTACCATGTCAGCTATTTTATCATCTTATTATATTGACAATTCTGAATTCACAAAGGTTATGTTTCTGGAACGGTTGTTTTTAAGCATGTAAACTCCACATTATATTGTCTTATCTCATTTTAAGGGAAAGGGGCCAGTCACTACCCCCTAAAGCTTGAGATGTGCCACCGTAAGAAGCATATACCTCAGCATGAGATATCAGAAAAAAACCTTCTCCAGTAACTTTCTAATTAAAAGTCAGAATATGAGTGTCCCCAGAGGTTTGTACCTATAAACACAGAAGGGTGCAAAGGATGGAACGAGGTCTACCCAACAGTGTAAGGAAAACGGATGTCAAATAGATGTTTGTGACCATCAGGAGGAACGCCGATAGAGTTATATATCGGATTAGGCATCTTAATATGTAAAATTGGTAGGGCACCTTAATATGCACAAAACAAGCAACTGCTCATGAGAATGTGTACTTTCCTTTATGATGTGCCTACTATAGCATCAGTGCCCAGAGTGCTACCTGCTCCTGCACACATATGCGATCAAAGTATTCTGTTGAGTGAGTTCCATCACAGCCATTTGTAGGTGGTCTAGAGAACCTGAGGGCTGATCAGGAAAACCTGTGCCCCAGTTGGGACGTTTTATGTGTGTAACTATGCAAGATTTTGCAGCAAAACCTGGAGTAAAGGTGTTTTACATTTATCTGACTGTTAGTCATTCTTGCGTCTTCAGATACAATTCCGACCGATCAATTTCCACCTCCTACAGCCAGTAGGACGGCTCACTCGTTGAGCACTTCTGGCAGATATCTTTACTCATTTCGGGGTAAAAGGTCTAAATCCTTAGAACTGGGGACTTTCGTTTTAAGAAAAGCAGGAGGGTCAGGAAGAGGCCTGTTTTGTCTATCCTTAACTCTGGAGAAATCGTACGCTGCCTCAGACATATGCCTGACTGCCAAGCTGCACCAAGCATTGTCGGTGCCAGTCTGTACCCAGAAAAACCTGGCTCCGCACTAGTGTAAAGAATGAAGCATTGCCAAGTGGAGACCAGAAAAAAGGAATGAACACCTTTGAACCGGTGTCCTTGCCAGATGTCTGCCAGTGTAGGCGCACATGAAAAGCATATTGCTGTAAAAGGCCTTAGAAATGTGTTTTCAAATGACCTTCGCCTAACAAAAGAGGACTATTTATCCCTTAGGTAAATATGCTTATTTTCCAGTAAACACTGATCTGGGACTTCAGGACGTCATGGAGTTTTGAAAAGGGTTTGTTTAAGACTACTAATAGGTGACAACTTATTTTCCCTCTACTAGGTGTAGGGAGTACATCTCTGCTACCAAGTCCCCCAGAAAGATTGGCGCTGGATTCTTTTGAGAGACTAAATCAAAGTTTATTTAGACTTCAGTCCATTTAACCGAATTTCATACAAACATGCTAACAGTATTCTTACACTCAATATGTCTGTGATTTAATATTAAAATGTCTGAATAGTAATATCATTAACAAAGATAACTTTTGAAAGCCTGTATATTAAAATTATTAACACATGCACTTACAATTGCAACCATAATAAACGAATAAGCACAGGGATTCTATTTACCTACCCTCAATTCGGGATAGACTATTCAGCATGTTCCCTCCAAAATCCCTTAAGCTTAGGGCAGTTCCATAAAATATGCATGATTGTGTGAAGTTCTCTGCAAAATCTCAGTCAGAACTGGGGGCACCATGTATTATTTATAGTATGCAGACATGAGGGAGTGTATTGTATGTGATTCTCGCCTTATACACAATGTACAAAGTTATCACCCTTGTGTAAATGGGGTCCCAATGGTTATGATCTAGTGCGATATTAAGGTCTTTCTCCCACTGACTCCTGAAAGCAAAGCTTAATTGCGGGGGCAAGCATTGAAAATGGCATTGATTCTAGAAACAAGGGGGCTTATTTACAAGCCCCTTGCGTCGCTGGTGCGTCACATTTCCCATGAAAAAAGTGCCGCACAGGCGGCACAATAGGCTTGTAAGTAAGCCCCAAGGTGCTGTGTGGTTGCGAAGGTTTGAGGAAACCTTTCAAAAGTTTGGAGTGACTGTGTGTCTTCCTCCTTTGTGTGAGGTTGCACAATCCCCTGACTGAGTTGTAGGAAATGGAATCTGTCTCCTGGATTTGGTAAGTAGTTTTGATATTGTTAAAGGATTTAGGGCCAGATGTAGAAAGAAATGGGATTGAGACTCGCAAATTGCGAGTCGGAGCGACTCGCAATTTGCGAGTCGCAATCCCATATGCAGGATGGTGTCCCTGACACCATCTGCGAATCGCAGGGGGAGGGGGGTCGCAAAGACCCACCTCATTAATATTAATGAGGTGGTTCGCAATTTGCGACCCCCTTTCGATTCCCAGCACTTACAGGGATGGTGGCCTGCTGGAGGCAGAAGACCACCATGTCTGTGACTGCTTTGTCAATAAAGCAGTTTTTTTTTTGGTATTGCAGCCCGTTTTCCTTAAAGGAAAACGAGTTGCAATACACTTGTGAAAATGAAACCATTTGGTTTCATGTTTTCAGAGCAGGCAGTGGTCCATCGGACCACTGCCTGCTCCGAAAAAATATTTTTAGAGCCATTCACAAAGGGGAAGGTGTCCCATGGGGACCCGTTCCCTTTTGCGAATGGGTTAGCACCCACTTCACATGGGTGCTAACTGCGAATTGCTTTGCGACTGCGTTCGGGGTCACAAAACAATTCTGCATCGTGGTGCGAATCGCAAATAGGAAGGGAAAACCTCTTCCTATTAGCGAGTCGCATTCCCATTTTGCGAGTCGGTACCGATTCGCAAAATGGGAATGTGAATCGTGATGCACATTTTGCATGGTGCAAACTGCGAATTTAGCAGTTTGCGCCATGCAAAACATTTACTACATCTGGCCCATTATTTCCTCATTCTGGTAGAAGTCCAAAGACCCAAGGAAAAACCCATGTTTCCCATGTAAGGGATCATTGGGGAAGGCTATGCAGTAAGGCTTTGGTATGAAACCAAGGCCCTGATTTATACTTTTTGGGGCAAAACTTCACTAACACAGTTTTGCACCAAAAAGTTTAGCACCGGCTTGCACCACTTCTGTGCACCAGCCGGGCACCATATTTGTGGAATGGTGCAAGCCGGTGCAAAGGGTAAGCTAGTGTAAAAATAAATGACGTTAGTCGGGTGGGGCTGGCGGTATGGAGGAAGGGGGTTTTGTACCAAAAAATGATGTTAGGCAAGTTAGGGTAAAAAAAAAAGTCTCTAACCTGCCTAGAGTCATTTTCTGACACAAAACCATCCATACCACATGACTCCTGTCTTACAAAAGACCGGAGTCATGCCAATTACCGTAATGGGCGGCACAAGGTACCAGGGTACCCTGGGCATGGCCATTACACCATGTGCCATGTATGGGGCCCATTTCAGGGCCCCCTATGGCACTTTAAAAAATAAAATAAAATACTTACCTGTACTTACCTGGGATGGGGTCCCCCATCCTCCACTGTCCCTCTGGTGTGGGTGCGGGTGTCCCTGGCGCCTGCAGAGGGCACCTGTGGGCTTATTCCATGGTGTCCTCACCAAGGCGTTAAAAAATGGGGAAAAGCAAGCTTTGCACCATTTTTTGACCCCCTGCACCCTCCTGTGCACCATTTTTGCACCGGAGTATAAATATGGCGTTAAGACCATAGAGTAATTTCTTGCACGGGAACGCCTACTTTGCATCTCATTAAGGCAAGGTAGGTTTCCACATCGAAAAAATGACTTTAACTCCATAAATTTGGCACTAAATGGGTCTAGCGGCAAAGTGTAAATATGGAGTTAGTTTTGCACCGAATTAGAGTATAAAAATATGACACTAATTCGGTCCAAACAGAGTATAAATATGCCCCCAAGTGGTCCAGGGTTTCTTATGAGAGGCATGTATAAGTCCTGACATCTATGCTTCCTCTAGATCCATAGGACCTCCCCCACTGGCGAGCTGTTAAGTCTTGATCTATGAAGCACAATAATGGCATGGATCCGACAGACCCAATCCCCCTGTCTGGAGTGTTTTGGGCATGCTCATCTATGTAGTTGTGGCTTTTTTCAATCCAATACAAACGCATTGCAGACCTTTTGTAGATGTGAAATCTTGTCTTTTAGAAAGGAGGGATATAGGGTGTGGATATAAAATATCTTAGGGAGAATCAACATTTTAAGATTGGGTATTTGCACTGTGAGATTAGAATGTCTTTAGTTGTCTTCAGCAAAGATTTAACATTATTCCTGGCACATTTGTATAAATTGAGATTTTGAAAGATCCCCAGAAAATGTAGTTCTTTCTGAGTCCGATGAAAAGGGGTCTCCAATTGTAAAGATGCAGCAAACCTATGCCCCTGTGTTATTATCAGTCCTTCAGATTTATGGAGGCTAATTTCAAGGCCTGCTATCATGTGATATTCCTCCAGTAAGGGAATCAAAACACGCAGGAAGTGCCTAGATGGGGTGAGTGACAGCATCATGTTGTCTGCAAAAACTCACACTTTGAAAGTAACTTGAACAAGTTTGGGGTCCTGAGTTTGCCGATGCTCCATTATCTTTTGCAGGAGGGGTTCTAGATAAATCACAAAAATGTAAAGTGGGGTGTTGGCAGTTCTGCTTTCTCACTTTCTTGATCTCCACTCTAGGAGAGGTTCCACCGTTCACCCAGATTCTTGCCAATGGTGAGCCGTAGAGTGTATTGACCCAACCCCTCAATCTAACCCTGATCCAGAATCATGTTAGGGTAGCCTTCAACCTGCCCCAGATGAACCCTATTTAATATTTTCTCTGCATCTAAAGACAGTAAAGCCACCTCTTCATGGCATATACTCAATAGGACTAATTGTTGGAGAGCCTTTTTTGGTGTTGTTGCTCGTAGATCTGTTGGAATGAATTAGGGCCGATCTGCATGTATGAAAAGCGGCAACACTGCCTTGAGTCTGTTTGCTAGGACCATGGCAAAGAGCTTCACATCCACATTCAAAAGGAAGATCAGGTGGTATGAACAGCATGTGATTGGTGTAGGAGGCTGGCCTGGCTTGTAGTGGGTACCAGAGGTACTTACACCTTGTGCCAGGTCCAGTTATCCCTTATTAGTGTAGAAGAGGTGTTTCTAGCAGCTTAGACTGATAGAAGGTAGCTATGGCAAAGTGGCTTATGCTGAACTAGGAGACATGTAAAGCTCCTACTATACCACTTGTATCATATGCACAATATCATAAGAAAACACAATACTCAGAGGGCCAGATGTAGAAAGCTTTTTGCATGGTGCAAACTGCGAAAATCGCAGTTTGCGCCATGCAAAAAGCCTTTTGCGATGCTCATTCACAAATTGCGACTTGGTACCGACTCGCAATTTGTGAATGCGACTCGCAAATAGGAAGGGGTGTTCCCTTCCTATTTGCGACTCGGATCGCAATTCAGAGTTGCTTTGTGACCGCGAATGCGGTCGCAAACCAACTCGCAGTTACCACCAGGACCCCTTCCCCTTTGTGAATGTCGACAAAAAGATTTTTTCAGAGCAGGCAGTGGTACTTTGGACCACTGCCTACTCTGAAATAAATGAAACCAAATGGTTTCCGTATTTTTTTCGTTTTGCAATTCGTTTTCCTTTAAGGAAAACGGGCTGCAAAATGAAAAAAAAAACTGCTTTATTTACAAAGCAGTCACAGACATGGAGGTCTGCTGACTACAGCAGGCCACCATCCCTGTGAGTGCAGGGACTCGCTATGGGGTCGCAAAATGCGACCCACCTCATAAATATTGATGAGGTGGGTCTTTGCGACCCCATAGCGAGTCGCAGAAGGTGTCTGAGACACCATTCTGCATCCGTTTTTGCGACTTGCAAATTGCGAGCCGCTCAGACTCGCAATTTGCAAGTCGCAAAAACAGATTTTGCTGCATCTGGCCCAGAGTTACTAAAAATAAAGGTACTTTATTTTTATGACAATGTGCCAAAAGTATCTCAGTGAGTATCCTCAGTATGAGGATAAGTTATATACACAAGATATATGTACACAAACCAAAATTAGGTAAGTAATAGCGAGAAAAGTAATGCAAACAGTGTATAATTACAACAGGTTGCAATAGGAGCACATAGGTATAGGGGCAACACAAACCATATACTCCAAAAGTGGAATTCGAACCACGAATGGACCCCAAACCTATGTGAGCTTGGAGAGGGTCACTGGGACTGTAAGAAAACAGTGAGGGTTAGAAAAATAGCCCACCCCAAGACCCTGAAAAGTAGGTGTAAAGTGCACCTACTACCCCCAGAGAGCACAGAAGTCGTGATAGGGGGACTCTGCAGGAAGAACAAACACCAGCAATGCAACAACAGTGGATTTTCAGACCTGAGTACCTGTAAGACAAGGGGACCAAGTCCAATAGTCGCGACAGTGTCGAGAGTGGGCAAGAGCCCAGGAAATGCCAGCTGAGGGTGCAAGGAAGCTGCCACCTGTTGGAAGAAGCCTGGAGTTCTGCAAGAAAGAAGAGGACTAGGGACTTCTCCTTTGGAAGATGGATGACCCACGTTGCGTTGAAGCTTGCAGAGGTGTTCCCACGCAGAAAGACCGCAAACAAGCTTTGCTAGCTGCAAGAGTTGCAGTAAAGGTTTTTGGGTGCTGCTGTGGCCCAGGAGGGACCAAGATGTCGCCACTTGGAGGAGGAGACAGAGGGGGTGCCCAGCAACTCAGGGAGCCCTCACAGAAGCAGGCAGCACCCACAGAAGTACCCCAACAGGCACTTAGAAGAAAAGTAAACCAGAGTCCATGCAAAGTCACAAAAGGGAGTCCCACGACGCCAGAGGACAACTCAGAATGTTGTGCACTGCAGGGTGGTGTGCCGGGGACCCAGGCTTGGCTGTGCATGAAGGAAATCCTGGAAGAGTGCACAGGAGCCGCAGCAGCTGCAAATCATGTGGTACACAGCTTTGCAGTCTAGCTTGGGGAGGCAAGGACTTACCTCCACCAAACTTGGACTGAAGAGTCACTGGACTGTGGGAGTCACTTGGACAGAGTTGCTGTGTTCCAGGGACCACGCTCGTCAG
Source organism: Pleurodeles waltl (assembly GCF_031143425.1). NCBI lineage: Eukaryota > Metazoa > Chordata > Amphibia > Caudata > Salamandridae > Pleurodeles > Pleurodeles waltl. The sequence goes on along the minus strand of NC_090440.1, from coordinate 1,150,024,421 downwards.
GATGAGAGGGGACCCAGAGCACCAGTGTTGCAGTCTTTTGGTGCCTGCGTTAGCAGGGGGAAGATTCCGTCGACCCACGGAAGATTTCCACAGAGCTTCTGGTGCAGGGTGAAGGCAGGCTACCCCAAGAGCATGCACCACCAGGAAACAGTCGCGAAAGCCGGCAGGATTAGGCGCTACAATGTTGCTGGTAGTCGTCTTGCTACTTTGTTGCGGTTTTGCAGGCGTCCTGAGCAGTCATCGGTCAATCTTTTGGTAGAAGGTGAAGAGGGAGATGCAGAGGAACTCTGGTGAGCTCTTGCATTCGTATCTGAAGAATTCCCCAAAGCAGAGACCCTAAATAGCCAGAAAAGGAGGTTTGGCTACCAAGTTAGGAGGATTGGCTACCATGAGAGGTAAGAGCCTGTCAGAAGGAGCCTCTGACGTCACCTGCTCGCACTGGCCACTCAGAGCAGTCCAGTTTGCACTCTCTGTTTGCAAGATGGCAGAGGTCTGGGACACACTGGAGGAGCTCTGGGCACCTCCCCTGGGAGGTACTGGTCAGGGGAGTGGTCACTCCCCTTTCCTTTGTCCAGTTTCGCGCCAGAGCAGGGCTGGGGGATCCCTGCACCGGTGTAGACTGGCTTATGCAGAGATAGGCTCCATCTGTGCCATCAAAGCATTTCCAGAGGCTGGGAGAGGCTACTCCTCCCCAGCCCTTCACACCTATTTCCAAAGGGAGAGGGTGTAACACCCTCTCTCAGAGGAAATCCTTTGTTCTGCCTTCCTGGGCCAGGGCTGCCTGGACCCCAGGAGGGCAGAAACCTGTCTGAGGGGTTGGCAGCAGCAGCAGCTGCAGTGGAGACCCCGGAAAGGCAGTTTGGCAGTACCCCGGTTCTGTGCTAGAGACCCGGGGGATCATGCAATTGTCCCCCCAATACCAGAATGGTATTGGGGTGACAATTCCATGATCTTAGACATGTTCCATGGCCATGTTCGGAGTTACCATTGTGACGCTATACATATAGTGACCTATATACAGTGCACACGTGTAATGGTGTCCCTGTACTCACAAAGTCCGGGGAATTTGCCCTGAACGATGTGGGGGCACCTTGGCTAGTGCCAGGGTGACCACACACTAAGTAACTTTGCACCCAACCTTCACCAGGTGAAGGTTAGACATATAGGTGACTTATAAGTTACTTATGTGCAGTGGTAAATGGCTGTGAAATAACGTGGACGTTATTTCCCGCAGGCTGCACTGGCAGGCCTGTGTAAGAATTGTCAGAGCTCCCTATGGGTGGCAAAAGAAATGCTGCAGCCCATAGGGATCTCCTGGAACCCCAATACCCGGGGTACCTCAGTACCATATACAAGGGAATTATATGGGTGTACCAGTATGCCAATGTGAATTGGTAAATTTAGTCACTAGCCTGTTAGTGACAAATTTGGAAAGCAGAGAGAGCATAACCACTGAGGTTCTGGTTAGCAGAGCCTCAGTGAGACAGTTAGGCACCACACAGGGAACACATATAGGCCACAAACTTATGAGCACTGGGGTCCTGGCTAGCAGGAGCCCAGTGACACATAACAAACACACTTACAACATAGGGTTTTCACTATGAGCACTGGGCCCTGGCTAGCAGGATTCCAGTGAGACATTGAAAAAACCCTGACATATACTCACAAACAGGCCAAAAGTGGGGGTAACAAGGCTAGAAAGAGGCTACTTTCCTACACAACCCCCCCCCCCAAATGAAGGACAATAAGGCTAACCTTGGCCAGTTGAGTCTTTATTATCTAAGTGGTGATAAGTGGAGAGTAGCTCTGCAATAGACTGGTTACTCCCTTTATCACCCACTGTATGGTTACTTCCCTGTGGGGGTGTAAACCACCCTGTTTATAGTTTTTTAGCTAGCCAACAATGTGAAGATATATTCTCAGAGTTCCTATCAGTAAGTTTTAGTTTAGAGCAGTGGGATTTGTCCACTGAACCTATATCAAGTGGTGAGAATGCCAGACAGGGATGCTGTCTCAATAAAGCCATACTTTGTCCATATGGCTGTAAGAGAGAACAGGGGTGCTGTTTCTCTTGAGTTGGAGCAGTGCAGGGATGCTGTCCTATGAGCTCCACACTAGGGCAGGGCTGCTGTCCTAAGTGTTGTGAGGCAGTGCTGGGTTTCTGCACTAAGGTTTCTCTGGGAGGGTTGGAGGGAAGCTCCATGTTAACTAAAATGGTGCCCTTTTCCTCACCAATATTAGTTATCCCACAGAGAGGTACGTTTACCTCAGGGAGTTCAGCTGTGCCAGCTGATGGTTTCCTTGGTATGGGTGACACCCCAGAAGAGGTTTCTCCTACCACAGGAATGGTATCCTGGATGGCAGGGTGGGTAGGGGATACTGTGATGCCCTTTTTACCTGTTGTTTGAGAAAGATCCTGAGTTTTTAGGCTTGTTCCTCTCCTTTGCTTTTTCATTTCAGCTGAAATGAGAGGAAGCAATTCCTCAGGGATACCCAGCATGGCTGCATGGGTATGAAACTCTACCTGAGCCAAACCTGAGGTCTCTAGGTCATTACCTAAGAGACAGTCTACAGGTAAGCTAGGTGACACTACCACCTGCTTAGGGCCAGTAACTACACCCCAACTAAGCTGAACTATAGCTAAGGGAAGAAACTTAGTGGAGTTATGGACATCAATAATCTTGTACTGTTGTCCAATGATGTGTTGTTCAGGAGACACTAGGGCCCATATTTATACTTTTTTAGCGCCGCATTTGCATCATTTTTTGATGCAAAAACGGCGCATACTTGCAAAATACAATTGTATTTTGTGAGTTTGCGCCGTTTTTGTGTAAAAAAACGGCGCAAATGCGGCGCTAAAAAAGTATAAATATGGGCCTAGGTTTTCACTCACCAAAGTGATACTGGCACCTGTGTCCCTGTAGGCCTGGGCCTCAACACCATTTATTGAAACTGTCTGCCTGTACTTATCCATTGTAAGGGGACAAGCAGGCAGTGTGGCAAGGCCAATGCCACTAGGTGTGACAGAAACTGTATTGGGACTGACTACCCCAGTTTCTATGATGGACCCATAAGTGAACCCAACTACACCCTTACTTTGACTGTTGCCAGCAGTCCCACCACTATTACCACTACTGCTATAGGCACTAGAGTTTGATGTATTAGTGGTGGTTGTCTCAGGGGATTTACCTGGACAGGACTTATCCCCTTGCAAATGGCCTTTATTTTTACACATATAGTACCAAGGATTTTTAATGTGTATATGTTGTGAAGAAGAGGAAGAATTTGATTTATCCCCACCCCCTGAAGAGTGTTTAGGATTTAAAGAAGGATCTTTGGTTTTACCCTTATCCCCATGCTTATCCTGAGATTTCTCACCATCTTTCTTCTTGCCATCCTTGTCACCTCCTGTATGAACTTTTCTGTTCACTCTTGTTCTGACCCATTTGTCTGCCTTCTTTCCCAATACTTGGGGAGAGGTCAGATCTGAGTCTATCAAGTACTGGTGTAACAAATCAGACACACAATTATTAAGAATATGCTCTCTCAGAATAAGATTGTACAGGCTTTCATAGTCAGATACCTTACTGCCATGCAACCACCCTTCCAAGGCCTTCACTGAACAGTCTACAAAGTCTGTTGAGTCTTCAGAGGATTCTTTTCTGGTGTCTCTGATCTTAATCCTGGATTGTTCAGTGGTTAAGCCAAATCCAACCAAGAGTGCATCCTTCAAAACTGTAAAAGCGTTAGCTTCACTTTCTCTTACAGTAAGGATCCTATCCCTACCCTTTCCAGTGAAAGATAGCCACAATATAGCAGTCCACTGCCTTTGAGGGACCCCCTGTATCATACAGGCCCTCTCAAGTGCAGCAAACCACTTGTTGATGTCACCCCCCTCCTTGTAAGGGGGAACTATCTTGTGCAGATTCCTGGAATCATGCTCTCTAACAGGATTACTATCAGGAATACTGCCGCTGCCACCATGGGGTCCTAACCCCAATCTCTGTCTCTCCTTCTCAATGTCAATTCCATGATCTTAGACATGTTACATAGCCATGTTCGGAGTTACCATTGTGACGCTATACATAGGTAGTGACCTATGTATAGTGCACGCGTGTAATGGTGTCCACGCACTCACAAAGTCTGGGGAATTTGCCCTGAACGATGTGGGGGCACCTTGGCTAGTGCCAGGGTGCCCACACACTAAGTAACTTTGCATCCAACCTTCACCAGGTGAAGGTTAGACATATAGGTGACTTATAAGTTACTTATGTGCAGTGGTAAATGGCTGTGAAATAACGTGGACGTTATTTCACGCAGGCTGCACTGGCAGGCCTGTGTAAGAATTGTCAGAGCTCCCTATGGGTGGCAAAAGAAATGCTGCAGCCCATAGGGATCTCCTGGAACCCCAATACCCGGGGTACCTCAGTACCATATACAAGGGAATTATATGGGTGTACCAGTATGCCAATGTGAATTGGTAAATTTAGTCACTAGCCTGTTAGTGACAAATTTGGAAAGCAGAGAGAGCATAACCACTGAGGTTCTGGTTAGCAGAGCCTCAGTGAGACAGTTAGGCACCACACAGGGAACCCATATAGGCCACAAACTTATGAGCACTGGGGTCCTGGCTAGCAGGATCCCAGTGACACATAACAAACACACTTACAACATAGGGTTTTCACAATGAGCACTGGGCCCTGGATAGCAGGATTCCAGTGAGACATTGAAAACACCCTGACATATACTCACAAACAGGCAAAAAGTGGGGGTAACAAGGCTAGAAAGAGGCTACTTTCCTATAATGGGGTTCTTGTTTAGTTTCACAATTAGGGTGATTGTAGCTTCAACCATAGTTTTGATCAGTTCGTGTTCCTAGTTAAGGCAGTTGAAGACCTCTGCAAGAAGTGGGGCAAGGAGGGAAGCAAATTGTTTATAGAATGCTGGCATATAGCCAGAAGGGCCCAAAGCTTATCCCACTTCAGGTTTTTGATTACGGAAGGGATCTTCATCACTGAGAAGACCTCATTCAGATGCTCGGCCTCTGATGGGGGCTGAGGAGGAAGGGAGATTGTTTGCTAATGTATACTTATTTCTGTCGAGGAGGTTGCATAAAGAGTTGCATAATAGGAGTGGAAAGCATGCAGTTTACCTTCATCAGTAGATTGGGTTTCTCCTTCACCATTTTTGTTCTCCCCAATGTATTTGTGCACTCATTCCACATGAAGCTTATTTGCCAGTAGGGTGCCCACTTTGTTGCTCCCTTCATAAAACTGTGTACTAACCCTTCCGGGAAAGGAGTTGACTTTATCAAATTCCAGTACGTGCAATTGGCCCTGGTAGACCACATTTGCCTCCATGTTTTACTAGGATTTATTTTATGCTGCTGCTCCAGGACATCAGCTCTACCCTAAGGTGAGTTAAAGTGGCATCCTTTATGTGGCAGAGGTGGCTAGCCTCCTAGATGAGCACCCACATACGACTGCTTTTAAAACATCAAACACCACCCCCAGATCAAGTTCAATTGTAACATTAAATGAGAGGTACTCCTGTATAATTTCACAGATTTCATGCAGAACAATAAGATCATTCAAGAAGGAATCATTTGCATACCAGAGGCCTCTAACTCTCCCATTAATTCATATAGGCATTCTAGTATAAGGAGTATCAGGCCATTGCCTAGCACAGTTTGGGGTCCCTGATCAACTTCCCACATCTTCAGAACTAGTCTCTGGTCAACTAATATGTGAACAACAATTGCATACGTCGGATGTGCCCTGGAGTAGTGGGAGTAGTTGGTTTTCATGAGATGTCTGTAACACCATTAGTCAATAAGGCACTGTTAGAAATGGGGTCTTTGGTTGACAGTCAGGTTACCCCCTGTCCAAACAAGGACCCTCACTCTAGTCACGGTAAGTTACACACAATCCAAATTATCCTGTGCCCACCCACGGTTAGCTTGGCACTGAGCAGTCAGGCTTAACTTAGAAGGCAATGTGTAAAGTACTTGTGCAATAAATCATACAATAACACAGTATAGCACCACAAAAATTCACCACACAGTGTTTAGGAAAATATAAAATATTTATCTGATAAGATGAGGGTCAAATCGATTAAAATGCAATAAGTATATGTTGAGATGTCACTTTAAAAGTGATATAAAGTGTCTTAAGTCTTTTAAAAGCAATAAATGTCTCTTTCAAGCACAAAGTACCTGGTTCGCGTGCAAAATCTCCACAAACAACCGCAGAGGAGGAGATGCATGGAAACAAAGTGGTGTGCGTCGATTTCTCGGGCCGCACACTGCGATGCATCGTTTAGTTTTCCTGCAGGGATGGCTGTGCGTTGATTTCCGGTGCTCGGTCGTGGGTCCTCTTTGGGTTGCAGGGTTTTCAGACGCCCCAGGGACGATGCATAGATTTCCTGCGCTGGTAGGACGAAGTCACAGGAGCTACGTCAATTCAGTGGACGTTGCGTTTAAATTTCTACTGCACGGAAGGCGCTGCATCGATTCATCTCTGGAAGTCGGGCTGCGTCGTTCTGGCTCAGCTGTGCGTTGATCCAGTGGGCCGTGCGTCAAATTTCTGGTCGCTATGCTGGTGCTGCGTCGTGTTGTTCCGGTTCAGTGTGCTGTGAATTTTTCACCACGATGCAGGCTGAGCATTGTTTCTGGCAGGCTGTGCGTCGAATTTCTCCGCACAAGGAGTCCGTCTTGTAGAGAGAGTGTTTTTAGTCCTTAAACTTCAGGGAACAGGAGGCAAGCTCTATCCAGGCCCTTGGAGAGCACTTCTCACCACAGCCAGAGAGCAGCAAGGCAGCAGGGCAACAGCAAGGCAGTAGTCCTTCACAGAAAGCAGACAGGTGAGTCCTTTGGGCAGCCAGGCAGTTCTCCTTGGCAGGATGCAGGTTCTGGTTCAGATTCTCTTCTCCAGGAACTGTTTGAGTTGGTAGGGGCAGAGGCCCTGTTTATAAATACCCAAATATGCCTTTGAAGTGGGGGAGACTTCAAAGAGTGGCTTAGAAATGCACCAGGTCCCGTTTCAGTTCAATCCTGTCTGCCAAGGTCCCAGTAGGGGGTGTGGCAGTCCTTTGTGTGAGGGCAGGCTACTGTCCTTTGACATGCAAGTGTCAGGCCCTCCTCCCTCCCAGCCCGGGAAGACCCATTCAAAATGCAAATGTATACAAGTGAGGCTGAGTATGGGTGTGTCTGAGTGAATGCCCAAGGGAGCTGTCAACTAAACCCAGCCAGACGTGGATTGTAAGGCACAGAAGGGTTTAAGTGCAGAGAAATGCTCCCTTTCTAAAACTGGCATTTCAAAAATAGTAATATTAAATCCAAATTCACCAGTCAGCAGGATTTTGTATCACCATTCAGTCCATACTAAATATGACCTTCCTACTCCTTTCAGATCAGCAGCTACCACTCAAACAATATATGAGGGCAGCCCCATTGTTAGCCTATAAAGGGAGCAGGCCTCACAGCAGTGTAAAAACGAATTTAGGAGCTTTACACTACCAGGACATGTAAACTACACAGGTACATGTCCTGCCTTTTGCCTACGCAGCACCCTACCCTACGGGTCACCTAGGGCTTACCTTAGGGGTGACATATAGACCTGGCAAGTACTTTTAAATGCCAAGTCGAATTGGCAGTAAAACTGCACATACAGGCCTTGCAATGGCAGGCCTGAGACAAGGTTCAGGAGCTACTTAAGTAGGTGGCACAATCAGTGCTGCAGACCCACTAGTAGCATTTAATCTACAGGCCCGAGCACATATAGTGCAGTCTACCAGGGACTTATAAGTAAATTAAATAGTCCAATTGGGTATGATCCAATGTTACCATGTTTATAGGGAGAGAGCATATACACTTTAGCACTGGTTAGCAGTGGTAAAGTGTGCAGAGTCTTAAACCAGCAAAAACAGTATCTAAAAAGTGGAGGGAGGCAGGGACGCAAAAAGCTAGGGGTGACCACCCTAAGGTCGTCAGGTCTAACAGGCCCAAGTCAGTAAGAAGGGTTCTGCCTTTGGCTAATGAAGCTGCAGTCTCTTCCATCCGCTGTTGCGGGCTATCTTAGCTTGGGTGCATCACAAGTTGGAAGTCCCTCTATTTTGAATGGATTGTCTGAAATGTAAGCTACCATGTGTATTGCTGGTGAAAGGACTTTTGTCATGGCCTATGGTTGGTGCATAGATAGTTGCTCTAATAATCAGTGAGTCTTCTAATTCACCCACTACAAACCGCCAACAACCTTGTTTGTCAGCTTTAACCACCCTTTCCACTAATTTGTGTTTATTGTGGACTAACATAACTACACTGCCTATCTTTGTTGGTGCATATTTACCAACCACGGAGGGTAACCCTACAAAGCCCCTAAGGGGTTTGGGTATAAATAATTTACAAAAAACAACAACCCCTAGGTACAATAATATCCCACCATGCAAACCACATTTCCTATACACACAACATTACCCTTCATTTATCTCAAAAATAATTTATTTTAAACATCAAAGAAATATCTTTCTTTAAATACAATTTATGACTCCCCCATCATATCACAACAAATGTAAAGAGAAACCAGTGAAAAAAGATATAAAATGCTCATGTTTATAGTAAAGCATGAGAAGTAGTAGATATCCCCTCAAACCATCCCAAAGATCATTCATAGAAATATATACATTCTAAAATACAGCCTGTTGGTTAATCCTTCAACCACATTAAATCATCATATTATTTCTTCAAAATAGAATTATATTCTCCAATCTCCAATTCTCTCCAAGAAATCCAACCAATCCAGGCATGAGCAATATCGTCGACGTTTGGACCCCCCCATGCTCTTGGGCCAAATATCCGCTCCATACGGGCCTTCATCAGGACTGATAGATAGGGGAGTCCATATAAATCCACACTAGTTACAGTATCCTCCTCCATCCATAACTCTTACTGAATCCATCAATCTCCACTCAATTAGTTCCCGCTTATTTCCTTATTCCTCTTGTGGATGAGGAGATTGATTTTCATGGAAGTCGGGCCGAATGAAAGGTTGTGGAATTATTGCAGAGGTGGTATTGCTTTGGAATTTTGTTGAAGAAGCATGAAACTTATGGAGTAAGGAAATGAGTGGGCTCTAATTGAGTGGAGCTTAAGGTTTGTGAAAACAAGAATTGGACGAAAGCCATTATCCACACATGTGGCCACATATTGGGTTGAGAGTTGTCCTAAGACAAGCTAAAGTAGGATGGAGACCAGAGTCTCAGTACTGGTCCAAACATCTATACATAATTGTATGATACGGGTAGGGAGAGTTATAAATATTGTACTACCAGAATATGATAGCAAAACTATGTAAACTGTCATGAAATGAAACAGAATGCCTATCGTAAGTCAGTGGGCGCTAAAAACTCTAGAAGATAGGCAGTAAACCTGGCCCTGCTTCAGAGTCCAAGGTGCATCCATGAAGCGTTGTTGTACATGCACGACCATAATTGGGAAGAAGAATCCCCCACCACCATTGAGATAATGTTCTGCATTAAAAGTAACCTGATCACTTTATGTGAACAGAACAGCATGTCTCAGTACTAGGATTTGATTTCACAAAATGGGGTTATCTGGTGTGTAAGTCTAATTGCTTCAATTGAAGCAAGCAAAGACTTCAACTCAGAATGCACTGATTTATTAAATGAAATCTCAGGACATGAAACCAGGGGCCAGATTATAGAGGTGCCCCAGGGGCGCAACAGGCATGTACACCTGCTTTTTGAGTCTCCAGGTCACTTTGGCATTACAGAAAAGGCCGCAGGCGCTTGTGCGGCCTCTTCTGTAAAACCGATAGTGCAGCATATTATAGGTGTGGGCACAGAGGCAAAGAAGCTCCCAGAAGATGCACTGACAGGGTCCCACCTAAAAGGTACTGCACTGCCAGTGTGCTCTCTGATGGCAGCCCTCTGAAGTGGGGAAAGGGGTCACATGGACTCCCAGACATCCCCTTGCTGGTGGGCGAAGTCCCTCTCTGTAGCCGCCTGAAAGGGGATCTCTAATCCCCTCAAAAGTGCAGGCGGGTTGATACCTACAAAGTGAAAAAAAGAGCGGCTTTCAAGCAGTAGCTCCATTTTTCACATGAAAACACTGCCCCCAGAGAAGCATGAATCTGCAACTGCTCTGGAGCAGTGCATTCATGCTAATGTGAGTGGTATAAGGGGATACCTTTCCTCGTCAACTGTAAAGTGACAGTTATCCCGCCCCGGAAGTGATGTCACTTCCGTTACTGGGACTTCCGGTGCCCCAGAGAGCCCTCCCCGGAAGTGACATGGGTTGTAGAGGTGTCACGTGGTTTATGACCTCATGATGTCACGTGTTAGCCATGTGCCTGGGTCCTAGCCCCTGGGTGTTGGTCTATGGCCTGTGTAAAATAAAAGCTTTGGTGTTGTGCAAGCAGTTTCAGAGCCTAAGAGGACAGGTCTGGACATGTCAGACATTCAGGACCAAGTGGCTTACAGGGCTGTGAAGTGGGCGGGCTGGCCAGACCTCCTTCCAGTTGGCTAGTCCAAAAAGAGGGAATGGTCAAATGATGCAAAAGTAGCCAATGTGTGCATGCAATAGTTGTGGGTTGTAGAGGCATATGCCCTTTTTGAACCATTGAATACATATAAGTGACGGTTAGAGTAACATGTCAAACCGTGATCTAGCGTTGGAATAGGGTTTCTAGACAACATGAAGAGATACAATCCGATAGCCAGAAAAGCCACTGCCTCATGAGTCCAGAACCCCATCAACAGATACTATCGGACCATTGCACCGGTGATGAGGGATGAGAATGCACAGCAGACTTCTCCTAAAGACGGTGGTTCCGACGTTACAGGGTTGCACGAGGAACTCTGCCAGCGACTTGAAAAGCTCAGCCTCAAGGATTTGCCGCAACTGGTGTCACCCATCAAGGTTGATAGCAGCGACAGCGAAGCCTCGAAAGACGAAATAAGTGATGCAATCAACTTCAACGACGATGAAGATGTTGAAGAAAGTGTAGCACCACCAAATTTGCCTATCTATGAAGACGGGTTTCCAAGAGGGCCCAGATCCAGAGACCATCCTGAGGCAACCAGCAACTGTAAAATCCAAAGTCACTTATATACCAATGGACCTGTGCGACTCGCAAGATTTCAGAGGTGCCGCAGAGGGTGGCGAAAATGTTGAGGTTAGTAAAGACTCTCTGGACAAATATCCTGTATACAACGTTATCATACTTTTAACTAATAGTATGTCTTTTACCTTTCTGTTTGAACCGTGGAAAACAACTACCGAAAGAGATGCACTAGAGGGGTCTATGCCAAAGATTAACGTACATTTTTACTGCTTATGCTGTTCCAGACAGTCTGAAAGTATTACAAGCCAGAACAAAGAGCAACGTAAGAAATGTGTCAGCACTTACATTAGCACCGATTATGAAAAGGAAACTCCGGGCGTGCCCTACGACGCCATATGGCCTGTTAAAGGTTTTGTGCAGCTGTTGTGAACACGTGTTAAACGTGACTATTATAACTTGTGTTACGGGCATAAAATTAAAGAGCCCCAGCAGGAGGCTCACTACTGTCTATATGAGTCGTACACTGCCAGAACAATTCGAAACATCTGCAGTCGTTTAGACCCGCACAAAGTATATAGGTTGTTAATGGTGGTGTATGGGTTGGCAGCTGTGAAGAAAGGAGGCCACGACGATATGATTAAGAACTTGGCAGATACTGTCAATGAGATCCGATACGCTTCTGAGCCCTGTTCAAAACTGGAGCGCATGCAGGGACTATGGGCCAGATATAGGTAGGTTGTAAATTGTGAGTTGCAATTTGCGAGTCCTTCCGACTCGCAAATTGCAACTCGCAATTTGCTATCCAGAACGTTGTCTCAGACACCGTCTGCGAGTCGCTATGGGGTCGCAAAGACCCACCTCATTAATATTAATGAGGTGGGTCGCAATTTGCGACCCCATAGCGATTCAGGGCACTCACGGGGAGTTTCAAAAGTTTTCAAAGTGCAACCTGTTTTCCTTAAGGGAAAACGAGCTGCACTTTAAAAAATAAACCGAAACCTTTAGTTTCGGTATTTATCAGGGCAGGTAGTGGTCCATGGACCACTGCCTGCTTTGAAAAATAATTTTTAATGCCAGACACAAAGGGGAAGGGGCCCCATTGGGACCCCTTCCCGTTTGCGACTGGGTTACCATCCACTTCAAGTGGATGGTAACTGCGAGTCCATTTGCGACCGCATTCCCGGTCGCAAATGGAATTACATCGCATTGCGAGTCGCAAATAGGAAGGGAACACCCCTTCCTATTTGCGAGTCGGAAATGCATTTTGCGAGTCGGTTCCGACTCGCAAAATGCATTTCTACATAGCAAAGTGGCTTTAGCGACTCGCAAACTGCGTTTTTCACCGTTTGCGAGTCGCTAAACTTTGCTACATCTGGCCCTAAGTACCTATTTTGTCAAAAGTTTGATAGAAAGGGTCATAGAAAGATGTATGTGTGACATTTATTATAAAAATAGAAGAATTACGTCTTTAGCTCCCAGAAAGTTGTTTTAAAAAAATAAAATAACTAATAATAATAAATAAATAAAAACAGCGGTCTTGGACAGTAGACCATAACGGTGTTACTTAATGCTCCATACTTACTCACTTTTAGGACGAGAATCAGAGTATCACCGGGCAAGATATCTATGAGTTACACCCTGGCTACATCTGTATCGGGAGATTAATGTATGTGTTGGTTAAAGAGAGAATAGCTGAAATACACCCTGTGACTCTGCGTTATGTGAACATCACGGAGCCGGCGGCGGTGCTGCAGTGCAACAGTCCTGTGTGTATAGCCAAATGGTGCATCAACGCGTGGCTACCCGCAGCGGATAAATACTGGAGTGCAGCCCGAGACTGGAGTTAAGACTTTCACCAATGATGGGGCTACACAGTGCTTTGGAGCTCATGATTGAAGATTATTTACAAATAAAGGTTCTATACTGTCTGACATAGAACTGTATGAACTGTTTAATGCTGTCAGCATCCTGAGCATCCAGAGTTATAGGCAGGAGGTCATGACTAGAGCTATTGAGAGTATAGCTATAAAAATATCAAAGCTTGTAACGCTGAGACCTTGTAAAAGGAACAACTTGGAGTAATATGTGTAACATGTGTCATTGTATGTATACGCCGTCATACGACCTTAAGGTGACCAGCAGTCTTTTATGTTTTTTATGTTTAATAAAACGAGCTTACACAAAACAAATGTCTTTCATTTCGTGGTTGCTGTGTGTGACAACATGGCAGGGTCTACTTTAAGGAGGTTTTATTTCGATGCACGGGGGTTGGAAGTTTCGGTGGCAGCAAAGCTCTATTTATAAGGGCGCGAGCTAAAAACGAGTCTTTAAACCGCTCATTGGTGAAGACCTGGTTAGCGGGAGAAGAGGCATATTCGCTCCACAAGCCGGCCAGGAGACGTTTTAAGAGAGGGCCACAGTCATTAGCGCGCAGCTAAATTATCAGTGGCAGGCGGACATAATCAGTCTTCAAGATCTTGCAAAACATAACAACGGGGTGTTGTATATATTAACAGTCATAGATGTGTTGTCCAAGTATGCCTATGCAGAGGCGTTAAACAATAAAAGTGGTAACAGCGTTACAGCCGCCTTTGAAGACATCTTTGCGAGAGGTCGAGTACCTCAAAAACTACAAACGGACACCGGAAAGGTATTTTTAAACAAACGTTTCCAGAAACTATTAAAGCAACACACTTTTCAACATTTTGTAACACTTACAGAGGTAAAAGCAGCGGTTGTAGAGCGTTTTAACAGAATTTTAAAATCAAAGATGTGGCGATATTTCACAGCCAACAATACCTACAGATACGTGAATGTTCTACAGGCTTTTATAGATGTTTATAACACTAGTTATCATAGAACAATCAAAATGGCCCCCATGGAGGTAACAGCTGATCATTTGTTAAAGGTGTGGAGAACCGCGTATGGCAGTCGTCTCGCATCAGGGGTGAAGAAACCAGTTTTAAAAGAAGGGGATCATGTCAGGGTTTCAAAGTTGAAGGGTGTCTTCACCAAAGGCTACCAACAGACATTCAGTGATGAGATATTCATAGTGGAAAGTGTGGAGCTTAATGAAGGGGTATATATTTACAGGTTGAAGGACTACGCTGGGGAAAAGGTATTGGGTGTCTTTTACACCGAAGAGTTACAAAAGGTGCTCTACGATCCGAAAAGGGTGTACAGGGTTGAAAAGGTTCTGAAAAGGAAAGGCACCGGAGCTAAGAGACAGGCGCTGGTCAAATGGCCTGAGAAATTTAACAGTTGGGTGTTGGACAGCTCGCTGCATGGGGTGTGAGGCTACGCTGTTAGCGCCGCGATGGAGCACTCACCTTTTTATATTACGCTACCATCCAACGCTTTGGATGGCATGTTCCCCAACAATCAGATTTCTAATTATACGGTGGAACTGGCGAAACCTGTGGACTTGAAAGGGCCATGGGAGGTGGCCCTAACAGAGATACAGTACCCTAGAACATGGAATACATTTACAAAGCTAGAGGCTAAATTTAGTATAAAGCATGAGCAGGACCCTCTGAGCATCCACGTGGGATTTCCTCATGGCTATTACCCAACCGTTTCCTCGGTGGTCTACGCCATCAACAAATCTATAGGCAGCTTCAAGACGTATGCGAATATACATCTGGTGTCGGATAACGTTAGAAGAAAAGTGTTTCTTAAAGCCCCGGAGCTCAGTACAGTGTTCAACTGCTCCTGTAAATTACAGAGGGTTTTAGGGACTGTACAACATGTGAAAAGGCAGGTGGATCCAAGCCCTACGTGCCCTGATGTTAACTGCGGGTTTTATACACTATACGTGTATAGCGACATCGTAGAACCACAGAGGATTGGTGATAGTTATTCGCTGTTGTTGAGATGGGTCCCAGTGAAGGGGGAAAATAACACAATGGCTAATATACCACATCACAAACCCGTCTATATGGCAATTTCCAAAAACCATTTTGACACTATAACTATCATGATCTACGACGATCAGTCAGAGCTGGTGGCCTTTAAATACGGGAAAGTTATTGTTAAGCTTCATTTAAGGCCTCGTCGTGACAGTGACTATTAGGCAGACGCAATGGTCATTATGAAAACGTACGGGGATCCCTCGATGTACAGGGATTATTATAGAGTTCAGGCCGGTTATGGGGGCCACCGCCCTACTTTCAAGGGGCCCCCGTTATGTACGGTGCCGGATTGGGGAGCTTCTTTCAGAGTTTGTTTAGAAGAGCCATGCCGTTCTTGAGACGGGGATACTAAATTGCAAAACCTCACGTTAAAACCGCTGCCTCAAACATAGCCCATGACGTTGTGGGCTCTGTAACATCAGCTGTCGCAGAGCACATGAATAAACAACCCCAGGAAGGAGCAGGGTAGCTGTACAAGGCGCGCTCCGGTGTTAAAAGAAGGGCGAAGGACTTTGCGGCGTAGGGGTCCGCCAATGCCTTATAAAAAACGGAAGACTTCTTCAAAAGGCCCACACAAAAGAGGAGTCGTAAGACGGAGGAGACCTTCCAAGAAGAAGAAGAGGTTGCGTTCTAGTGCAAATATTTTTTAAAGCCGCAATCATGGCCTTCGTGCACTGTGCCTCGGGTGAATGTGGCAAATCAGAGGTAGATCTGTTTTCCCTCAAACCCACACAGACCAGCATTGAGAACAGTTGTTTCATGGAAGTATCACCTCTAGCCGCTCTGACACCTCTGGCGCCAATATAGTTTTATGTGTCTGGGTCAACGAACATGTATCTGGATCTCAACAACACCCTGTTACACCTCGTATGTAAAATAACCAAAGCGAACAGCACCAACATTGAGGATGATGCTAAAGTGGCACCGATCCCCTACCCCATCGCAACCATGTTTGATCAAGTGGACATTAACCTGGGAGATCGACTCGTCACGCAGAGTGATAACATGTACACTTACAGGGCATACATAGAGAGTACTCTAAATTACAGTCGCGAAGCCCTGGACACACAACTTTAAGCGGGCCTCTTCTACAAAGATACTGAAGCGCATTTGGAGGACACAGCATTGGACGGTTCCAACGTTGTTTTTTTTTCAAAAAAAGAGACCGCTTCACAGCTGACAGTAGGCAATTTGATCTCCTGGGGCGCATACATTCAGACCTTTTCTTCCATGATAAGCTTCTAATCAACGGTTTAGATCTTAAGATCAAGCTCAGCTGCAACAAGGACGCATTCTGTCTAATCAGCGGCGATGTGGAACAGTATAAACTGGTTATATTGTCCGCAAGTCTGTTTGTAAAGAGAGTGAAAGTGTCACAGAGTGTCAGAGTGGCCCATGCTGAAGCTTTACAACTATCTAACGCAAAGAACGCCATTGAAAGAGTTGCTCTGAAGATATTCAGCATCCCCGCCGAAACTAGATTAACACAGCAGCAGAACCTATTTCTGAGTCAGTTACCGAAACTCATCATCAAAGGGTTTGTGGACAATACAGCTTTTAGCGGACTCTATACCTCGAACCCTTTCAACTTCAAACACTACGATATCAACCACGCCGCTCTGGTCCACGAGGGTGCTGTTATCCCAGCAAAACCATTTACTCCGAATTTTGGAACATCCAATTTTGTCCGGGAATATCTCAAACTGGTCTCAGTAACGGGGAAACATCTGCGGGACTCAGGAGTCATTGTTTCAAGAGAGGGGTATGGGGCTGGCTATGCACTGTTTGCATTTGACCTGACACCTGATATGGAAGATGGTGACCACTACAATTTGATCAAAAATGGAAATCTAAAAGCTGAAATACGTTTTAAACAGGCCTTGGCGACCAATGTGAACATGGTTGTGTTCTCTGTATTTGACAGCGTTATTCAGGTCAATCACGCCCGCCAACTTGTGTTTGACTATCATTAAAAGCTTGTAAAAAGACACTACTGAGATACGTGACTTCTTAAGTAGACATAGATACACTAAGAAATACTTTTTAGGTGTATTTCCGAGCGATGGACTACCTGAAAAGATAGGCCCTGAAAGACCCCGCACCCTAGTCTTTAACACTGACCGGCATTACAAGGGCGGTACACACTGGGCTGCAATGTTTCTCGATGTAGACAAGGTTATAGTGTTTGACAGTTTAGCTGAGTTCCCTAAGCATGACACTTATACAAAACCGATATTCAAATATGTTAAAAAAAGCATCACCCACTGTTGTGTATAACAAACTGCGTGTGCAGGATTCTCTAGCCATCACATGTGGGGAACATTGTATATATTTAGTTAGTAAAATGTCTGAGGGTATGACGTTTAGAATTTGTTTTAATCTGTATTCCGATAATCTAGTAAACAACAACGGTATAGTTATGAAATATGTGAAGGAGAAGACTAGACCACTGTCGAGCATTGTTAAAACAGAATATGGTGTATGCCAAAGGTGTAAGGCTTTGTAAAGCCTCTATTGTACTAGTGATTGTCTAAAATAAAAAAACATTGTAACCTGAAAACAGACTATGCATTTTTACCCCCCCAGCACACATTTTAAAACCATTAAAAAAAAAATAAAGATGTCGGACTACTGATGAAATGTTCAATGCGTTTATTAGAAACAGTTTTCACCATAAACATGTACAAGGGTAAAAATAAAATGAGGTAAAAATCTGAAGACATGCTAACCTTTTAACAATACTGTACATTGGTTCAGATTTTGGGATTATATTAGAGCGGTAACCAGGTGTCCATTCTGAACAGTCTCTTTTTTGTAGAGCGCCAGCGCTCCTAGACGGTGTTAGCTGTGGGTAGAAAGGCGATGTCGGCACAAGGGGTCCCCTGGTAAAAACACCAGCGCCGGAACCTTTCAAACTTTCAAGCCTTCGCCGGTGGTCGGCGTTACCGATGATCGTGGAGGGGATATTGAGTTCCGCAGCGGCGCTTAGGAACTGCTCCCAACTTCTAGGAGCATCTTGTGTCGATAGGGTTTTACCGTGTGTGAGACCTCTGACCAGATCATACATGTGGGATCCAGCAACCGGCTGCCCCTTGTAAACAAATTCACCCCTGTCGTTCCAAGTGGTCAAATTTTTAGTAGCAGCCATTTTACTGAACAACATTTGAGCAGCCCCTCTATACTTCTGACTTATGTTTTTTAAAAGGTCTACGACAAAGACGTCCGTGGTGGGTGAGTGTCCAAGGTCTTGAGGAGGTACTGGGTTAGCGGTTGGCTGTCCTCGGCAGGGGTGTACAGTGTTAGTTTGTTTTTTTCATCATGTAGTTGCTTGTAATACTGTAAACCGTTTTGAAGTGCTCCTGAGTAAAGCCCCGCTTTGTCATGTGGTTTTAAATTGGTTCGGTTCAAAATGGTTTTGATCTCAGCATCGAGACACTGTGTCTCATTTCTGCGGATGGCCCAAACGTCGGTGGTCGTGGGTCCCAACTGTTCCAGCTGATGGCGAGGCACAAGGTACATTTTTTGGGAGTGCTCCATCATGTCCTTGACAGAAGACCCGTTATTAAGGGGATAGCTATACCCAGCAAGGAACCTATAAAGCCTTCTGACTGTTTGACCAGTTTCCTTTTGGAAAGGACCAACACCCTTTTATTGCTGAGCTTCTTAATAATGTGGAGCTTCTTCTTCAGCACATGGAACTGGCTCGTTGATATCGGAGCATTACCTTTTAGGGTGTTTAGGGCTATTTCTGAAATGGCCGCAACTAAATCGTCCGAGGCAGCGCATAGGATAGCTTTTCTTTTCATGGGGCTGGCTGTGACCAGCATTTTTAGGAGGTCTAAATTCCGCCGTAGCCGCGCAGACATCGTGGTGACCGTATATTACAAGGTTAGGGCATAAATGTTATAAAAGTCTTCTTCAGGGGTCTTTTTATCAGCTTTGGGGGCTGTTTTAGGTATGTAAGCGACTGGAAAGTCCGGGGGGTAAATACCGGTGCGTAGGCAGTAGTCTTCTAGAGTGTTGGGTTTTACATTGACCAGTAAGGGGTTTTACGGTGGCATCGTTAAAAGCTTCCATGAAAAACTGGGTGTTTCCGGGGTACATCTATTTAGCTATAATTGCTATCTGTAGCTTGTCCCTGGGGGTTTTAAATAAGACCAGGTATGAGGCATTGAGAGTTATACAACGACTGCTTTTGCCCTTGTAAAACAAGTTCTGCACGATGTAGCATATACTCAGATTATGATGATGTGAATATGGAGTAAAAGCTCTCTCAATCTCGGGGTAGTCAACTCCTTCACGCATGAGATCGTCCACAACGATCATGTCTACTAGACGTTTAGGTTACAAGACATCGTCGTTGATGATATTAGGGATGCCTTCTATAAACCTGATTTGTGGGAACTTTAAGGAGAGTTCCATGTAAAGATCTTGCCAGCAAAAATAAAGCCATGCAATGTTGTTAGGGGTCTGAGATAAAACACAGGGAGCATTTTCAAGCAGTTTCTTTATAAAATAGCTTTTACCGCTATTTGAGGGACGGCTAGAACGCATGAGAATGGGTGTTGCAGCCTGGTGTCCATAGTGGTTGGGGGTCGTCACGCTAATGTTTTTCAATAACTGTACTGCAGTGTTTTGTAGTCCTCAGAAAGGACCCGTTTATCAGACACTACGCACAGTGTTTTATACAATGGCTGTGTTGTGATTTCCCACCTCTTTTTGGACCTGACTATGCTGGGGTGATTTACGACTATTGCTCTGCTATTTTCATGGTCGCTCTATACATAGTACTCATGCACCAGCCCCTTTAGACTGTCAAAATGTATTTTAACCGTGTTGTTAACGTTTAAAGTGATGCCTTTGACCTTCATGCATACCTTGTTGTTAGAGGTTTTGTAACTGTAGCTCTTGGGCCCTGAGGACGTATATTCGAGTATGTACTCATTCTTTTCGAGTTCGCTGGTCAAATCCCCTAGATAATCGCCCAGTGGCGGATCTTCATCACCCTCTTTACTAACAAAAGTAACAGAGTCTGTGTTGTGGTACAAACATCGGTCCTGAAGCTTATCCAACAGTCCGTAAAGCTCTAGATGAGCGTGAGCGGTTGTGAAGCATGCTATGAAGATGTTTATATTGTTAAAAGATGTGGCGTACTCTTTGGGGTATTTCCAGCATAGAACAGCAGTCTCATCGTCTATAAATTCACGACTGGACACGTCATAAGATGGGGCAAATAGATACTTAAAAAGCTTGTCGGGGTCTGTGACGATGGTTGGGTTTGACAGATTGGTGCGTTGTGCGAATTTATCCCACAATGAATTAAGACAGAGTTTGGCCAGCTGGCGTCTGGCGGGGTGAACCTTAGTGAACTCAGGTCTCAATGTAATACCCTCGTGAGCATGGTAATCAGCGATATACTTTGGCTTTATGGGTTCGTCAATACACCAGTCAGGGTACCCCGATGCCTCCTATTTGTCTCTGAGAAACAGGTTGATGTATTCAGAAAAGAGTCGAGTTGTGGTGTGTGGAAAGTGCCAAATCTCCAGTATTTTACTGAGACGGTAACCTTTCTCGAGGGCCGCTTATACCTCAATGGTACACTATGGGGGTTATTCCAACTTTGGAGGAGTGTTAATCCGTCCCAAAAGTGACGGTAAAGTGACGGATATACCACCAGCCGTATTACGAGTTCCATAGGATATAATGGACTCGTAATACGGCTGGTGGTAAATCCGTCACTTTTCCGTCACTTTTGGGACGGATTAACACCTCCTCCAAAGTTGGAATAACCCCCTATGTCCCCTCCAGCAGCCTTTGCTAATCACTGTGTGCACACGCTGGTCTGTTAACTTTCAGCGCATGTTCGACATAGGGGGAACATTAGCTTGCCGTTGACTCTGTACGGAAGTACTGGGAAGTAAAGCTTCCGTGGAGGGTGAATTTGACACTTTACGAGCCCAAAGTACTCGTTGAGGGGCTTAAAGTTCCTTTATATGATCCCAGGATGCCCCACTGGGTACAACTTCACTTTGTTCACATAGGGATACAGACTGGTGAAGTCATAGTAGTGTATTTTCTCACCCTCACCAGCGACCCGGTACAGTTGTATGGCATTTGTACGACCGCTGAATAAGGCGTTGAGGGGTTCCAAAGGTGACTCTTAATAAAAGTGCTCAGTTCAGCATCTTTTGCTAACAAGTCTATCCACTCGTGCTCCCAGAGGGTTCTCAAAGCAAAACCGCTGTTCTCAATATACTGCGCCTTGGCCCGAGTACGTCAGTGCAGATGTTCAAATGTGGTGCCCCGCAGTCTATTATACTCATGGGGCTTGTAACAACACGGGCAACCATGATAAAAACAACCGTTGAACTCCAAAGGCGGTTGGCACCCCGTTAATTAGCGCATATCCGTCTAGGTAGTAGCGGCCAAGGCGGTATTCACCACCCCGCAAAGCGTGTTGGATGAAGATGTTCTCTTTCTCTGAGACGTACATGAGCCACTGAATAGACGGGGTTGAGTAGCGTTTCTGTTTACCGTTATAGAGGTCGGGTGGTACTAGAGCTATGGTTTCAGGTTTTAAAAACATGTTCTGATGAGTAGACATGCACATCGAAGCCAGAGTAATGCTCCTAAATGGGTCTAGGTATTCAATGATTTTTTTTCTCTTGCAGGATTTGGTTTTAATAATCCTAACCCATTTTGTCATCTCCACCACAATGTCTCTGAAAAGGTTGCACGCTTTACGCAAGATCATGACATCTGCTTTACAGTAAGCTTTCAACTCTGTTTGAAAATGAAACTGATTTTCACGGTTTTCATTGTACGACTGTAGAAAGTTCTCTTTTTCAGACAGCATCATGTACTCTGCACCGTAACTGTCGGGCGGAGGCATAGGACAGTTGTAATTCTGATTAGCCCACGTGTTAAAAAAGTGAGGGAAATTACCTTTACAGCCTTCAAAACCAAAGGCTTTTGGTAACTTGCTCAACTTCATGGGCAAAGAATTCAAGGTGTTTATGAACCTAATTTCAAAAGGGACAACCTTTAACAACATCAGTTTGGAACCCTGGGTGATGAGGTCCACAGCCAACTTTTCACAAATCAAGTCCCAGAGAATAAAGAACGAGTCGTACGCTTTTGAGTTGTGCGCTAACATTGCATACTCGTAGTATTTTGGTTGCATGAACGTGTTGAGGAAATCGTTCACGCAAGACCGGCCTTCAAACTCCCAGTTTTCATTGGATGTTAGATGATGGGTGTAAATGTAGTTAGGCTGGTGCACACCTGTCTCCTGCGTACACTCTATATCAAATACGATATAGTCTTCTGTTTTTCTCTGGGGGTGTCCTATGAGCATGTAACATTCGTGCAACAACCATGGTATAAAATACGCTTTACACCGGGGACATTGCATGCACGTACAATCGTGGTCTTCGGCCTTGTAACGACCGCAAGCCCCACCGTCTGATTTATGGACGCAATGTGCGAGGTTTATGTGCACGTTTAAACAGGCTTGTGATCGACAGAACATCTTGCACGTCGAACAGTTCACCTTCTGAACGTCACTTGCGACACACCCATCCCTCTTACACATTTTACAGTGCATTTCACACTGATGTCTGGTTCGGTTGTAGTATATGTGGTCGCAGTGTTCGCACACATACTTGGCTCCTAGAAAACCCTTTAAGTTCATGATACCGTAAAAGTGCTTTCCATGATGTAGCACATAAACAGTCTTGTTTCCGACACGTTGATTGGTCGTGAAGTACTTCCAAAAACCCCTGTGGTACAGAACTTTTACCGTAACAGCAAAATTGTTCACAAAAAGACCCAGGTCCCCAAAACCAACCAGTCTGTCGGGTGGTAGTGGAAGCGCCTCTTGGGCTGCAACCGCCATAGACATATTGACGTTGTCTGGGGTGGCCCGATCCAACAACAACCCCGCAATGCTTGCCCCCAGACACATGTTGGTACTGCCAGTGTTAAACTCGATTAACCAATGCCATTTTTTACCAATGATTTTACTATACATGACGCTCTTTAAGGATCTGGAAGCACCGCCCTCACGACCCTTAACAATGAGGGTGATGATTCTAAAGGTCCCGTACGCCAGTAATTCGGCCTTGCTCTGTAAAAGCTTAGACAGGTTCTCTAGAAACGTCACAGCGTCAAACACATCTCGAGCGGGCCGTCTGGTGAACAGAGGACCTCGAGACCCTGCCCTTGAAAACTCATCTGAAGGAATTTGTTAGGCACCACATCTTGTAACAATCATTCTATGAGCATTTGAACTGACTGGTGTATAGCTATAACCCCATGATCGGAGGAGCCTAGACGGTCAAGGTTAACGAACCTAAACTCCTCATAATGCTCTGTGGCGTTAAACCGCTCTACAATGCGACTATACTGTCTCACACTTTCCATAAACACCTGTTCTGAAGCCTCAGTATAAGAATTGTCAGTGGTTGGAGGATCCCCCGGGGTGTCATCCACAGGTAGTTGACTATGGTCAGCTGTAGGTGTGTTTTTATACCTTTGTGTAACGCTTAGTCTGGCTTTCTTTGACTTCCTTATTAAAAGCTTTCGTTTTCTAGTACTACCAGCCCACTTCTGTTTCTTACAGGTCAAATTTGGGTTTTGGCAGCCAGCCACAGCCTGTATGAACAACATTTGGGGGGCTTACAAATGTTGACCCTGACCTTTCACCTAATAAGGGTGGTGATCCTTCAGATTGTTCTGGGTTGAGCCGGGTCTGACCATCACCCTCTGAGGACCTGTAAATACCCTTAACAACTCCTAACTCTATATTTTGAGGCCATAACGGTTGTGTTTTAGGTGTTGACGGTTCTATTTTTACGTGTTTTAATCCGTTAGGTGGTGACTCACACAGCTTTTGAGTTTTTAGCGACCGTAAAACCCTTAAAGCTTTAGTGAACAAATACTGGGTCTTCTTTTTATATTTAGACCTGAGGACAGTGGTATTAGTAAATACGGGTCTTTCAGTCCCCAGGTCGGTTTGCATGCATAGTCATGCGGGTATGTTACACATGTCCGCAACTGTTGAATCACAAGCTTGGCCACCGCGCTTCTACACTGGCCCAACCGTTGTATTAAAGCCCTTACGCTAGCTCTGGAGGCCCCGGTATTGTAACTGTTCTTACCCAGTTTTAAAGTCTTTAGACGGAGTCTGAATTTTAACTGTCTAACAGACTGATGTATTTCTTTTATATAGATGTCCAGGACTCTAGTACGGTCCACAGGGCCGGTTTCTAAGTCGTAATTTGAGGCTTTATGTGTATGAGTGACACCCCCTTGAGCAGCCCCGGCTATAGGACCCTGGTTAACATTGTGACCCTCTTTTTGGATGGGCGGAATGGCGCGGGCCGTAAAAACAGGGACCCACTGTGAGCACCCCGGGTTTAGAGAGGCCTGGTCATCGCTAGACGGGGTTCCTAAACTGCAACTTTGTGATCCGCTACACCCTATACTGCTGGCAGGGTATATTGAGGAGGATGGTGAAGACCACTGTGCACGGTGGTGTAACTAGCGACAACAGACATGGGGAGGTTAAATGCTTATCGTAATAACTCAGGGCCTCGGATGCATCGGAAGTGCTTTGGGTGGGTGATGATGATTGTATTCCTGCTGACTGCAACCTTGAGGGGGACACATTAGAAGTGTCATGGGGCGTTGCTGTGGCTTTGGAGCCCCCTGCAGTACCAGATAACGCCTTTAGAAGCCCTAGACAATGGAAATAAGGATCCTCTAAGTGATGCTCATTTTCAAAGTCTGTGCCACAAAGGCTGTGATGGAACGTTACACTGCTTGTTGGTGGTAGTTCAATGACAGGGCCCTCCCATATTAGCCTTTGACAGTGCTGAACATTTAGAACGTTGAGGGCTTGGTGGTGTAGGCTGAGCCTTAACAACTTTTTTAAAAGACAGGTCTATAGGCATGGGCTGGGGCTCAGGAGTTTGCAACTTCTTCTTACGATTCCTTAGGGACAGGCGGTTTATTTTAGGATTGCTTCATTTGTTAGGGGGCCCTGCTGCGGTTTCACAGGGTGCAAGCTGTGGGGTGTCTGGGATTGTGAGCATTACAATGTCAGAGTGGCCAAGTCGCTGCCCTGATGTAGGCGGTGTGGAGGGGTTCGCGGTGTAGGGTATGCCCTTTATGACGGTTGATGTGTTGTAGTTAAGAGCTGTACCTGGGTCACGACTGCTGTCTGTAGAACTGCTGCAATGTAGGTCCTGGGGTCCTGTGGTGTTCACGAATATAGCTGGCGCCACGGGGTTTTGAACGGCCCCGCTGTTGACCTTTAAAGACGACTTCGACCGTTTAGTCCGATGACCAACTCCTCCAGAGCTCTTATGTGATGACCCTAGGATGTAAAGATAGCAAAATACATATTAGGGGTTGTTATAGCCGCTATACCGCAGGGGTGAAAGAGGTTTGAGACACACTGAGGATTGTATTCATCTGCCCCTACAGTTTCTAAAAACGCACCTGTGGTTTCCGGTGTGAGGGGCCCTTCTTAATAGGCACTCCAACGTTAAACGGTGGGGTCTTCCTCTTGCGTACAGTGTTTTGAACTCTCCCATCCGTCTTCATGGGTGTTACCCCTGGAGTCGCACGCCCCATAGGGGTTATGGGGTTTTAGATTTTCAAGGTGTTTACACCTGGACTCCTTTATTTACCTGCATAAGTGGAATCCTGAGACACTGTGCATGGAGCATCTTTAACCTGTAGGATCTGTTGCAGAGCGTCAACCGCAAGCTGTAATTCTGCATCATAACCTGTACAAGCACACAAACAGGGGGGTAACCATTAAAGGTGAAATAAAAAAAATAACACTCATGATAACTCGCTTTAGATTGGTCTTTGTCCCATAACTCACCTTGTTGCATGATCTCCATTTCCTCTGGGGACGTCGCAAGCTCTTGGAGATCCTATGTACAAAAGAGACAGAATTTACTTTTAGCACAACTCATTTAATGTTATATGCATAACCCTTTCATAAAACCGTGCAATGTGCAAAAAAAAAAAAAAAAAATCTCTCGCGATACATCTTGTTGCGCCCCTATGTTTTGGAAGTATAATACACAGAACCATTTGTAGACCTTTTATCAAAAACTATACAATGTTTAATAAACAAAGTCCACAGGTTGGCGCCCTTGTACAATATCAAGCCTAGAATTCTCTCTATATAGCATTATTTATATAATTCTAAAGAACTCACAACCCTATATTACTCTTATTACAAGGCTAACAGAGGCCTTTTTTAATGACATATAATTACACCCGTTATAAAAATATATAACAACGCACTACTTAAAAACTTTACAAGTCCCAGAATTTATACATATACAAAAGACCAGAAGCAGAATCCTAGGATCCAGGCCGTGTTTTAACCTTAGCTCAACAAGGCGCTGAACCCTATGCGGGCGGAGCTTGATCTAAACTCCCGCTTCCTGGTTGGAGCAGACAAGCTGAGCCAGTTCCAACAGCCCAGACACAATCTTTTTTTTTAAATGGCGGCCTGTGGTAGCAGCATGTGTGGTGTGTTTTTCACTGTGCAGACCCTGGACACCAGTTTCCCTTGAACTCTGGTGAGTGGCTGAGGGGCTTGGGGGCCTGAGCCTACTACTCAATACCCCCAATAGTCATTGTATTTTATTTATTTTTTATTTTTTATCATTATTACTATTTTTATTATTTGCCCCTGGTGCTTTTTTTTAATTCATTATTAAAAAAACTGAAAAACAAAGAAAAAACGCCCATGTGGAGGCTCTGGGGTCCCCAGGGTCACACATGTCTTATTTTGCATTTTTTTGTTCTTTGTTTTTCTTATTTAATTTTTTTTTTATTATAAAAAAACAAAATGTGCCCCCTGGGCCCCTGAGGATCACCCCAGAGGCCAGAACATGCTTTAAAAAAAAAAAAAAAGTTAGGGGCCCGAGGGCCCAAGTGCGCGAGGCTCAGGCCCTCGCGCCATTGGTGGCTTGAGACCTCTGGGTCCGCAGCGGGCTCAGAGGCCTCAAGTTAATAATAGAAACCGGTCTGTTCTCTGAGGCATCGCTGCCTCCAAGAACAGACCGGTTTCTATTATTAACTTGAGGCTTCCGGGGCTGCAGTGGGCTCAGAGGTCTTAAGTTAATAATAGAAACCGGTCCGTTTTCGGAGGCATCACTGCCTCCGAGAACGTACCGGTTTCTATTATTAGCGTGAGGCCCTTGAGCACCGTACGGCTCGGAGGCAGCGCGCTAATTTTGTGTATGGGGTGTAAAGGCCTCCGAGGCCTCCGAGCCGCACGGCGCTCAGAAGCCTTCCTAAGCAACATACCAACAGAGTTCTCGGAGCCCACATGGACTCCGAGAACGCGGCGGTTATGTTGCTAAGGAAGGCCTCCGTGTGCCATGTGGCTCGGAGGCAAACCATTCTCAGCCTGGAAACTCCGATCACAGAGCCCACGTGGGCTCTGAGATCGGTATGGTTACATTGATAACCGGGTCCCCAT